>NC_091997.1:71684369-71984369 GCF_044704955.1 Pristiophorus japonicus | reverse complement strand
GAGGTTGCACCTTGGAACTCAAGCTGTGGGCTTGGCTGAAAGCTCCACAACCTTTCCCCTCTGGAATTCTGCCCTCCGACCCGGGGCATCATTAATCACGATGTGTCAAATCGCAATCATTCATCACCGAGGTGGCAGGATGCAAAAACAGCAGCACGCAGCTCAAATCGCAGGCGTCAACATGAGATCCAGCCCTCCAATCTTCAGGCTCCTCCACTCTCGCTCTCTGTCGGTGCTAGATGCCTTCTTGTGGAATAAAAGGCGCAGTCTTTGACTTTCTTTTCCTGAAGCTGCCTCTGTTTTTGTTGAACTTCCCCTCCGCTCGTTGCTCACCCGCCCACACGTCGTGTCCTCCCTGCTGAAGTCACTCGAGCTACTGTACAGTTCTGTAGTTGTCAGCAGCCATTTAGTTACCATCACAGGCAGGCCCTCGAAACGAGGATGACTTGCTTCTGTGCCAAAAAAGGACGAGTTCACTGGTGTTTCAGTGAAGGACCTAATATTCATATTCACAGGAAGATGCCTGTGGGTGGATTTTTTTTAACGCGGGGTGTCCGTTGCACACCAGCCACCACACGGGCTTGACAGAGCTAGGTCTTGGTCCAGTGGCAAGGGTTATCCAAGACGACTGGAGACCTGCTCTGCTGCACGGACCCAGTGCGCGCACACATATCGCACAGTGTGGGCTGGGCCCGTGCTGCCCCTGGGCCCTCGCCTCTTCTGGGCCCCGAACTCACGCCTCTCCTGGGCCCCGATCACGTCCCTCTACGATCTCACGCCGCTCCTTCGCCCCGATCTCGCCGCTCCTGTTGTACCTGGCCAACGCTCCAATCACCGACCTGGACCTTGATGACGTCACCCTTCGCTGCCGTCGCCCTCCTGCACCAGCTCGCGCTGCTCCCTAGAGTAGTAGGCCTCCACGCTGCTCCCTGAGGCCACCGCACCTCCGGTCCTTTTATGGCCCTTTTAGTACCTCACTCGTTTGTCCCGTTATTCATGTGTCATACAAGACGTTCCTTGAAGTCGACCGAGCCCTCTCCTAATATCTCCTTACGTGGCTCCTGCTAATTCTTCTCCGACAACGCCCCCCCTGCAAACGTTTCCCTACGTCGAACGCTCCCCATCAGTTCAAGTTGTTGTTGTTGTTGTTGTCAACGGCGGGCTATTTGACTGCAGTGGGCCTCACATTGAATGTATTCGAATCACAGATAGATAGATTTTTAACCAATAAGGGAATTAAGGGTTACGGGGAGAGGGCAGGTAAGTGGAGCTGAGTCCACGGCCAGATCAGCCATGATCTTATTGAATGGCGGAGCAGGCTCGAGGGGCTAGATGGCCTACTCCTGTTCCTAATTCTTATGTTCTTATGTTCTCACCGCCAGTGTTCCCTTTAAGGCGCGCAGCCGCGCAGCGCTCAGCAGCTCACACGCAGCTGGATTACCGCCCGCTAAACAAGCGAAACCGCATACACGCGAGGCATTTCGAATGGGCCCCACAGCCCCTTAAAGGGGCCACACACCCCAAAAAATAAATCACCCGGGGGGGGGGGGGGGGGGGGGGGGGGAGGGGGGGGAGGACATCGGACGTTGGTCACAGCCCGACCCGAACCTATCATCATCCGACGTCCGCATGTTTTCCAGGAAGGGATCGTTCGATTGCGATCGGGAGCAAGAGCCTGGCTGATTTTTGTTACCCACCTTCCTTCCCCGGACCCGGCAGTGCAGGTGTGATCAGTTAACAGCACAGACCCGGGGATCGAGATGTTCACCCCTTCTGCTGCCTATGGTTCAGTTATCTGCTGAGAAAGAAAGACTTGCATTTATATAGCGCCTCTTACAACTTCCAGACGTCCAAAAGCGCTTTACAGCCAATGAAGTACTTTTGGAGTGGAGTCACTGTTGTAATGTGGGAAACGCGGCAGCTAAAATGCGCACAGCAAGCTCCCACAAACAGCAGTGTGATAATGACCAGATAATCTGTTTAAACGATGCTGGTTGATGGATAAACATTTGCCAGGAGAACCATCCTGCTCTTCTTCAAAATAGTGCCATGGGATCTTTTGCGTCCAAATATAAAATTCTTAAAGGGCTTGGCAGAGAGGATGTTTCCCCCTGGCTGGGGAGTCTAGAACCAGGGGCCACTGTCTCAGAATAAAGGGTCAGCCATTTAGGACTGAGATTAGGAGGAATTTCTTCACTCAGAGGGTGGTGAATCTTTGGAATTCTTTGCCCAGAGGGCTGTGGAGGCTCAGTCTTTGAGTATATTCAAGACAGAGATCGATAGATTTTTGGATATTAAAGGGAATCAAGAGATATGGGGATAGTGCAGGCAAGTGGAGTTGAGGTAGAAGATCAGCCATGATCTTATTGAATGGCGGAGCAGGCTCGAGGGGCTGAATGGCCGACTTCTGCTCCTATTTCTTCTGTTCAAATCCCCACCAAAGAGGGCAGGCATCTTGCTTCTAAGTCTGTGGCAATACTGCTGCCGAGTTGAGCATAGAATGTGGCTGAGGAATGTAGGTAAACGTGCAGGTTCTCCTGGTTTTCTGTTAAAGAGGCACTCACTCAGCACCCACGGAGCTGTCTAGAGCTCCCTTCTTCAACTATGCTGCCTGCGAACTTTTCTCATCGCCTTTAAATGCATCCGAACAATCTCTCGGACTGTCCCATCCAAGCTTCCCCCACCCACCACCGCTCCCCCCCTCCCGCCAGTTGCTGTGCTTCTCTCCGCTCTTGCAGAGTGATATTCGTCTACTTGAGGTGCACTGTTATCAACGCGTGTCGTCTCCTAATCATCAAAGGCGGTACCTCGAAGCGAGGATGACTTGCTTCCACGCCAAAATGGAAGTTCGCGGGTGTTTCAATGAAGGACCTAATATTCCGGATCCCGAACTACATCCTGAAGTGGTGGAAGATGCCTGTGGGTGGATTTTTTTAACGTGGGGTGGCCGTTGCACACCAGCCACCACACGGGGCTTGACAGAGCCAGGTCTTGGTCCAGTGGCAAGGATTAACCAGGATGACTGGAGACCAGCTCTGCTGCACGGACCTAGTGCGCGCACATATCGCACAGTGTGGGCTGGGCCCGTGCTGCCCCTGGGCCCTCAGCTCTTCCGGCCCCGAGCCACAGCTGACACTGCGGAAGATCAAGGGGCCACCTCGGCCGCCTGACTGAAGTCTTAAGGCCCCACCTGATGCAATTTTCAGACAGGCCTGTCAATGGGCGAGCATAAGTCACACCCCTACACCTCTCCCAAAATTGGGCTGTTATCACACACTCACCATGAGCAATGCCAGGGGAGATCTGCCGAATTAACCATTTCCTCAAATAATCACTGTAGAAACATTAAAAATATGTTTCAAATTTCAGAGTATGAGCTGTAGGTGAGGCATTAATAATTATTACCTTGAAGAGGGAGCTAAAATCAATTTTTGGGGGGGTTTGTGGGTTTTAAATAGGACGGGCCGGGATGTTAATGAAGTCTGTTTCGAGTGGGGTCCTTCCCCAGTTTCCAATTTGTAGGCCCAAATGGGCCTGGCTAAAATTTTTAAGATGTCTCAATTGACGCAATATCGGGAGGCCTCTGACTCACGTTCCAGTTTCTAGCCGCGCGGGGCTTCCTGGCTTTTCCTTTTACCGGGATCGCGCTCTGCCCGCGTTTCCGCCAGGTTGCCGTGGGTGCGGTAGGGCCCCCCCATGGTCGTCAGCGGCGACGGGGCCTCCCTCGCTGAGCCGAGCCGCTGCCTGCCCTGTTCGAGAAGAAGAAGACGACTTCATTCAACCGTTCCTGCGGTAGATCGCTGCAGCCTTTTCAATCACTTCCTGCCCCTGGCATGTGGCAGCACAGATGTTTATCAGCTGTGAGAGTCCGTGGGCTTTTGTCCCGGTTGAAATGCGTGCAGCAGATCTCTCTGACAGGCCTATTAGTTTCCATTCAATCTCTGTAAATTCAATCAACATTTTCAACGTGAGAAAATAGCCTGGCTCATATAAACTATTTGAAGTGCGCTTCAAAGCCAGGCGTAATTAAATTTCCTCCTTATTTTTCTTCCCTCTTCCTATTTGGGAACTTTTAAACCGCTAATCCATTGACAAATTTGACGCACTGGCGTACTAATTCTTTCTCGTACTGTCTATCCCCTGGTGCGCTTTCACAGGCATCGTCTCGCCATGACCTTTCTAAGCTGCCGTGCGGCGCACGCGCGCTGGGAGTGTGGGCGGGCTATTCGCCCGTGGTGGGAGGGGCGGGGAGGCGACAACGCCGAGCGCGATTCCGTCTTCACCTGACGCACGCGCACACCGGCGCCCTTCAACTGGCCCGCCGCCCATGACCCGCGATGACCCCCTGGGCGCAAGGTAACCAGCGTACTTTGACGTTGGCTGTCAGGTGTCGGTCTGTGGCTCAGTGGGCAGCACACTCGCCTCAGAGTCAGAAGGGCGTGGGTGGGGACTTGAACGCAAAAATTTAGGCTGGCACACCCAGTGCAGTGCTGAGGGAGTGCTGCACTGTCGGAGGTGCCGTCTTTCGGATGAGACATTAAAACGAGGCCCTGTCATCCCCCCTCAGGTGGATGTAAAAGATCCCATGGCACTATTTTGAAGAAGAGCAGGGGTGTCCTGGGCCAATATTTATCCCTCAATCGACATAACAAAAACAGATTATCTAGTTATTATCACATTGCTATGTGTGGGAGCTTGCTGTGCGCAAATTGGCTGCCGCGTTTCCCACATTACAACAGTGACTGCACTCCAAAAGTACTTCATTGGCTGTAAAGCGCTTTGAGACATCCGGTGGCCTTGAAAGGCGCTATATAAATGCAAGCCTTTTCTTTCTCCCCACCCAATTTCTCTTGACCCAGGTGACGCCCGGTTTACCGGCATTGCCGATAGAGCTGTACCGCAGGGCTAAATTTCAGAGGAACCACAGTGGAAATTCAACACCAACTGTGCCATGCAAGACACGCATGCCAGTGTGGCTAGAATTTCTTTATCATTCATTGTCGGTCTGCGGACGTGACGGGCAAACCTGGCAATTACTTCCCGTCCCCAGTTGTCCCTTGAGAAGGTGGTTGGTGGGCCGCCTTCTCTTCGAACGCTGCAGTCCCTGTAGTGACTGAGCTCCCACGATGGCATTGGGTAGGGAAGTCCAGGATACTGGCCCAGCAACGATGAAGGAACACCATTTTATGTCTGTAACGTATTTGCTACAGCGGTTCTTTGCTTAAGAATTCATCGCGACGCATTGCTATTAAGAACTAGTTGGTTTATTAGCAATAGGCTTAACATCATCATCATAGGCAGTCCCTCGGAATCGAGGAAGACTTGCTTCCACTCATAAAATGAGTCCTTAGGTGGCTGAACAGTCCAATAGGAGAGCCACAGTCCCTGTCACAGGCGGGACAGATAGCTGTTGAGGGAAGGGGTGGGTGGGACTGGTTTGCCGCACGCTCTTTCCGCTGCCTGCGCTTGATTTCTGCACGCTCTCGGCGATGAGACTCGAGGTGCTCAGCGCCCTCCCGGATGCACTTCCTCCACTTTGGGCGGTCTTTGGCCAGGGGCTCCCAGGTGTCGGTGGGGATGTCGCACTTTATCAGGGAGGCTTTGAGGGTGTCCTTGTAACGTTTCCTCTGCCCACCTGGGGCTCGTTTGCCATGAAGGAGTTCTGAGTAGAGCGCTTGCTTTGGGAGTCTAAAATAGGTTTAACAATCAAACTATACATTACCCGTTCATCCACCAGGCTCACAACCACCTGCCTCATCGTGGATCCCCACCCCGAACCCAACTGGCTGGGGTTTTATTGAGTCTTGTGAACATCACATGACTGGCTAAGCCACTCCCATCTCAACAACTCTGCAAACCTATGAGCATACTCACAGTGCTTACATTACAAAGTCCAATTCAGGAGCGTGTGTGACGTGGAGAGGTACCTGGAGTTGATGCAGTTCCTAAGGCATTGCTACTCTTGGCCTTCTTAGTGGCAGAGCTCCCTGGGCTGGGGGGTGCTGACTTAAGCTTGACCAGTTCTCTGTCGGTGGCAGTCGCTATTAATTTGGATCTTTGGATGTAATTCTACTTCAGGTCTATAAAATTGCACTGTAAGCACTCGCACTGTGACAGATACATAGATACATTGTCCAGTCTTTGTCCACTAATCCCCCTCCCCGCCCCCAATACCGATGCCCCACTTGAGAGCAGCCCAGATCAGAGATGTTGTGTATAGAAGAACTCCACAAGGCTGAGTACTGTGAGCTAAACTTAGTGTGACCTTAGTCTTCTTTATTACAACTCCAGAGTGCCTAAACAACATGGCAGCCAACCTTTTATACTGGCCCTGCACATGAGTGCAGGTGACCATTCAGACTCCAACAGTCGCGCCCTCTGGTGGCAAGTATTATATAGTTACATACAGAACAAGAGAATCGGGACAGAGGTGGGGTGGGTCAGCCGACTCAATTTGAGTGGCTCGCATCTTTCCTGTCACACCAATCAATCCTCACACCAAGCAACACAGCCTCCCAACACTTATGCCACCATACCTCGAGTCAGCCGTGGCTCAGTGGGCAGCACTCTTGCTTCTGAGTCAGAAAGTTGTAGGTTCAAGTCCCACTCCAGGGGCCTTGAGCACAAAAATCTAGGTTGATGTTCCAGTGCAGTGCTGCGGGAGTGAGGTGCTGTCTTTTGGATGAGACATTAAATCGAGGCCCCATCAGGTGGATGTACAAAAAAAAAATCGCCTGGCACTATTTTGAAGAAATATTGGTGTTCTGCCAATATTGATCCCTCAATCACAGCGCTAAAGAGGTTCTCTGGTCATTTATTTCATTGCTGATTGTGGGACTTTGTTGTGTTTTGCAGCATTAACTAAAACCGTCTCCTTAACAATGCCCATCTCCAGCATGACCCCTGTGCTCGCTGACCTACGCTGGCTCCCGGTTAAGCAACGCCTCGATTTCATAATTTCCATCCACAAATCCCTCCATGGCCCCTCCCTATCTCTGTAATCTCCTCCAGCCCCACAACCCCCCCGAGATGTCTGCGCTCCTCTAATTCTGCCCTCTTGAGCATCCCTGATTATAATCGCTCCACCATCGGTGGCCGTGCCTTCTGTTGCCTGGGCCCCAAGCTCTGGAACTCCCTGCCTAAACCTCTCCGCCTCTCTACCTCTCTTTCCTACTTTAAGAAGCTCCTTAAAACCTACCTCTTTGACCAATCTGCCCTAACATCTCTTTATGTGGCGTGTCGTCAAATATTTGTCTTATAACACACCTGTGAAGCACCTTGGGATGTTTTTCTACGTTAAAGGCGCTATATAAATACAAGTTGTTGTTGTTGATTGCCTACATCATCATCATCATCATAGGTGGTCCCTCGAACGAGGATGACTTGCTTCCACATGAGTTCACAGTTGTTTCTATGCAGGACCCGATGTTCCAGTCCTGAACTTCAATTGAGGGGGTGGAAGATGCCTGTGGGTGGAATTTTTTTAATGTGTGGTGGCCGTTGCACATCAGGCTTGACAGAGCTAGGTCTTGGTCCAGTGGCAAGGGTTGACCAAGACGACTGGAGACCAGCTCTGCTGCACGGACCTAGTGCGCGCACATATCGCACAGTGTGGGCTGGGCCCGTGCTGCCCCTGGGCCCTCGGCTCTTCTGGGCCCCGTACCCTCATTCACCGCACCTTCGCCCGCGATGTTCCAGGGTCTGGTGCTCCAGCTCTATTTATTGCCTAGGTTACAGCAGTGGCCATACTTGAAGCTACCTCATTGACTGCGAAGCCTTTTATAGAACCTGAGGTCATGAAAGGCGCTGTACAGACACAAGCTCTGTGTTTAATTGCTACGGAAGCTTCTGTGACAGCACAACACCAGAGTTTTCACAACGAGCTCTTCCAGGAATTCTGCATTCCCAAAAGATCAATAAACTGCCGAAGCCTCTTGAGTAAAGCTTGCCGTTGGCTGCAGTTTGCTACAGGCGCCCTCTCCTCCATCTTTCATCTCCGTCGACTTCAGTGGAAATAAAACTCTGGGAGAGGTGATGTAAAATGGGCGGCCCATTGGCAATCAGCGGCTTTACACCGTCGCTCAAAGTCACGGGCTTACGCGATCTTGGCTCTCCTCCAATTCTAGCCTCTTGCGCATCCTTGATTTTAATCACCCCCACCATTGGCGGCCGTGCCTTTAGCTGCCAAGGCCCTAAGCTCGTGAATTCCCTCCTAAACCTCTCCGCCTCTCTATCTCTTTCTCCTCCTTTAAGAAGCTCCTTAAAACCCAGCTCTTTGACCAAGCGTCCTGTCCTAAAAATCTCCTCATGCGGCCCGGTGTCAGATGTTGTTTGATAATCGCTCCTGTGAAGCGCCTTGGGATAAGAACATAAGAATTAGGAGCAGGAGTCGGCCATTCGGCCCCTCGAGCCTGCTCCGCCATTCAATGAGATCATGGCTGATCTTCTACCTCAACTCCACTTTCCTGCACTGTCCCCATATCCCTTGATTCCCTTAATATCCAAAAAATCTATCGATCTCTGTCTTGAATATACTCAATGACCGAGCCTCCACAGCCCTCGGGGGCAGAGAATTCCAAAAATTCACCATCCTCTGAGTCAAGACATTTCTCCTCATCTCAGTCCTAAATGGCCGACCCCTTATTCTGAGACTGTGTGACCCCTGGTTCTAGACTCCCCCAGCCAGGGGGAAACCCTGCATCTGCCCTGTCGAGCCCTTTAAGAATTTTATATGTTTCAATGAGATCACCTCTCATTCTTCTAAACTCGAGAGAATATCGGCCTAGTCTACTCAATCTCTCCTCATAGGACAATCCCCCCATCCCAGGAGTCAGTCTGGTGAACCTTCGTTGCACTCCCTCTATGGCAAGTATATCCTTCCTTGGGTAAGGAGACCAAAACTGTACACAATACTCCAGGTGCGGTCTCACCAGGGCCCTGTATAATTGCAGTAAGACGTCTTTACTCTTGTAATCAAATCCTCTTGTAATAAAGGCCAACGTACCATTTGCTTTCTTAATTGCTTGCTGTACCTGCATGTTAACTTTCAATGGTTCGTGGACAAGGACAACAAGGTCCCTCTGAACACCAACATTCCCCAATCTCTCATCGTTTAAAAAAATACCCTCCATTTCTATTGTTTTGCGACGTTAATGGCGCTGTATAAATAGCAAATTGTTGTTGAGTGACAACAGCCCTGTACACGACCCAACTTGGCGTATTGATGCGGGCGATTGTCCGATTCTCCGACCCAGGCCGGCTGAGGTCGGGGGTCCTGCTCCGGCTGCTGCCCTGGGTGTGAACAGCTGAGCCAGCATTTGGCCCCGGTGCCCCGCGGCTGATCCGCGCGCCCTCTCCGAGCTCCCCCGGCCCCTCGGTGACACCGAACCGGCCGGTTTGAGGGCGGGCGGGTGTGGCAACACGGAGGCGGAACCGCCACTCGCAGAATGCCTGAGTAATGGTTTTTTGCTTCTGTAACAAGTCCAGCAGCTGGCTTGGGCACAGATGGAAATCTGATCTAGGTACAAGCATTGCTGGAAGCTCATTCATCTTGTACAGTGTGACACACACACACACACACACATAGTCTGTTTCAAGTTTGTGAATGAAGTTGTCGCAGCTGAGTACAGTGTAATAACACACTGGTCTTACGCATGCAGCATTGGAGATTCAAAACCACAGTCATTCAATATTATTTTGTAATTGACTGCCTTTGTTGTGTATCTAATAGATTGATATATCCCACAAGTTCCCTGGGATTTTATTCCCCTCTCCTGCCCTGACCCTCATGGCCCCCTGGTTTCCCTTAGCTAGAAAGAAAAGACTTGCATTTCTATAGCACCTTTCACGACCACCCCGAAGCGCTTCACAGCCAATGAAGTACTTTTGAAGTCACTGTAGGAAACGCAGCAGCCAATTTGCACACAGCAAGCTCCCACAAACAGCAATGTGGTAATGACCAGATCATTTATTTTTGTTATGTTAGTTGAGGGATAAATATTGGCTCCAGGACACGGGGGATAACTCCTCCTGCTCTTCTTCCAAATCGTGCCATCAGATCTTTTGCGTCCACCTGAGAGGGCAGACGGGGCCTCGGGTTTAACGCCTCGTCCGAAAGACGGCACCTCTGACAGTGTGGCGCTCCCTCAGCACTGCACTGGGAGTGTCAGCCTGGGATTTATGTGCTCAAGTTTCTGGAGTGGGACTCGAACCCACAACCTCCTATACTCATGAGGCGAGAGTGCTGCCCACTGAGCCACGGCTGGAGTGTAGCTGTTTGTCCTGTGCCAGCGTGGGCAGTGGGTGTTGGCAGGTTATTCGACTGCGAAGGGTGCACTGGCAGAAGCCAATCGCACACTCGCCCGTTCACGGGCCTGTACCAAACAAGTGCCTTTTGATGCAAACAGGTACACCCAGATACATCAACAACAACAACTTACATTTATATAGCGGTTTCAACCTCGTAAAACATCCCAAGTCGCTTCTCAGGAGCGTTAGCGAAGAAAACTTGCCACAAAAGGAGATATTACGACAGGCAACCAGAAACTTGGTCAAAGAGATAGATTTTACGGCAGGACTTACAGGAGGGGGGAGAGGCGGAGAGGTTTAGGGAGGGAGTTCCAGAGCTTGGGGCCCAGGCAGCAGAAGGCACGGCCTCACCGATGGTTGAGTGATTATAATCACGGATGTGTAAGAGGCCAGAATTGGAGGAGCGCAGAAATCTCTAGCGTTGTGGGGCTGTAGGAGGTCACAGGATAGAGAGGGGGCAAGGCCATTGAGGGATTGGAAAGCAGGAATTTTAAAATCGAGGCGTTGTCGGACCGGGAGCGAGTGCAGGTCAGCGAGCACAGGGGTGATGGGTGAACGGGACTTGGTGCGAGTTAGGACACGGGGCGGCCGAGGTTTTTACACACCAAAGTGCGAAGCAGTGGATTCCATCAGTGTGGTGCTGTGGCTGCATTAAACCAGAGCTAAAAGACAGTGTAAGTGCCACAAAGCTAACGATTCGATCCTGCTGACAGCCCCGGACTGCCAGCCAGTGTTGCTGTAACAAATGGGGATTTTGGCTGCCTTTACTATTATTGTAAGGTTTTTGAACCGCTTTCTAAACCAAGAGCTGGGAGTTTGTCCAAACAAATACTGGCGTGCTTCACTGTCCAATTAGGATTCGAGAGCATTGCAAGCTGTGAGTCCATGGGAGCCCTGTGCCCCAACTCTGCAGTCACTGAAGAAAATCATAATGACGGCCACATTAGCGAGACTTTGTGATTAAATGCGAAGTCCCAGCGTAGGTAATGTCTATAAATCAAGAAGTACATTACGGGTGGGAGCACTGGTTTAAGTTGCAGTGTTAAACTCAGTGTGATCCTAGGTCATCCTGTATTGATTCAACCATCATTGAATTGTGTATGAGCGCAGTTAATATGCCATAACTCATAGTTTATTATCCCTGTTTCCACCCCCGCACCCCGGCTCCGCCCCCGCTTTCCTCGCTGCGATGTCCCATAACTACAGAATCAATTTCACGTTCAACAGTCCCAGCGTTGAAAATGCACCTACTGTTTGGCAGTGTTCTCTGCTCTTTGAGGCAGACCTGATGTGAGTGTTTCACTACAAGCCCAGTGTATTCCCGTGGTCAGGTCCCACAGTGTGTACCATCTACGAGAACATAAGAAATAGGAGCAGGAGTCGGCCATACGGCCCCTCGAGCCTGCTCCGCCATTCAATAAGATCATGGCTGATCTGATCCTAGCCTCAGCTCCACTTCCCCGCCCGCTCCCCATAACCCTTCACTCCCCTATCGCTCAAAAAATCTGTCTATCTCCACCTTAAATATATTCAGTGACCCGGCCTCCACAGCTCTCTGGGGCAGAGAATTCCACAGATTTGCAACCCTCTGAGAGAAGAAATTCCTCCTCATCTCAGTTTTAAATGGGCGGCCCCTTATTCTGTGACTATGTCCCCTCGTTTCACTTTCCCCTCTGCATCCACCTCGTCGAGCCCCCTCATTATCTTGTATGTTTCAATAAGATCACCTCTCATTCTTCTGAACTCCAATGTGTATCGGCCCAACCTACTCAATCTATCTTCATAAGTCAACCCCCTCATTTCTGGAATTAACCTAGTGAACCTTCTCTGAACAGCCTCCAAGACAAGTATAGCCTTCCTTAAATACGGAGACCAAAACTGTACACAGTACTCCAGTGGCCTTACCAATACCCTGTACAGTTGTAGCAGGACTTCTCTGCTTTTATACTCTATCCCCCTTGCAATAAAGGCCAATAGAAGCACTGCAGCAACTTGTCGAGACTTCTTCGGCAGCACCTCCCAAACCCGCGACCTCTACCACCTAGAAGGTCAAGGGCAGCAGGCGCATTGGAACACCACCACCTCCACGTTCCCCTCCAAGTCACACACCATCCCGACTTGGAAATATATCGGCCGTTCCTTCATCGTCACTGGGTCAAAATCCTGGAACTCCCTCTCTAACAGCACTGTGGGAGCACCTTCACCACACGGACTGCAGCGGTTCAAGGCGGCGGCTCACCACCACCTTCTCGAGGGCAATTAGGGATGGGCAATAAATGCCGGCCTTGCCAGCGACGCCCACATTCCATGAATGAATTTAAAAAACGCTTTGTCCCTGGACTAGTTTCGATCACCATAGTTGGGGGGGGAGGGGGGGGCGGTGTCCAGAGATGAATTTCACAGATTTCATCCCCCTACCGCACCCCCAACTCCCCTCCCCAAATTCGCCCTTAATCTGCATCTCTGCCTCTTCCAGGTGATCACACATTTTCAGGTGATGTGGGGAGTGTATATACTGGGGATATCACAAATGTTGCGGGACAGGCTGGAGGGTCTCTTCCTGTCCATTGTTGCTCGTTTGTTCGTCGTGTGGAAGGCAGCTGAGTAGGAAGAATCACAGAAGGGGGCCATTCAGCCCATCATGTCTGTGCTGGCCCATTGAAAGAGCTATCCAATTGATCCCACTCGCCTTCTCGTTCGCCATAGCCCTGCAAATTTTTGGTTTCCAACTGTACATCCAATTCCCTTTCGAAAGGTTCTGGTAAACGCATCGCTCGTTGGGTTACTGAGCCATACAGACCGGAGGGGTCCCAGGGTTCGCACCGCCCCTCCCCCCCCCCCCCCCACCTCCCTGGGTCAGCACTGCCAACCAATCACGGGGCAAGGCTGAAGCTCAAGTGCTACGATTGGTCGCAGCCCCATGGGCTAGTGATCCGCCCACTCCCCGCCCCGCCCCTACCCACCCTTCCTAGAAAGTCAGTGTGCTGCGTGGACAGGGACTGCCGTGGCTGTGATGCCCTCTGCAGTCAAATAGCCTACGATACCAATGCTCCCTTTAACTGGCCGTTAAATCGATAAACAATCGCGCACAGGCGGACTATTGATCGGCGCGCGCTGCCCGATAAAGGGACGCACGGCCCAAAACAAATTCCGGGGACCATTGCCGGGCACTCACTGTCCAGGCCCATGCCTGTAGTCTGGCCATTGCCTGTCTGTACAGCCAGCCTGAGTCAGCACCTTCAGCGGGGCAAGGAAGACAAATGGAAAAAGCACGAAAGCAACCCATCTCCCTACAGTTTAATAATTCTCTGCTATATTCTCTCCGCTCCCCTCCCCGTAATGGCAGTGATTCATTCGCGGTGTGAGGCTGGGGTGGGGGGGCACTGCTTTTTCTCTCTTTGTTTCTATCGCCTTTTCCTTTTTATCTCCATTACACTTTTCACATCCTTTTCTCCCCGACTCTTCCTGCGTCTTTTTCATGCCATCTCTTCGCCTCTCACACGGGTGTAGCTACGGCAACGAGGGGTGGGGGGAGGAAGTTCTGTGTAGTTTCATTAGAGAGCCCAGTGGGTGTCTCCTTCGTGGTAAACGAGCCGAAGGAGGACAGCGGAAACGTTACGAGGACACCCTCAAAGCCTCCCTGGTCAAGTGCAACACCACCACTGACACCTGGGAGACCCTGGCCAAAGACCGCCCGAGGTGGAGAAAGTGAATCCGGGAGGGCGTTGAGCTCTTCGAATCTCAACGCAAAGAGCGTGACGAGGCCAAGTGCAGGCAGTGGAAGGAGCGTGCGGCAAACCAGCCCCACCCACCCCTTCCCTCGACGAATGTCTGTCCCACCTGTGACAGGGTCTGTGGCTCTCGTATCGGACTGTTCAGCCACCAGAGGACTCACTTTGGGAGTGGAAGCAAGTCTTCCTCGATTCCGAGGGACTGCCTATGATGATGATGTGCTAGTTATGTGTAGTTTTAATAGAGAGCATGGTTGGAGTGCTGGTTATGAGTCGTTTCAATAGTCAGCCTGGTTGAAGTGCTAGTTATGTGTAATTTTAATAAGAGAGCCCGGTTGAAGTGCTAGTTATGTGTAGTTTCAATAGAGAGCCTGGTTGGAATGCTAGTTATGTGTAGTTTCAATAGCGAGCCCGGTTGGAGTGCTAGTTATGTGTAGTTTCAATAGAGAGCCTGGTTGGAGTGCTAGTTATGTGTAGTTTTACCATACGACCTTCACCGCTAGTATGAATACTGAACAGCTCCACAGTTGTTTTGCTTTCTGGAAAGTGAGAGGAAGAGAGAGAGGGAGAGAGAGAGGTGGAAATACAATCATGGTCGACGCAGGCAGATTGCGATCTTGACATCGTCCAAAGGCGGCTGACCACAGTGTCAGAGGTGGGTCTCCTGCCACAGGCCAGTTGGAACTCGGGGAGACTTTGTTGCTATTAACTGCACAGCAATGATCACTTTCCTAAAGGCATTCTACTGACATCAGCAATGGTTTTGTCTTCGAAGTAAAGCTGCGTTTCCAGCTCTTGTGAGAAGGGGAACGAGACTGTCCAACCTTGAGACGCGTTAAACGGTCACATCACAGCTGCAAGAGGGGGCAATGTGTGGCCTGTCGACTCCTATTTAGAGGGGCCCCGACTTTCTATTTGTTTCTTATTTTTCAGGGCAGTCCAAAAATAGTCTGCAGCAACTGCACAGCTCATGTCCTGGGCATTTATACCCATCAACTAGCTCTGAGCAAGGGTAACATTCTCATCCTTGTTTTCAAATCCCTCCATGGGCCTCGCCCCTCCCTATCTCTGTAATCTCCCCCCCCCCCCCCCCCCGAGATCTCTGCACTCCTCTAATTCTGGCCTCTTGTCTCTCCCCAATTTTCATCACTCCACCATCGGTGGCCGTGCCTTCAGCTGCCTGGGCCCTAAGCTCCAGAACTCCCTCCCGAAACCTCTCCGCCTCTCTCTCTCTCTCTCTCCTCCTTCCAAGAAGCTCCTTAAAACCTACCTCTTTTGACCAACCTTTTGGTCGCCCGTCTCGATATCTCCTCTCGTGGCTCGCTGTCAAATGTTGTCTGATAAATGCTGCTGTGAAAGCGCCCTGGGATGTTTTCCTACGTCAAAGGCGCTATGGAAATGCAGGTGGTTGTTGCGTGACCACAGCCCTGCACTTGACCCAATTCAGCACCTTTCACGTCGTCTCGTGTCTGCCCGTCTCCGAGTCCGAAGGCTGTGGCTTTGAGTCCCACGTCAGGAACCTAGGCCCATAATTCAGGCTGACGAGGGGTCCTTGTGCATGAAACACAAAAGGTTAGTCTGCAGGTGCAGCAAGTGGTCAGGGAGGCCAATGGTACCTTGGCCTTTATTGCAAAAGGGGATGGAGTATAAAAGCAGGGAAGTCTTGCTACAGCTATACAGAGTATTGGTGAAGCCACACATGGAATACTGCGTGCAGTTTTGGTTTCCATATTTACGAAAGGATATACTTGCTTTGAAGGCAGTTCAAAGAAGGTTCACTCGGTTGATTCCGGGGATGAGGGGGTTGACTTATGAGGAAAGGTTGAGTAGGTTGAGCCCCTACACATTGGAATTCAGAAAAATGAGAGGTGATCTTATCGAAACATATAAGATTATGAGGGGGCTCGACAAGGTGGATGCAGAGAGAATGTTTCCACTGATGGGGGAGACTAGAACTAGGGGGCATGATCTTAGAATAAGGGGCCACCCATTTAAAACTGAGATGAGGATGAATTTATTTTCCCAGAGGGTTGTGGATCTGTGGAATTTGCTGCCTCAGAGAGCTGTGGAAGCTGGGACACTGAATAACTTTAAGACAGAAATAGACAGTTTCTTAACCGATAAGGGAATAAGGGGTTATGGGGAACGGGCGGGGAAGTGGACCTGAGTCCATGATTGGATCAGCCATGATCGTATTAAATGGTGGAGCAGGCTCAAGGGGCCGTATGGCCTGCTCCTGCTCCTATTTCTTATGTTGCGTAAGTGTTTTAAAAGATATAAAAATTAAATTTTAGGACTAATTTTTATATTAAAAACCCTGTCCATTAAGGTAAGTTTATTTTTAACCCGATTAAAAACTTTCTTAAACTTTTTCAAACATACATTTTTTTCTTAAACATTTAATTCACTCCAATTTCAAATACTTTTAAATATGTTATTTTTATTTATTGTGTTGTGTTTCTGTGTTTTGGTGGTATTCTCATTGATAGTAATGGGAGCTGCTACCAACGGAACTCGCCATTATCATCAATGAGAATACTCCGTGTTCATTGGTGGTCCAGGCCCACGTGATCCCAGGTTGGGTTCACGTTCCCGGGATGCGTGGGCCCGTACGCTGGGCTGAGCAACTAGGCCTCGGACCCGAATCGTTCGTTCCTCCGGGACCGCCAGGTACTTCCGTGAAAAACATTTTGGTCGGAGGCAACCGATCACAATTTTACACGGGATATACGGCACAGAAACAGGCCATTCGGCCCAACCAGTCCATGCCGGCGTTTATGCTCCACTCGAGCCTCCTCCCGTCTTTCCTCATCTAACTCTATCAGCACAACCCTCTATTCCCTTCTCCCCCATATGCTTGTCCAGCCTCCCTTAAATGCATCGATACTATTCGCCTCAACCATTCCCTGTGGCAGCGAGTTCCACATTCTCACCGCTCTCTGGGTAAAGAAGTTTCTTCTGAATTCCCGATTGGATTTCTTGGTGACTATCTTATATTGATGGCCTCTAGTTATGCTCTTCCCCCACAAGTGAAAATAATTGGCAAAAAAAAGACGGAGGGGCGATGAGGAGAAATGCTGCTTAATGCAGCGAGCTGTGATGATCTGGACCGTACTGCTGGAAAGGATGGTGGATAGTAACTTTCATAGAAACATAGAAAATAGGTGCAGGAGTAGGCCATTCGGCCCTTCGAGCCTGCACCACCATTCAATAAGATCATGGCTGATCATGCAACTTCAGTACCCCATTCCTGCTTTCTCTCCATACCCCTTGATCCCTTTAGCCATAAGGGCCACATCTAACTCCCTTTTGAATATATCCAATGAACTGGCCTCAACAACTTTCTGTGGTCGAGAATTCCACAGGTTCACAACTGTCTGAGTGAAGAAGTTTCTCCTCATCTCGGTCCTAAATGGCTTATCCCTTATCCTTAGACTGTGACCCCTGGTTCTGGACTTCCCCCAACATCGGGAACATTCTTCCTACATCTAACCTGTCCAATCCTGTCAGAATTTTATATGTTTCAATGAGATCCCCTCTCATTCTTCTAAATTTCAGTGAGTATAAGCCTAGCCGATCCAGTCTTTCTTCATATGTCAGTCCTGCCATCCCGGGAATCAAAAGGGAATTGGATAAATACATGAACAGGAAAAGTTTGCAGGGCGATGAGGAAAGCGCAGGGGGGAGGGACTAATTGGATCGCTCTTTCAGAGAGCCGACACAGGCACGATGGGCTGAATGGCCTCCTTCTGTGCCGTATGATTCTAAGAATCAAATTCGGATCTCCTCGGCTTCTGTGCCCGATATGTCCTCATTCCAATCAATGAAACATTCAACATCTCGGTGCCCCTGCCAGTGCGGGATACAGAGGGGCTGAGGCAATAGAAGGAGTCTAGGTGCCGGTGATCAAAATTAATTTTAAATACGCCCACCTCAGCATCTCGACCGGCCCTCACATTGCTAATTGATATTCTGTGGTGTTGTTTCATCTGTGAGGCCCTGTGCTACAGCCCGATTCAAATAACCGTGTTTGAGGGGTACGTTATAGATTTTAAGCTGTCAGCTGTGGCTCAGTGGGTAGCACTCTCTCTCTCTTGCCTCTGAGTCAGGAGGTTGTGGGTTCAAGTCCCACTCCAGAGACTTGAGCACATAAATCCGGGCTGACACTCCCAGTGCAGTGCTGAGGGAGCGCTGCACTGTCGGAGGTGCTGTCTTTCGGATGAGACGTTAAACCGAGGCCCCATCTGCCCTCTCAGGTGGATGTAAAAGATCCCATGGCACTATTGTGAAGAAGAGCAGGGGAGTTATCCCCAGTGTCCTTGGCCAATATTTATCTCTCAATCAACATAACAAAAAAACAGATTATCTGGGTCATGATCACATTGCTGTTTGTGGGAGCTTGCTGTGCACAAGTTGCCGTGTTTCCCACATTACAACAGTGACTGCACTCCAAAAGTACTTCATTGGCTGTAAAGCGCTTTGAGACATCCGGTGGTCGTGAAAGGCGCTATATAAATGCAAGTCTTTCTTTCTTTCAGTCTTCCCTTTCCCTTACAATCTTCATACCGTTAAAACCTCCCAACAGGGCGAGAGAGCAACACGCAGGAATCTGCCGCTCATCCAGACTGGTATGGAACTGGGAAAACAGACGGAAACCCTTCTGCCCCTTTTGTTTTACAGGAACGCCAGTGAACCGGATCCCGATCATGGCAAAGCAAGTATTGGACCTGTACATGTTGTATAAGCTCGTCACGGAGAAGGGCGGCTTGGTGGAAGTTATCAACAAGAAGATTTGGCGGGAAATCACAAAAGGCCTCAACTTACCTACCTCAATTACCAGTGCAGCCTTTACACTCAGGACTCAGTGAGTAGCAGCCTCTCCGCATCCTTCAACCCCATCCAGCGCCGTCAGTCCGCGGGGTTTTCAGACTCACGTTGCAAGCCTGGTGAGTCCGCCGGGGGCCAGAGACACCAGCGGGTGAGTTGTATCTGTCGCACAGCCAAAGGGGACAATTAGGACAAGGGCAGCCGGCACACGGGAGCACCATCAGCTCCAAGCTCCCCTCCAAGTCGCACGCCATCCCGACTTGGACATATAAAAGAAAGACTTGCATTTATGTAGCGCCTTTCACGACTACCGGGCGTTTCAAAGCGCTTTACAGCCAATGAAGCACTTTTGGAGTGCAGTCACTGTTGTAATGTAGGAAACGCGGCAGTCAATTTGCACACAGCAAGCTCCCACACACAGCAATGTGGCAATAACCAGATAATCTGTTTTTGTTATGTTGATTGAGGGATAAATATTAGCCCCAGGACACCGGGGATAACTCCCCTGCTCTTCTTCTAAATAGTACCACGGGATCTTTTACGTCCACCTGAGAGAGCAGATGGGGCCTCGG
Organism: Pristiophorus japonicus; assembly: GCF_044704955.1. Lineage (NCBI taxonomy): Eukaryota > Metazoa > Chordata > Chondrichthyes > Pristiophoridae > Pristiophorus > Pristiophorus japonicus. The sequence continues at coordinate 71,964,931 of NC_091997.1, read as the reverse complement.
TTTAACGACTGATCTGAAAGACGACACCTCCGACAGTGCAGCACTCCCTCAGCACTGCACTGGGAGTGTCAGCCGAGATTTACTTGAACCCACAACCTTCTGACTCAGAGGCAAGTGTGCTCCCCACTGAGCCACGGCTGACATAACTTCCTATAACTTATAGCTGAACACAACTTATATCGGAGGCTGTAATATCACGTCGTTTATAACCTGTCACTGTCGCCTACAGTGCAGAGGGATTACCTTGCCATTATTTTTTTTAATTTATGTGGGCATCGCTGGCAAGGCCGGCATTTATTGCCCATCCCCTAATTGCTTTTGAGAAGGTGGAGGTGAGCCGCTTTCTTGAAACGCTGCAGTAATTTTTTTTTTTAAACAACTGAGCTAGGCCATTTCAGAGGGGCAGTTAAGAGTCAACCACATTGCTGTGGGTCTGGAGTCACATATAGGCCAGAGCGGGTAATGGCAGCAGATTTCCCTCCCGAAAGGACATTAGTGAACCAGGTGGGTTTTTGCACTGTAATGAGTATGCTCACAGGTTTGTGGAGCTGTTGCATTGTGAGTGGCTCAGCCAGTCACGTGATGTTCACAAGACTCAATAAAACCCCAGCCAGTTGGGTTCGGGGGATCCACAATGAGGCAGGTAGTTGTGAGCCTAGTGGATCAACTGGTTATGTGTAGTGTGATTGTTAAACCTTTGTTAATAGCAATGTGTTGTATGAATTCTTAAGCAATAATCCATGAAGCAAATACATTATATACTCCAATCCAGTAGTTTCATGGTCACCATCACAATACTGATAGTAGCTTTTTAATTTATTTAATTAACTGAATTTAAATTCCCCAGCTGCCATGCTGGGATTTGAACTTGGGTCTCCCGGATCATTAATCCAGGACTCTGGCTTTCTAGTCCAGTAACATAACCACTATACTATCTGTAATGTATTTTTTTTGTGGGCTCTTTGATTCAATCACACAACACATTACCAGTTCATCCACCAGGCTCACAACCACTTGCCTCATCGTGGATCCCCCGAACCCAACTGGCTGGGGTTTTACTGAGGTTTGTGAACATCACATGACTGGCTAAGCCACTCCCAACTCAACAGCTCTACAACTATTTTAGTTGCACCTGTAAATCACATGCCCCCTGATTAAAGGGGCACCAAAACCGACAAATGAACAAATGAGACTTTAGGCATTAAACGGTCAAATTAAAATTTGGTTGCCGGGGGTGATGACGCACTCCAGTCCCTCCGGCGCCCACCTCTCGTGGAAGGCCGCGAGCGTACCGGTGGACACCGTGTGCTCCATCTCTAGGGACACCCTGGCTCGGATGTAACCGCAGAAGAGAGGCAGGCAGTCTCCCTCGACTGCCCGCTGCCTGGATCGGTTAATGGCCCCCATGGCCATGCCCAGGAGCAGTCCTATGCTCCCCTCCGCACAGGGTGCCCAAAGATCAGGAGTGTGGGACTGAAGTGCAACCAGAATTTGAGGAGCTGCCCCTTCAGATAATGGAAGAGGGGCTGCAACCTCACACACTGAGCATATATGTGGAACTCAACAGCTCCACAAACCTGAGAGCATACTCACCGGTGCATACATTACATTACCGTTCCCCTATTATTGCGAAGTGCGGAGTAACTGAAGCTCGGCGCGCAGAGGGCTGTGTAACGCGTGTCCTTTATCCGTCTGCAGATACATGAAATACCTCTACCCGTATGAATGTGAAAAGCAATCACTCAGCTCTCCGGCCGAGCTCCAGGCGGCAATCGACAGCAACAGGCGGGAGGGCAGGAGGCCCAGCTACAGCTCGGCGCTCTTCGGCTACTCTCCGAGCACGGCCTGCTCCCTCCTGTCCCCCCCCAAGGTCCACTTGTCGTCCATGAATGTTCCCTCCACCAACGGCACCCACCTCTCTCCAGGGCAGCTCATCAAGAAAGGTAGGTGGTGTCGACTCTTTTGTCGTGTGCGGATCATTGCTGCAATGATCCTTGGACTCGAGGCAAGCACTTGTGAGACTTAAACCTTCGCTTATCTCTCTAACCACCTCCAGCCCTCGAACCCTCTGTCCTCATCTCTACGCTCCTCCAACTATGGCCTCTTGCGCAATTTTAATCCTCGATTTTAGTCGCTCCACCATTGCCATCCGTCCTTTCAGCTGCCAAGGCACCTAAACTCTTTAATTTTATTCCCTAAACCTCTCTGCCTATCTCTCTCTCTACCGCTCCTCCTTTAAGACTCTCCTTAAAACCTACCTCTTTGACCAAGTTTTTGCCCACCTGTCCTGCGATGGGGGGAGTGGGGGGGGGGGGATTGTCCTACGAGAAGAGGCTGAGTAGACTCGGCCTACATTCTCTAGTTTAGAAGAATGAGAGGCGATCTCATTGAAACATACAAAGTTCTTACAGGGCTTGACAGGGTAGATGTTTCCCCCGGGCTAAGGGAGTCTAGAACCAGGAGTCACACAGTCTCAGGATAAGGGGTCGGCCATTTAGGACTGAGATGAGGAGGAATTTCTTCACTCAGAGGGTGGTGAATCTTTGGAATTCTCTGCCCCAGAGGGCTGTGGAGGCTCGGTCGTTGAGTGTATTCAAGACAGAGATCAATAGATTTTTGGATATTAAGGGAATCAAGGGATATGGGGATAGTGCAGGAAAGTGGAGTTGAGGCAGAAGATCAGCCATGATCTTAATGAATGGCAGAGCAGGCTCGAGGGGCCGAATGGCCGACTCCTGCTCCTAATTCTTATGTGGCGCGGCGTCTAACTCTCTTTCATTACACTCCTGCGAAGAGGGTTGTTTTACTACGTTTAAAGTGCAGCATTAATGCAAATTGTTGTTAGTAGATATTAAAGTCCGACCTCCCTTTTATCCTTTGCGTTCACAGTCCTTCGGGCCTGTGGCCACCTCAATGAATGTTTCTTGTGCACTTCGGGTTGAGTTAAGGACCTGGGTTGGCTCATGTCTTGCGGCTGTAAGAAATCCACTTGGAATAAAGCACGGAATCTTTGATGTCTTCTTTACAACATCACAAACACACACTTACAAGATGGCTCCATAATGCAGGAACTTGTCAGGTGAACATAGAAACATATAAAATTCTGACGGGACTGGACAGGTTAGATGCAGGAAGAATGTTCCCGATGTTGGGGAAGTCCAGAACCAGGGGTCACAGTCTAAGGATAAGGGGTAAGCCATTTAGAACCGAGATGAGGAGAAACTTCTTCACTCAGAGAATTGTGAACCTGTGGAATTCTCTACCGCAGAAAGTTGTTGAGGCCAGTTCGTTGGATAAATTCAAAAGGGAGTTAAATGTGGCCCTTACGGCTAAAGGGATCAAGAGGTTTGGAGAGAAAGCAGGAATGGGATACTGAAGTTGCATGATCAGCCACGATCATATTGAATGGTGGTGCAGGCTCAAAGGGCCGAATGGCCTACTCCTGCACCTATTTTCTATGTTTCTATATGACCTTGTCACCTGTTGCTTTTATTGTATTTACACAAGCAGTTGCACTACCACAGTAGTCCACTAGGTGGGGCTCTATACTACAGAACCCTCCAGATGAGGGATGCAGCCTGGGTTATGGGTCTTTCACTGGATCACTTTCAATTGATTGGCTGCTCCTTCAAGGTCACGTTGGGATCTGGGTTGGATCTTGAGCAGCCACTCAATTATCCGCCAATCTCCATGATCAGTCAGGAATAGCAGGAGTCCGCCACTGTAGCAGACCCCACTGTGGTATTAATCATCATTAAAGTAAGACTTGCATTTATATAGCACCTTTCACAACCACAAAGCGCTCTACACAGCCAATGAATTACTATTTTGAAGTGCAGTCACTGTAGCAATGCAGAGGGTCACAGCAGCCAACTTGTGAACAGCAAGCTCCCACAAACTATCTGTTTTCATGATGTTGGTTAAGGGGTAACTGTTGACCGGGACACCGGGGTTAACTCCCTTGCTCTTCCTCGAAATAGTGCCACGGGATCTTTTACGTCCACCTGAGAGGGCAGACGGGGCGTCAGTTTAACGTCCCATCCGAAAGACAGCACCTCCGACAGTGCAGCACTCCCTCAGCACTGCACTGGGAGTGTCAGCCTAGATTTTTGTGCTCAAGTCTCTGGAGTGGAGCTTGAACACACAACCTTCCGACTCAGGGGCGAGAGTGAGAGCGCTAATTCCTGGCTTACAGACTGTTGGGTGTAAAAAGACCCGGCATGGGCTCGACGGGCCGAACGGTGCGAGTTAGGACACGGGGCAGTAGAGTTTTGGATGAGCTCAAGTTGACGGAGGATGGAAGGCGGGAGGCCAGCCAGGAGGTCATTGGAATAGTCAAGTCGAGAGGCAACAAAGCCATGGTTCGAGCATGGCCAGATTGGGAATTGGGATTGGGACCAATGGCAGAAGCTCTACTGCTGCCCAATCCTATCTCCGCACAGATCCGGGACTGCCCCGTACATCTGTGTGGTTCAGTATCACACGAGGCGCTGTAACCATTCCATGATCAGAACCAAAGCTCTCCTCTCCTGTCCAGCTCTGTGTAACCCTTCTCAGTCACTCAGTCCTGGTTGTTATTTTCTGCTGTTCCATCTGTGTGTGTTATTGCAGTGACGGTTCATGGAATCTGCTGCTGGGGGGAGTGCAACAGCTTTATCTCTATCGGAATAACGTGCATTTTTTAAAGAGAATGCATGATGGAATGTATCCTGGGACAGTACTGTGGAAATGCTCGGAATGTGGCCGTTGACCCTTTGAGTGAAGGTGCTGGTATATTGTCCCGGAGTGGCTCTATAGGTTAGTGAGATATGTACAGTACCAGTGAATTGCCTGCATTTGCATGGTCAATAACATCTGGGTGGATAAAGGGGAAGGGCTCTCCCAATGGATGAGCGGGTCCCAGGTAATGTTCAGCCAATCAGACTAGAGGAGGCCAGGTGATAAGCCAATCAGACTAGACCGTCCCAGGTGACACTGAGCCACGTGAACTTGAAGGGGATTGAGTGATGTTTGCGGTCCTGCGCCTGGGCGTAGACGCTAGCCTGACGCAGGGAACATCTGGAAGTCCGGCAGGGGTGGGGAGCATGGCTATTGTGAAGCCTCGGGGGTTTTGCAACGGATGGGGGGCTGTGTGAGGGTCCCATAAGGGCAGGCTCTCCTCATCCACTGCCCGATCACCCCCGCACATCGCCCCTCACCCCCACATCGCCCATCCCCCGCACATCGCCCATCCCCCGCACATCGCCCATCCCACGCACATCCCCCATCCCCCATCCTCCGCACATCGCCCATCCCCCACACATCGCCCATCCTCCGTACATCGCCCATCCCCCACACATCCCCCATCCCCTGCACATCCCTCATCGCCAATCCCACACACATCACCCATCCCCCCCACCCCCCCCAGCATATCGCCATCCCCCGCTCATCGGCCAACCCCCACATATCGCTCATCCCCCACTCATTGCCCATGCCCCCTGTCCCTCACCCCCTGTACCCCCTCCCCATATCCCCCCCCCCCCACTTTCTGAAAGCGCCTCGTGCCGCCTGGAAAGTGTTACCGAACCCACCCGTTGGGAAACAGACGGGACTGGGGGACATCGACGGATTAACACCCTGCCCCGATTGTATTCTCTATTGAAGTTTACGGGGAGTAATATCGGGCGGCGTATGAAACGCACCCCGGGCACCTGGGTTTCCCGCCCGGACGGTGCGGTTAAAATCATCCTGACTCTCGGGTTCGCTTGCTGATCATTTTGCGTTTCAGCCACAAACATATTTGTCACACCTGGTCCAAGTGGGTTTCACAAGCTGCTGCAAATCAATTACAGCAGTACTTGCCTTTGATCTCTCAGATCATCCCCCTAATCCCTCTTTCATTTCCTATTTATCTACCGTTCTTTTGCAATCCTTTTTATCTGATCAAATGTGTTGCTCCTTTGCGCCCCGGTTACAGAGGAGATAAACATCCACGGCACTTAAAGCAGGAGTGCACTGTGAGTTCCTCCGGTGGCACAATATGTAAGTGCAGCGCCTAGTGTGATACTCAACCATAGGTTAGGATTCGGGAGCAGTCGAGGTACTGCCATTGGTCTCCGCCTCAGTTCCCAAGCTGGCCTGCTACAACCACGCCTTTGTTGTCTCTAGACTTGACTATTCCAACACGTTCCTGGCTGGCCTCCCACATTCCACCCCCCGTAAACTTCAGGTCATCCAAAACTCAGCTGCCCATGTCCTAACTCGCACCAAGTCCCGCTCACCCATCACCCACTGTGTTCGCTGCCCCGTGTCCTAACTCGCACCAAGTCCCGCTCACCCATCACCCACTGTGTTCGCTGCCCCGTGTCCTAACTCGCACCAAGTCCCGCTCACCCATCACCCCCTGTGCTCGCTGCCCCGTATCCTAACTCGCATCGAGTCCCGCTCACCCATCACCCCCTGTGCTCGCTGCCCCGTGTCCTAACTCGCACCAAGTCCCGCTCACCCATCACCCCCTGTGCTCGCTGCCCCGTATCCTAACTCGCACCGAGTCCCGCTCCCCCATCACCCCCTGTGCTCGCTGCCCCGTTTCCTAACTCGCACCAAGTCCCGCTCACCCATCACCCCCTGTGCTCGCTGCCCCGTATCCTAACTCGCATCGAGTCCCGCTCACCCATCACCCCCTGTGCTCGCTACCCCGTATCCTAACTCGCATCGAGTCCCGCTCGCCCATCACCCCCTGTGCTCGCTGCCCCGTGTCCTAACTCGCACCGAGTCCCGCTCCCCCATCACCCCCTGTGCTCGCTGCCCCGTTTCCCAACTCGCACCAAGTCCCGCTCACCCATCACCCCCTGTGCTCGCTGCCCCGTATCCTAACTCGCACCGAGTCCCACTCACCCATCACCCCCTGTGCTCGCTGCCCCGTTTCCCAACTCGCACCAAGTCCCGCTCACCCATCACCCCCTGTGCTCGCTGCCCCGTGTCCTAACTCGCACCAAGTCCCGCTCACCCATCACCCCCTGTGCTCGCTGCCCCGTTTCCCAACTCGCACCAAGTCCCGCTCACCCATCACCCCCTGTGCTCGCTGCCCCGTGTCCTAACTCGCACCAAGTCCCGCTCACCCATCACCCCCTGTGCTCGCTGCCCCGTGTCCCATCTCGCACCAAGTCCCACTCACCCATCACCCCCTGTGCTCGCCGACCGACATTGGCTCCCGGTTAAGCAACGCCTCGATTTCAAAATTCTCATCCTGGTTTTCAAATCCCTCCATGACCCTCGCCCCTCCCTATCTCTGTAATCTCCTCCAGCCCCACAACAAGCGAATAAGGGGTTATGGGGAGCGGGTAGGGAAGTGGACCTGAGTCCATGATCGTATTAAATGGCGGAGCAGGCTCGAGGGGCCATATGTCCTACTCCTGCTCCTATTTCTTATGTTCTTATGTAACCCCTCCAAGATGTCTGCGCTCCTCTAATTCTGCCCTCCTGAGCATCCCTGATTATAATCTCTCAACCATTAATGGCCGTGCCTTCTGCTGCCTGGGCCCCAAGCTCTGGAACTCCCTCCCTAAATCTTTCCGCCTATCTACCTCTCCTCCTTTAAGACGCTCCTTAAAACCAACCTCTGTGACTAAGCCTCCTGTCCTAATATCTCCTTGTGCAGCTCGGTGTCAAATATTTGTTTGATTAACGCTCCTGTTAAAGATGCTATATAAATGCAAGTTTTTGTTGTTGCTGAAATTGGATCTGGGTTTGACTGCGAGGTCTCCTGTGAGCAAATAGCCTGCCGATACCCATTCTCTCGCTGACACACATTGGCTCCCGGTCCAGCAACCTCTTCAGCTGAGATCGGCTTACGCAGCCCATGCCAAGGTTTGAAGCTACACCCTTGGCTCATCTGAGCCGCTCAAGCTGTAACCAGCAGCGCCACTGGGGGAGCCCTTGCTCCTAAGTGTGGGTTCCGTGGTCGCTCATTCACTTCAGTCAGAAGTTTGTGAGTTCAAGGCCCCATTGGCAGGAGGATCTGCTCGACACTCCCAGAGCAGTGCTGAGGGAGCGCTGCACTGTCGGAGGTGCCGTCGTTCGGATGAGACGTTAAACCGAGGCCCCGTCTGCTCTCTCAGGTGGACGTAAAAGATCCCACGGCACTATTTTGAAGAAAAGCTGGGGTGAACTTGCCCTGTGTCCTGGGCCAATATTTATCCCTCAACCAACATCACAAACAGATTATCTGCTCACTTATCTCAGTGCTGGCTGTGGGAGCTTGCTGTGCACAAATTGGTTGTTGCGTTTGCGAAAGGAATAAGAGTGACGACACTTCAGAATATATTTTTTGGCTGTACAGTGTCAGGGGAGGTGCTATACAAATGTACGTTCATACTATTTGATGACATCTGACCCCTTTAACTAAAGGAAAGTCTTGCATTTCTATAGATTCTCTCAGGACGTCTCAAAGCCAATGAAGTACTTTTGGACTGTAGTCACTGTTGTAATGTGGGAAACGCAGCAGCCAACTTGTGCACAGCAAGCTCCCACACACAGAAATGTGATAATGACCAGATAATCTGTTTTTTGTTATGTTGATTGAGGGATAAATATTGGCCCAGGACACCGGGGAATAACTCCCCCTGCTCTTCTTCGCAATAGTAGCCATGCGATCTTTTCTGTCCACCTGTGAGGGCAGACGCTGCCACGGTTTAATGTACCATCCGAAAGACGGCACCTCCGACAGTGCAGCACTCCCTGGAGTGCGGCTTGACCTCACAACCTTCTGACTCAGAGGCGAGGGTGCTACCCACTGATACCTGCGGATGAGCAGTTGGCCAGAACTCTCAGCGCTCCTTGAAATAGCGCCGTGGGATCTTTTACATCCAGCTGAGAGAGCAGACGGGGGTCTCGGTTTAACATCTCATCCAAAAGACTGGGAGTGTCGGCCTGGATTATGGAGCTAAGTTTCTGGAGTAGGGAACTGAACCCATGATCTTCTGACTCCGAGGCGAGAGACTGCTACCCACTGAGCCACAACTAACTCTTTATTGCTATTGTGGGCCGCCCCGACCTGTGTGAGAACGCCACCGCAGGTCGGGGCTATAAATAGAGCTGGAGCACCGAGCCCTGCGGTGAATGAGGGTACGGGGCCCAGGAGAGGCGAGGGCCCAGGGGCAGCACAGACCAGCCCACACTGCGCTATGTGTGCGCATTGCCACGCGACTCCCAAAGCAAGCGCTCTACTTGGAACTCATCCACGGCAAACGAGCCAAAGGCGGGCAGAGGAAACGTTACAAGGACACCCTCAAAGCCTCCCTGATAAAGTGCGACATCCCTACTAACACCTGGGAGTCCCTGGCCAAAGACCGCCCTAAGTGGAGGAAGTGCATCCAGGAGGGCGCTGAGCACCTCGAGTCTCATCGCCGAGAGCAGGCAGAAATCAAGCGCAGGCAGCGGAAGGAGCGTGCGGCAAACCAGGCTCTCTGCCCACCCCTTCCCTCAACGACTATCGGTCCGACCTGTAACAGAGACTGTGCTTCTCGTAGTGGACTGTACAGCCACCTAAGAACTCATGCTAAGAGTGGAAGCAAGTCTTCCTCAATTCCGAGGGACTGCCTATGATGATGAGGTCCGTGCAGCAGAACAGGTCTCCATTCGTCCTGGTTCAACCCTTGCCACTGGACCAAGACCTAGCTCTGTCGAGCCCGTGTGGTGGCTGGTGTGCAACGGTCACCACACGTTAAAAAAATCCACGCACAGGCATCTTCCACCCACTCAATTGGAGTTCAGGACTGGAACATCGGGTCCTTCATTGAAACATCTGTGAACTTTTGTGGAAGCAAGTCCTCCTCGTTCGAGGGACCGCCTATGATGATGATAATATAAGAACATAAGAAATAGGAGCAGGAGTAGGCCATTTGGCCCCTCGAGCCTGCTCCGCCATTCAATAAGATCATGGCTGATCTGATCATGGACTCAGCTCCACTTCCCTCCATAACCCCTTATCCTCTTATCGGTTAAGAAACTGTCTATTTCTGTCAAATTTATTCAATGTCCCAGCTTCCTCTGAGGCAGCGAATTCCACGGATTTACAATCCTCTGAGAGAAAAAATTTCTCCTCATCTCTGTTTTAAATGGGTGTCCCCTTATTCTAAGATCATGCCCTCTAGTTCTAGTCTTCCCCATCAGTGGAAACATCCTCTCTGCATCCACCTTGTCAAGACCCCTCATAATCTTATACGTTTCGATAAGATCACCTCTCATTCTTCTGAATTCCAATGAGTAGAGTCCCAACCTACTCACCCTTTCTTCAAAAGTCAACCCCCTCATCCCCGGAATCAACCTAGTGAACCTTCTCTGAATTGCCTCCAAAGCAAGTATATCCTTTCGTAAATATGGAAACCAAAATTGCACGCAGTATTCCAGGTGTGGCCTTACCAATACCCTGTAGCAAGACTTCCCTGCTTTTATACTCCATCCCCTTTGCAGTAAAGGCCAAGATTCCATTAGCCTTCCTGATCACTTGCTGTACCTGCATACTAACCTTTTGTGTTTCATGCACAAGTACCCCAGGTCCCGCTGTACTGCAGCACTTTGCTATCTTTCTACATTTAAATAATAACTTGCTCTTTGATTTTTTTCTGCCAAAGTGCATGACCTCACACTTTCCAACGTTATACTCCATCTGCCAAATTTTTGCCCACTCACTTAGCCTGTCTATGTCCTTTTGCAGATTTTTTGTGTCCTCCTCACACATTGCTTTTCCTCCCATCTTTGTATCGTCAGCAAACTTGGCTATGTTACACTCAGTCCCTTCTTCCAAGTCGTTAATATCAATTGTAAATAGTTGGGGTCCCAGCACTGATCCCTGCGGCACCCCACTAGTTACTGATTGTCAACCAGAGAATGAACCATTTATCCCGACTCTCTGTTCTCTGTTAGTTAGCCAATCCTCTATCCATGCTAATATATTACCCCCAACCCCGTGAACTTTTATCTTGTGCAGTAACCTTTTATGTGGCACCTTCTGGAAGTCCAAATACACCACATCCACTGGTTCCCCTTTATCCACCCTGTTCGTTACATCCTCAAAGAACTCCAGCAAATTTGTCAAACGTGACTTCCCCTTCATAAATCCATGCTGACTCTGCCTGACCGAATTTTGCTTTTCCAAATGTCCTGCTACTGCTTCTTTAATAATGGACCCCAACATTTTCCCAACCACAGATGTTAGGCTAACTGGTCTATAGTTTCCTGCTTTTTGTCTGCCTCCTCTTTTGAATCGGGGGGGCGTTACATTTGAAGTTTTCCAATCTGCTGGGACCTCCCCAGAATCCGTGGAATTTTGTTAAATTACAACCAATGCATCCACAATCCCTGCCGCTACTTCTCTTAAGACCCCAGGATGCAAGCCATCAGGATGATGACAATTGTGTAATTAACAGTGTGCTGTACATACCTGACTGTACTTGTGTCTGTTTTTGTTTTCACCAACCCCCACCTCCGCCCCCCCCCCCCCCCCCCCCCCGGCAGAAGACGGGACTTGCTCTCTGACGCCAAGCCGGATCCACATCCCGTTGGCCCGAGGGGGCCATCATTCCGCAGCCCAGGCCATCACCCTGGAGCAGCTGAAGGAGAAGCTGGAGAGTGGGGAGCCACCCGAGAAGCGTATGGCCCGCTTCGCCGAGGAGCAGCAGCGCCTGATGCAGCAGGCCCTCCAGCAGAACCTCTTCGCCATGGCAACCCACGTGCCGATGAGCATCAAAATCAACGGCAAAGGTGAGGCCTGTTTCGCGGTGCGTATGGGACCCTCACCGGGACGGGGGGGGGGGGGGGGGGGGGGGAGGGGGTGGAGGGGGGGGGGTGGAAAACCTGAGTACAACTTGTCAACAAACCAAAATGGGTAGCTTCAGGGGCATCAGGGAACCAGTTGGGTTTGGACCACATTCTGGCAGCTGCCGTGGTCATTTCATTCCATTCCCCGCCTCGGAGGCGGGGAATGAAATGAAATTACCACGGCAGCTGCCGGAACGTCGTCCAAACCCCAATCGGTTTGCTGATGCCCCTCGGGAGAAGGGGACCCCTGCCTCATTGGAATTCAGAAGAATGAGAGGTGATCTTATCGAAACGTATCAGATTATGAGGGGGCTTGACGGGGTGGATGCAGAGAGGATGTTTCCACTGATGGGGGGAGACTAGAACTAGAGGGCATGATCTTAGAATAAGGGGCCGCCCATTTAAAACAGAGATGAGGAGAAATTTCTTCTCTCAGAGGGTTGTAAATCTGTGGAATTCGCTGCCTCAGAGAGCTGTGGAAGCTGGGACATTGAGACAGAAATAGACAGTTTCTTGAGGGATAAGGGAATAAGGGATTATGGGGGAGCGTGGGGAAGTGGAGCTGAGTCCATGATCAGATCAGCCATGATTTTATTGAATGGCAGAGCAGGCTCGAGGGGCCGTATGACCTACTCCTGCTCCTATTTCTTATGTTCTCCTTTGCCCAGTCCGGCATAGTAAGCCACTCGGTTGTCACAGCAACCGAGGTTGGCAATAAATGTGGCCTCGTCAGAGTCACCTGTAATGTATGCACCTGTGAGAATGTTTGTAGAGCTGTTGCATTGTGAGTGACGTAGGCGGTCACGTGATGCTCCTCGATTTCCGGTTGCACTTCAGTCCCACGCCCCTGATCTTTGGGCACCCAGTGCGGAGGGGAGCGGGCAGGTTGGAAGGCCTCCTCGTAGGCCTGCTCCTGGGCACAGCCAAGGTGGCCATCAGCCGATCCAGGCAGCGGGCGGTCGAGGGGGGTCTTTCAGCCCGACTGCCTGCCTCTCTACCGCGGTTACATCCGAGCCAGGGTGCCCCTGGAGATGGAGCACGCGGTGTCCACCGGTACGCTCGCGGCCTTCCGCGAGAGGTGGGCGCCAGAGGGACTGGAGTGCATCATCACCCCCGGCAACCAAATTTTAATTTGATCCTTTTAATATCAAAAGTTTAATTTGTTTAATGTGTCAGTTTTAGTGCCCCTCGAAGGAAGGGGCACTTGATTGATGGTTTCATCAAAATAGTTGTAGAGCTGTTGCATTGTGAGTGGCTTAGCCAGTCACATGATGTTCACAAGACTCAATAAAACCCCAGCCAGTTGTGCTCGGGGGATCCACGATGGGGCAGGTGGTTGTGAGCCTGGTGGATGAACTGGTAATGTGTAGTGTGATTGTTAAACCTTTGTTAATAAACCAACTAGTTCTTAATAGCAACGTGTTGCTAGGAATTCTAAAGCAAAGAACCCACGAAGCAAATAGATTACAGAGCTCACGTCCCGAAAACAAGTAAAGAAATTCAATGGAAATTATGATTCCATTTACAAATATATTTTAGGAACTACAATTTGTGGCGCCTGTGAAGCACCATGGGAGGTTTGCCAGGTTACAGGCGCTATCTAAATGCAAGTTGTACAACAACAACTTGTATTTATACAGCGTCTTTAATGTAGTAAAAATGTCCCATGGCACTTCACAGGAGTGTTATAAGACAAAAAATATAAGCAATTAAAAAAATTTGACACCGAGCCAGATGAGGAGAAATTAGGGCAGGTGACCAAAAGCTTGGTCAAGGAAGTCGGTTTTAAGGAGCGTCTTGAAGGAGGAAAGAGAGGTAGAAAGGGGGAGAGGTTTAGGCAGGGAGTTCCAGAGCTTGGGGCCCAGGCAACAGAAGGCACGGCCACCAATGGTTGAGCGATTATAATCAGGGATGCTCAAGGGGCCAGAATTAGGGGAGCGCAGACATCTAGGGGAGTTGTAGGGCTGGAGGTGATTTCAGAGATAGGGAGGGGCGAGGCCTTGGAGGGATTTGAAAATAGGGATGAGAATTTTGAAATTGAAGCGTTGCTTAACCGGGAGCCAATGTAGGTCAGCGAGCACAGGGGTGATGGGTGAACGGGACTTGGTGCGGGTTAGGACACAGGGCAGCCGAGTTTTGGATGACCTGAAGTTTATGTAGGATAGAATGTGGGAGGCCTGCCAGGAGCGCATTTGAGAGAGAGAGAGAGACATTGAAAGAGAGAGACATTGAGAGAGGGAGGATGAGTGAGAGGGAGACATTGAGAGGGGAGAGAGAGAGAGACATTGAAAGAGGGAGAATGAGTGAGAGAGACATTGAGAAAGGGAGAGGAAGAGAGAGAGACATTGAGAGAGGGAGAGGGAGAGAGAGAGAGACCCTTGAGAGAGGGAGAGGGAGAGAGAGAGACATTGAGAGGGAGAGAGAGAGACATTGAAAAAGAGAGACGTTTAGAGAGGAAGGAGAGAGAGAGAGCAACCAGGAGAGGAAGTGTGCGAGAGTTGTACAGAGACAGCAGTAAGAATGCAGGAGATGGAGGGAAGGAAAGAGTAATAGAAAAAGAATGAGTGAAGATTTGGAGACGGATACCGAGCCAGCACGAGAGACAGTGAACGAGAAACAGAGATGGAGCCAAAACCAATGGGGAAGGAGCAGTTACAGAAATGGAGGCGAGATTGTCAGAACCACACCGGAGACCAACTGGAGATTATGGAGCCTTGACTGAACAGACGGTTTGTGGCCTGGCAACAGATGGGGCAGGTAGGGGGGGGGGGGCGGTCGGATGGGAGTCCAGTCACATTAAAAGAAAATTGTGATCAGGCAGCCTTCAGCAGATAAAGGCATGGGGTCCCTGCAGATCGGATTTGATGTAATCTCGGTGACTGTTGGTCGTATGATTCAGCATAAAGTGGTATAAAGCAGGCAATCGTACAGCGAGCGCTCAGTCCCGCTGCACGGAGCCTTGGGTTGTTGCAGCTTCAGTCTCTGGACGGAATGGAAGCGGCCGGTGAACGAGGTCGGTTTTTAATCCGGTTCGTTGGGGGGTGGGGGGGAGGGGGGGGAAATCTGCGTCGTTTGGGTGCAAGCGATTTCTCGCCCGGACGCGGGGAAAGGGGGGGGGCGGGAGATGGGGGGCTGTTACCGGCTCCCGTGAGATAGCGCGGGAGTTAGCGGAGGCCCAAACCGAGCCACGCCGGCAATGGTGCCGTCGCCGGCGTGCGCGGCGACCCGTTTTCCGAACCCGCAGAGGAAATTGGGCAACCCCCCCGTGAGGCGTGTGCGGGCGAGGTCAGCGCCAGCCTCCGCGGGTCGCAAACCGGGCCTCACTCCGCTCCCCCGGGGGGGACAGTAAAGGGGGAGGTGCGCGACGCCATGTTTTTTTTTTTTGCAGGCCTTCCGTTGTATGTTCCACGGGGCGGGGTGGGGGGGTGAGGGGGTCTGTGCCGCGATGGTGGAGCCCGGCATCTCCGCTTCTGTGCCGGGCTGCTGAGACGGCAACCCCCCCACCCCCCCCCCCCCCCCCGCATTCCCGGTGATTTAGCGGAGGGCCCCCGTCGCCCCACTGCGCAACTCACAGCACGCCCTCCCCCCTTTAATGGAACAGAAGGGCCCCGTGGTCCCGGCTCAGAGCTACGCGGCGCTCCGCGTGATGCTGGAGAATTCCCGCGCTCACCGCGCCGGTTCCCGCCCCCCCCCCCGCTCCCCCCCCCCCCCCCCCAAGAGGAAGTAGAACACCTGTCTTTGTGTTCCACTTTCTCTCGGTGGGGGGGGGCGGTGGGGGCGGTATGCCCAATTTTGCGGTCGTGGACGGGACTTCTTGGCTGAGTGCAGGAAGTCCCACCTCGCCATGGTTACCGCCCCCAAACGGGGGGAGGGGGGGTGCGTGACTGAATTTCGCCCCCCCCCCCCTCCCCCCCCCACCGAGGTCTCTGACCAGGGCTACCCAGCTCCTTTACCATCGGGGAGTGGGACTAACTGGACAGCTCTTCCAAAGACCCAGCACCGCCACAGCCGACCAAATGGCCGCCTTTAGTGCCGTGTCATTCTGCCATAAATCGGAATTGAAACCCCCCCCCCCTCAAAGATTAGAAACCAAACTTCAAACTCGCCAGTGGGAACAGATGGCCATCCCGCTCCGGGATGGCCCGGCAGATTTTAACAGCCGCACATTGTTTAAATCCCGCTTACCGTCCGCTGCTGGCGGGATGACTGTCAGGCCGCCAGTTGGCGTCGGAAGGCAACTGCTGGTCAGTAAGGTCAGTCGAGGGGCGGGGGGGGGGGGGGAGAGGTGGCAGGGTCTCTATGCTGGCGGGAGCTGGGGGGGGGAGCGGGTTGGGGAATCCCAGAACCTGGGTGTAGCCCCATCATAGGATGAGAAGACGCGTCCTTGCGTTCAAATCCCTACATGCCCTCGTCCATCCCTATCTCTACCACCTCCTCCAACCCTCCGAGATCTCTGTGCTCCTCCAGTTTCGGCCTCTAACGTTGCCCCGATTTCAATCGCTCCGCCATTGTGGGCCGTGCCTTCAGCTGCCTGGGCCCCAATCTCTGGAATTACCTCCCTAAACCTCTCCGCCTCTCTCTCCTCCTTTAAGTCGCTCCTTAAAGCATACCTCTGTGACCTGTCCTAACGTCTCATGTGGCTCGGTGTCAAAATTTGTTTGATAATCGTTCCAGTGAATCGCCTCGGGACGTTTGACGACGTTAAAGGCGCTATATAAATGCTACTCCGGACCACGCAAAGAATGCATTCATTTCACTTATTTTAGTGGGGCATCACTGGTTTCCCAACGCAGTTACCGATAGGGGTGGGCACAACAGGAGCCGGCTAATGTTCCATCAGAGCTCTATCACAACAGCCCGATTCAGATTTAGTATTGAGGCTTCAACTGTGGCAAGCCGTGAAATTCAATTCAACAGATACGGTCATTTCTGGGCTGGCACCAAGAGTGAAATGACCATGGCAGCTGCCGGATTGTCATCCAAACCTAATTGGTTCGCTGATGCCCCTCGGGGGAAGGGGACCCCCGCCTCCTTTGACCCGTCCGGCCTATTGAGCCACTCGGTTGTCACGGCAACTAAGGTTGGGCAGTAAATGCGGCCTGGTCAGAGTCACCTGTCATGGTACATCAGTCATTGAAAGTCGGCATGCAGGTACAGCAGGCGGTGAAGAAGGCAAATGGCATGTTGGCCTTCATAGCTTGGGGTTTTGAGTATCGGAGCAGGGAGGTCTTACTGCAGTTATACAGGGCCTTGGTGAGGCCTCACCTGGAATATTGTGTTCAGTTTTGGTCTCCTAATCTGAGGAAAGACATTCTTGCTATTGAGGGAGTGCAGCGAAGGTTCACCAGACTGATTCCCAGGATGGCAGGACTGACATATGAGGAGAGACTGGATCGACTGGGCCTGTATTCACTGGAGTTTAGAAGGATGAGAGGGGATCTCATAGAAACATATAAAATTCTGACGGGACTGGGCAGGTTAGATGCAGGAAGAATGTTCCCGATGCTCGGAAAGTCCAGAACCAGGGGTCACAGTCTAAGGATAAGGAGTAAGCCATTTAGGACTGAGATAAAGAGAAACTTCTTCACTCAGAGAGTTGTGAACCTGTGAAGTTCTCTACCACAGAAAGTTGTTGATGCCAGTTCATTGGATATATTCAAAAGGGAGTTAGATATGGCCTTTACGGCTAAAGGGATCAAGGGGTATGGAGAGAAAGCAGGAATGGGGTACTGAGGTGAATGATCAGCCATGATCTTATTGAATGGTGGTGCAGGCTCGAAGGGCCAAATGGCCTACTCCTGCACCTATTTTCTATGTTTCTATGTTTCTATGTAATGTATGCACCTCTAAGCATGCTCACAGGTTTGTCGAGCTGTTGTCGTTAAAAACAGCACTGGTCCCTGACTCCGTTAGGTGTATCGAGGAGGCTCAAGCACGTGGGGAGATCCCGTCCGAACTGATCCCCGTCCGGACAGAATTCCTCATCGGCGCCAAACCCCGGAAACCTCCCTCGGGAGCCGGCATCTCACAACTTGAGCCGCCTCGGGGAAATCCCCTCCTTGCCTTTCAGTTCTGCGCGGAGGGGATCCTGTACGGGCTGCTCCTGCACACTCTCCACCTTGCCATCCTCGTCTGCCGTCCGGACACGCCATGGCGCACCACCTTGCCGTCCGGAGGAGGCGGGGGTCCCCGATGGAGTGCTCTCTACGCGGGAGTCCTCCCACTATTTATTGGGGACTTGGCCTGGAGGGTGTTGCACGGAGCAGTCCCGTGCAATCGGTTTTTAAGTCGATTCACGGACTCCCAGGCCGTCTGCAATTTCCGTTTATGTTGTATGTGTCAGGTTGCAGCCTCTGTTCCAGTATTTGAAGGGGGCTGCTCCTCAAATTCTGGTTGCAATTCAGTCCCACGCTCCTGATCTTTGGGCACCCTGTGCGGAGGAGAGCGGGCAGGTCGGAAGGCCTCCTCGTAGGACTGCTCCTGGGCCTGGCCAAGGGTGCCATCAGCCGGTCCAGGCAGCGGCCGGTCGAGGGGGTCGTTCAGCCTGACTGCCTGCGTCTCTTCCGTGGTTACATCCGAGCCAGGGTGTCCTTGGAGATGGAGCACGTGGTGTCCACCGGTACGCTCGCGGCCTTCCGCGAGAGGTGGGCGCCGGAGGGACTGGAGTGCATCATCACCCCCGGCAACCAAATTTCAATTTAATTTGATTTGTCAAGTTTCCCTTTAATGTTTGTTTGTTAATTTGTGTGTTTTTGTGCCCTTACAAAACGGGGCACTTGAATTAAAGTTCCAACAAAATAATTGTAGAGCTGTTGCATGCTCTCTTCAGCAGCACATATACAAAAATTGGAACATTACAGAGAAGACTAGTCTGGCCCCTATGCAAGCAAGACACGCAAATTCGTGAAGCGTTCCATATTTTTGATCGACTAAGTTCCCAAAAAGTTTTATTGTTCATTTGTGGGTTCTAGTGTCCCTTAAATAAGGGGGCACTCGGCTTTGTCTGTTAATTTAAAATAGTTGTAGAACTGTTGCATTGTGAGTGGCCTTAGCCAATCACGTGATGTTCACAAGACTCAATGGGCTCAAAATTGGCCAGGAGTTGCTCCGTTTTTTTTGGAGCAACTTGATTTTTCTGGAGTATCTTAAAAATCCCCATTTTGCACATTCAATTTGCGCCAGTGTAAGTGAGTTAGTTAGGATTTTTTGAGTTTAGTTCAGTTTTTTTCAAAAGGGGCCGTTACCAGCCACCTATGCCAGTTTTGGCCATTTAAGTCACTTTGGACAGCTAATAGTTGCTCCAAACTAACTTAGGCCAGCGTATGTGGCCACTTGTGGCCACACAGAAAACCCTTGCGGAGAGTTCAGAAATCAGCGCAGGTAGCCAGAGATAGGGGCGGGAAGGGAAGCGGAGAGGACCTTACAAAGCACTAAACAAAGCACAACAACATTCAAGAAGCATAAAAACCACCAAGAAGAAATAAAAAATAAAACTTAAGTCCAACCTTCCTAACTCGGGCCCGGGAAGTTAGATGGCTGGCCGGGAATAGGTGCGGGCAGGCAACCAGGCGGGAGAGCACAAGGAACTGGCCACAGGCTCGCAGAAGACACAGGCAGGCTGGGCTGGGCTCCCGGAAGACACAGTCAGGCTGGCTGCAGGAATCAACGGACAGCGGGCTAGCCGGCTGGTGCGGGAGGCCACTCAGCCGGGGATAGATACGGGCGGGAGAGCACAGGGAACTGGCCGATTGCCAATGTTATTCGCTACTGCGCATGCGCAAACGCTCCAATGCACATGCACATTGTTGTCGGCAATCTTTCACGCGCAGGGCCCTAGCTCCACCCCCCAATGGAATCGCCACGCCGCGCCAAGTCCCGGTAGAGTCAACAGAGCGGCCAGAATCCGGGGACATCTTTTTGGCGCCGTTTTGAGCCTAGGAAGTCGGCGCATGTCACGTGAGTGCGCCGAAAAAACGGGTGGGCCAAATTTGGGCCCAATAAAACCCCAGTCAGTTGGGTCTCGGTCATTCACAATGAGGTATACAGTTGTGAGCCGAGTGGATGAGCTGTTAATGTGTAGTGTGATTGTTAAACCTTTGTTAATGAATATCAGCAAGGGCAGACATTGACGACAAGGTCCAACACCGCCTCCAATGTGCCAGCACAGCCTTCGGTCACCTGAGGAGGAGAGTGTTCGAAGACCAGGCCCTCAAATCTGGCACCAAGCTTATGGTCTACAGGGCAGTAGTGATACCCGCCCTCCTGTATGGCTCAGAGACGTGGACCATATACAGTAGACACCTCAATGCGCTGGAGGATTACCACCAGCACTGCCTCCGCAAGATCCTGCAAATCCCCTGGGAGGACAGACGCACCAAAGTCAGTGTTCTTGCTCAGGCCAGCATCCTCAGCATCGAAGCACTGACCACACTCGACCAGCTCCGTTGGGCGGGCCACATCATCCGCATGCCCGACACAAGACTCCCAAAGCAAGCGCTCTACTCGGAACTCCTACACAGCAAGCGAGTCCCAGATGGGCAGAGGAAACGTTTCAAGGACACCCTCAAAGCCTCCCTGATAAAGTGCAACATCCCCACCGACACCTGGGGGGGGAGTCCCTGGCCCAAGACCGCCCTAAGTGGAGGAGGAACATCCGGGAGGGCGCTGAGCACCTCGAGTCTCGTCGCCGAGAGCATGCAGAAAACAAGTGCAGGCAGCGGAAAGAATGTGCGGCAAACCAGTCCCACCCACCCTTTCCCTGTGACAGAGACTGTAATTCCTGTATTGGACTGTGCAGCCACCTGAGAACTCACTTTTAGAGTGGAAGCAAGTCTTCCTCGATTTCGAGGGACTGTCTATGATGATTAATAAACCAACTAGTTCTTAATAGCAATGTGTTGCTATGAATTCTTAAGCAAAGAACGCAGGAAGCAAATACATTACATCACCCACGTCCCGAAACAGGGAAAGAAATTCAATGGAAATTACGATTCCATTAAAAAATATATTTTAGTAGCTTCAATTTGTGGCGCCTGAGAAGCGCCTTGCGAGGTCTTACCAGGTTAAAGGCGCTATATAAACGCAAGTTGTTATGTTGTTGTACCAGGCGCCTCTTGGGGAGATTGTGACCTTGTACTGTTGCTGGCTGCGGTCCAAAGGTTTTGTTTAATTGCCTTATTACAGCTGTAATTTAATAACCTTTTATCAGCCTGAGATTCTGGGCTGATGGCGCTATCAGGTCGACTGACAGTGAGCCAGAAGATTTGCCCGAGTGATTCTCATTCAGACGCATTCAAGGTTGCAGCTTACGCGCGTGGGACTGACTTTGGGACTTGTGATGGCTCAGTGGGTAGCACTCTCTCACCTCTGAGTCACAGGGTCGTGGGTTCAAGTCCCACTCCAGGGACTTGAGCACAAAAAATCTGGGCTGGAACTCCCAGTGCAGTGCGGAGGGAGTGCTGCACTGTCGGAGGTGCCATCTCAGAGATGTTAAACCGAGGCCCCGTCTGCTCTCTCGGGTGTATGTTAAAGATCCCACGTCACTATTTCGAAGAAGAGCAGCGGGAGTTATCCTCGGTGTCCTGGGCCAATATTTATCCCTCAATCAACAGATGATCTGATCATTATCACCTTGTTGTTTGTGGGAGCTTGCTGTGCGCAATTTGGCTGCCGCGTTTCCCACATTGCAACAGTGACTACGTTCCAAAAGTACTTCATTGGCTGTAAAGCGCTTTGGGACGCTCAAGCTTGTGAAAGGCATGGTATAACTACTGTCTCCTTTGTTATTTTTTAATCTGTTTGACTCCCCCACCAGCTTCCTCCCCTCCTCTCGTTAAGCCGCTGGTTTTTGATGAACTACTGCTCCCTAGGTGGACTGCTGCCCTTCCTCGGTTGACCAACTAGCCACTTTTCATGTCGGACGCCAGGCGGTGCAGGGCCTCACTGTGGCAGGCCTCACTGCTGAACCCAATCCTGTCCTCAGCCAATGCCCAGCTTGACACATTCCAGCAAGAGTCCATGGGTAGCAACCAGTGGGTGTGGACCTGAGCCTCTCCTTCCCCACCCCCAGCCTAAACCAGCGGCACTGAAGCTAATTGGAACAATGTTCCTCCTAAGATGCCGGGCCGCACATCAGTCGGGAGGTCCCCACAAGCTGTCACCACTAGAAGATACTGCGCATGCATAACACGCGAGAGAAAGATAGATAGTGTAATGTATTTGCTTCATGGGTTCTTTGCTTAGGAATCCATAGCAACACAAGAACTAGTTGGTTCAGTAGCGAAAGGTTTAACAATCATAACAAAACACATTACCAGTTCATCCACCTGCCTAATCGTGGAGGCCCCGAACCCAACTGGCCGGGGTTTTATTGAGTCTTGTGAACATCACGTGACTGGCTAAGCCACTCCCAACTCAGCAGCTGAACCCAACTTGCGAGCACAGTCACTGGTGCATACATTATAGATTGATAGATAGATTTGTTGCAGAATCATAGAACGGTTACAGCACAGAAGGAGGCCATTCGGCCCGTCGAGCCCGTGCTGGCTCTCTGCAAGAGCAGCTCAGCCAGTCCCACTCCCCCCGCCCTTTCCCCGTAGCCCTGCAAATTTTTTTCCTTCAGGGACTTATCCAACTCCCTTTTGAAAGCCTCGATTGAGTCTGCCTCCACCACCCTCTCAGGCAGCGCATTCCAGATCCTAACCACTCGCTGCGTAAAAAGGTTTTTCCTCATGTCGCCTTTGGTTCCTCTGCCAATCGCCTTAAATCCGTGTCCTCTGGTTCTCGACCCTTCCACCAATGGGAACAGTTTCTCTCGATCCACTCTGTCCGGACCCCTCCTGATTTTGAACACCTGTCAAATCTCCTCTCAACCTTTCACGACCTCAGGATGCCCCAAAGTGCTTTGCAGCCAATGAAATAGTTTTTGAAGTGTAGTCGCTGTTGCAAATGTTAGAAGTTTGAAGAGAGCCCGGTAACGATTTACCTGGCTCCGGACCCACGTCTTACACGCTCCCCTTCATCTCGGCCCAGGCCTGTGTGCTGCTGGTTTAAAGGGCCGCTGCCTGCCATTAGCCGTGATTAGAAGGTGCACCCGGAAGACTTCAAGGTGAGGTCGTTTGAATGAAGGTAATTTAGTTGTCAATTGAAAGAGAGCATTGCGAACATCTTCTGTGCCCTTCGGGCCGAGTGGGCTGATGCTCGAGCAGAACAGAGCCGTAAAAGTAATTATAGGTCCAGCCAGCCGTTATTTAAAGCTGGAAATACAGCTGTTTACTCTGGGCCATTGAGAGGGAATTGTTGCCTTTCGCACACCTGCATTGTTATGAGTTGTGGGGGGAGGGGATTATATTTTATTTTCCCTTTCCAAATTGCTCTCCTCACCTTCCGAAGGTGTGCTCTCTCTGATTTTGCGACACTGTTTCCATGATGTGGTCTTGTGAGGGACATGTGGCCAGCCTCGCCAATCTGAAACGTCACTAGCTTTGGTTCTGCACACCCTCCTCTTCTCTCCCTCGCTCCCCCCCCCCCCCCCACCCATATTGAAGCTTTGCCTTTATGTATAGTTGCCGCCGGAGACTGACAGCAGTTACATAGAAACATAGAAAATAGGTGCAGGAGTAGGCCATTTGGCCCTTCTAGCCTGCACCGCCATT
Source organism: Pristiophorus japonicus (assembly GCF_044704955.1). Taxonomy (NCBI): domain Eukaryota; kingdom Metazoa; phylum Chordata; class Chondrichthyes; family Pristiophoridae; genus Pristiophorus; species Pristiophorus japonicus. The sequence goes on along the minus strand of NC_091997.1, from coordinate 71,941,478 downwards.
CAATGAGTTCATGGCTGAACATGCAACTTCAGTACCCCATTCCTGCTTTCTTGCCATACCCCTTGATCCCCCTAGTAGTAAGGACTTCATCTAACTCCTTTTTGAATATATTTAGTGAATTGGCCTCAACAACTTTCTGTGGTAGAGAATTCCACAGGTTCACCACTCTCTGGGTGAAGAAGTTTCTCCTCATCTCGGTCCTAAATGGCTTACATAACATAAGAACATAAGAATTAGGAACAGGAGTAGGCCATCTAGCCCCTCGAGCCTGCTCCGCCATTCAACAAGATCATAGCTGATCTAGCCGTGGACTCAGCTCCACTTACCTGCCCTCTCCCAGTAACCCTTAATTCCCTTATTGGTTAAAAATCTATCTATCTTTGACTTGAAAACATTCAATGAGCTAGCCTCAACTGCTTCCTTGGACAGAGAATTCCACAGATTCACAACCCTCTGGGAGAAGAAATTCCTTCTCAACTCGGTTTTAAATTGGTCCTCCGTATTTTGAGGCTATGCCCCCTAGTTCTAGTTTCCCCTACCAGTGGAAACAACCTCTCTGCCTCTATCTTGTCTATCCCTTTCATGATTTTAAATGTTTCTATAAGATCACCCCTCATCCTTCTGAACTCCAACGAGTAAAGACCCAGTCTACTCAATCTATCATCATAAGGTAACCCCCTCATTTCTGGAATCAGCCTAGTGAATCGTCTCTGTACCCCTTCCAAAGCTAGTATATCCTTCCTTAAGTAAGGTGACCAAAACTGCACGCAGTACTCCAGGTGCGGTCTTACCAATACCTTATACAGTTGCAGCAGGACCTCCCTGCTTTTGTAATCCATCCCTCTCGCAATGAAGGCCAACATTCCATTCGCCTTCCTGATTACCTGCTGCACCTGCAAACTAACCTTTTGGGTTTCATGCACAAGGACCCCCAGGTCCCTCTGCACCACAGCATGTTGTAATTTCTCCCCATTCAAATAATAATCCCTTTTACTGTTTTTTTTCCCAAGGTGGATGACCTCACACTTTCCGACATTGTATTCCATTTGCCAAACCTTAGCCCATTCGCTTAACCTATCCAAATCTCCTTGCAGCCTCTCTGAGTCCTCTACACAACCCGCTTTCCCACTAATCTTAGTGTCATCTGCAAATTTTGTTGCACTACACTCTGTCCCCTCTTCTAGGTCATCTATGTATATTGTAAACAGTTGTGGTCCCAGCACTGATCCCTGTGGCACACCACTAACCACTGATTTCCAACCGGAAAAAGACCCATTTATCCCGACTCTGCTTTCTGTTCGCCAGCCAATTCTCTATCCATGCTAATACATTTCCTCTGACTCCGCGTACCTCTATCTTCTGCAGTAACCTTTTGTGTGGCACCTTATCGAATGCCTTTTGGAAATCTAAATACACCACATCCATCGGTACACCTCTATCCACCATGCTCGTTATATCCTCAAAGAATTCCAGTAAGTTAGTTAAACATGATTTCCCCTTCATGAATCCATGCTGCGTCTGCTTGATTGCACTATTCCTATCTAGATGTCCCGCTATTTCTTCCTTAATGATAGTTTCAAGCATTTTCCCCACTACAGATGTTAAACTAACCAGCCTATAGTTACCTGCCTTTTGCCTGCCCCCTTTTTTAAACAGAGGCGTTACATTAGCTGCTTTCCAATCCGCTGGTAACTCCCCAGAGTCCAGAGAATTTTGGTAGATTATAACGAATGCATCTGCTATAACTTCCACCATCTCTTTTAATACCCTGGGATGCATTTCATCAGGACCAGGGGACTTGTCTACCTTGAGTCCCATTAGCCTGTCCAGCACTACCCCCCTAGTGATAGTGATTGTCTCAAGGTCCTCCCTTCCCAAATTCCTGTAGCCTGCACATTTTGGCATGCTTTTTGTGTCTTCCACTGTCTTATCTTTATCCTTAAACTGTGACCCCTGGTTCTGGACTTCCCCAACATTGGGAACATTCTTCCTGCATCTAACCTGTCTGAAGCCATCAGAATTTTAAACGTTTCTATGAGGTCCCCTCTCATTCTTCTGAACTCCAGTGAATACAAGCCCAGTTGATCCAGTCTTTCTTGATAGGTCAGTCCCGCCATCCCGGGAATCAGTCTGGTGAACCTTCGCTGCACTCCCTCAATAGCAAGAATGTCCTTCCTCAAGTTAGGAGACCAAAACTGTACACAATACTCCAGGTGTGGCCTCAGCAAGACCCTGTACAACTGTAGCAACACCTCCCTGCCCCTGTACTCAAATCCCCTCGCTATGAAGGCCAACATGCCATTTGCTTTCTTAACCGCCTGCTGTACCTGCATGCCAACCTTCAATGACTGATGTACCATGACACCCAGGTCTCGTTGCACCTCCCCTTTTCCTAATCTGTCACCATTCAGATAATAGTCTGTCTCTCTGTTTTTACCACCAAAGTGGATAACCTCACATTTATCCACATTATACTTCATCTGCCATGCATTTGCCCACTCACCTAACCTATCCAAGTCACTCTGCAGCTTCATAGCATCCTCCTCGCAGCTCACACTGCCACCCAACTTAGTGTCATCTGCAAATTTGGAGATACGACATTTAATCCCCTCGTCTAAATCATTAATGTACAGTGTAAACAGCTGGGGCCCCAGCACAGAACCTTGCGGTACCCCACTAGTCACTGCCTGCCATTCTGAAAAGTACCCATTTACTCCTACTCTTTGCTTCCTGTCTGACAACCAGTTCTCAATCCATGTCAGCACACTACCCCCAATCCCATGTGCTTTAACTTTGCACATTAATCTCTTGTGTGGGACCTTGTCGAAAGCCTTCTGAAATTCCAAATATACCACATCAACTGGTTCTCCCTTGTTCACACTACTGGAAACATCCTCAAAAAATTCCAGAAGATTTGTCAAGCATGATTTCCCTTTCACAAATCCATGCTGACTTGGACTTATCATGTCACCTCTTTCCAAATGCGCTGCTATGACATCCTTAATAATTGATTCCATCATTTTACCCACTACTGAGGTCAGGCTGACCGGTCTATAATTCCCTGCTTTCTCTCCCTCCTTTTTTAAAAAGTAGGGTTACATTGGCTACCCTCCACTCGATAGGAACTGATCCAGAGTCAATGGAATGTTGGAAAATGACTGTCAATGCATCCGCTATTTCCAAGGCCACCTCCTTAAGTACTCTGGAATGCAGTCCATCAGGCCCTGGGGATTTATCGGCCTTCAATCCCATCAATTTCCCCAACACAATTTCCCGACTAATAAGGATTTCCCTCAGTTCCTCCTTCTTACTAGACCCTCTGACCCCTTTTATATCCGGAAGGTTGTTTGTGTTCTCCTTAGTGAATACCGAACCAAAGTACTTGTTCAATTGGTCTGCCATTTCTCTGTTCCCCATTATGACTTCCCCTGATTCTGACTGCAGGGGACCTACGTTTGTCCTTCACACCTTGGGCAAGGTGATTCTGGAGAGTCAGCCCACCTGGGCCCTCTTCCACCATTCAATTAGATCATGGCTGGTCTGTGCCTTAATTCTCATTTATCTGCCTTGCTTCTATATCCCTCGATACCCTTCCCCCACAATCTATTTATAATCTCCATGTTGAATTCTTCAATCGGCCCCCAACCATAACAGCTTTTTTGGAGGAGAGAGTTCCAGGTTCCCACGACCCTTTATGTGAAGAAGTGCTTCCTGACATCACCCCTGAACGGCCTGGCTCTAATTTGAAGGAATGCCTCCTGGCTGGCCTCCCACATTCGACCCTGCGTAAACTAGAGGTGATCCAAAACTCGGCTGCCCCATGTTCTAACTCGCACCAAGTCCCGCTCACCTATCACCCCCTGTGCTCGCTGACCTACATTGGCTCCCAGTTAAGCAACGCCTCGATTTCAAAATTCTCATCCTTGTTTTCAAATCCTTCCATGGCCCCACCCCTCCCTATCTCTGTAATCTCCTCCAGTCCCACAACCCCCCGAGATGTCTGCGCTCCTCAAATTCTGCCCTCTTGAGCATCTCTGATTATAATCGCTCAACCATTGGTGGCCGTGCCTTCTGTTGCCTGGGCCCCCAAGCTCTGGAACTCCCTGCCTCTCTACCTCTCTCCTCCTTTAAGGCACTCCTTAAAACATACCTCTTTGACCAAGCTTTTGGTCACCTGCCCTAATATTATGGCTTGGTGTCAAATTTGTTGTCTCATAATACTCCTGCGTGGGCTGCATGTGGCTCTCGCAGGCAGTCGTGTGGTCACCTGCGCTTCAAAACAAACCTCAAAGAGGTGCAGCCAGGTGGGTTTCCGCTTGCCCAATATGGCGTGCACAATCTCTCCTACTTGACTAAATCAAGAGAACTTAGACGGAAAGAAAGGCTTGCATTTATATAGCACCTTTCATGACCACCAGATGTCCCAAAGCACTTTACAGCCAATGAAGTACTTTTTGGAGTGTAATCACATGGATGTAGGAAACACAGCCGCCAATTTGCACACAGCAAGCTCCCACAAACATCAATGTGATAATGACCAGATAATCTGTTTTTGTTATGTTCATTGAGGGATAAATATTGGTTCCAGGACACCAGGGCTAACTCCCCCTACTCTTTCTCAAAATAGTGCCACAGGATCTTTTACATGCACCTGAGAGAGCAGACAGGGCCTCTGGAAGACAACACCTCCAACAGTGCAACACTCCCTCAGCACTGCACTGCAGTGTCAGCCTAGATTTTTGTGCTCAAGTCTCTGGAGTGGGACTTGAACCCACAACCTTCTGAGTCAGAGGCAAGAGTGCTGCCCACTGAGCCACAGCTGACACTAGCGGTGGCAGATAATGTAAGAGGTATCTACTGCTGTGAGATCAGAGAGCCTTTTTTCTACTGCTGGATATTTTACGTCCACCTGAGAGGGCAGACGGGGCCTCGGTTTACTGTCTCATCTGAAAGACAGCACCTCTGACAGTGCGGCGCTCCCTCAGCACTGCACTGGAGTGTCAGCCTAGATTTTTGTGCTCCCGTCTCTGGAATGGGACTTGAACCCACAACCTTCTGAGTTAGGCACAGATATGGTAGTGTAGTGGTTATCTTACTGCATTTACAGCAGGCCTGCACTAATCCAGGGGGCCTGAGTTCAAATCCCACCGTGGCAGGTTGCGAATTTGAATTCAATATAGATATAAAAAGATCAGACCAAAGTGGGCGGGACGCTGTGCGATTGTTGTTACAACCCAACTGGTTCCTTTAGGGAAGAAAACCTGCCTTTGATGCCCGGTCTGGGCCTATATGTGACTCCAATCCCACACCAACATGGTTGACTCTTAACTGCCCCTCAGAAGGGAGGGTTGATTGCAAATCACTCAGCTATGTTCACAGGGCAGTTTAGGGATGGGCAATAAATGCTGGCCTTGCCAGTGATGCCCACTGTAATATATTTGCTTCATGGGTTCTTTGTTTAAAAATTCATAGCAGCACATTGGAATTAAGAACTAGTTGGTTTATTATCAAAAGTTTAACAATCACACTACAAATTACCGGTTCATCCACCGGGCTCACAACTGCATACCTCATCGTGGATGACCTTGACCCAACTGGCTGGGGTTTTATTGAGTCTTGTGAACATCACGTGACTGGCTGAGCCACTCCCAATGCAACAGCTCTACAACTATTTTAAATCCAGTGCCCCCTTTTGTGAGGGCACCAAATCCCACAAATTAACATCAAAGCATTAAAGGCAACCTTAACAGATCAAATTAAAATTCTGTTCCCTGTTGAAATCATGCACTCCAGTCTCTCCGGTGCCCACCTTTCGCGGAAGGCCGGTGGACATCGCGTGCTCCATCTTCCCGATATCCCTCTGTGTGGCCAAATGTTGCTTAATTACGCTCCTGTGAAACGCCTTGGGATGTTAACAGCAACAACTTGCATTTCTATAGCACCTTTAACGTAGTGAGACGTCCCAAGGTGCTTCACAGGAGTGTTAAGAAATTTTTTTTAAATTTGACACCGAGCCGCAGAAGTTGTATTAGGACAGGCTTGTTTAAAGAGGTAGGTTTTAAGGAGCGTCTTGAAGGCGGAAAGAGAGGTCGAGAGGCGGAGATATTTAGGCAGGGAGTTCCAGAGCTTGGGGCCCAGGCAACAGAAGGCACGGCCACCGATGGTGGAGCGATTATAATCAGGGATGCTCAGGAAGGCAGAATTAGAGGAGCGCAGATATCTCGAGGGGGTTGTGGGGCTGGAGGAGATTACAGAGATAGGGAGGGGGGGCGAGGGCCATGGGGAGATTTGTAAACAAGGATGAGAATTTTGAAATCGAGGCATTGCCGGACCGGGAGCCAATGTAGGTCAGCGAGCACAGTGGGTGATGGGCGAGCGGGACTATATAAAGGCGCTATATAAATACAAGTTGTTGTTGCGGTGCTGTCGTTTAATGGCAGTGAGGGACCATCCTGTGATGAACCGACCCACCTCATATTGAGTTGTGCCAGTCAGCCCTGTGTCACTGGAGTGGGTGTGATGTCCCACTGGCAGTCGGGGCTTGAGTGAGGGTTTGGCGCTGCCCTGTGGATAGTTTGTGAAGCACAAGTAATGGGAAAGAGCTCTTTAAACTCTTATTCATGTACAGTTCAAACGGTTAGACGTGACTGTCACTTAAAGAGACTTTGCCATAGAAAGGGCTTCCTGTCTCTTATTTTTAATTTGCCAGACACTAATTCTTCGTTAACAGTCAAGGCAACATGAGGGAGTTCTTATAATCTGGGACACGCTGCCTGAAAGGGCGGTGGAAGCAGATTCAATAATAACTTTTTTAGAGGGAATTGGATAAATATTTGAAGCGGAAATACATACAGGGCTGCGGGGAAAGAGCAGAAGGAGTGGGACTAATTGGATAGCTCTTTGAAACAGCCGGCGTAGGCATGATGGGCCGAATGGCTTCCTCCTGTGTAGGATCAATCTATGATTGGAATCACTTTCAACCAACGTTTTGTGCTCACAGCTGGTCCAGTTGCTGAGGGCGCTGCTCAGTGTACAGAACAGGAAGGCCCCTGCTTTGTGCAGAGTGAGCCGATCTCAGATAGGACAGGAGCCGGGCAGTGCAATAGAGACCAGCGTCTCTGGACCAGGAAGGAGAAATTCAACCAAACTTCCCCCTCTGGATTACAACCAGCGAGTCCTGCTGGATATGTGTGTGTGTGTGTGTATATGTGTATTTTTGTGTAAATGTGTGCATGTGCAAGCATGTGCAACTGTGTAGATATGTGCATGTGAACGTCGAGTGAGGACAGGACCGAGCTCGACTGTGATGCCCTCTGTAGTTGAATAGCCCACCGATGCGCGCTGTCTTGGCTCACCCGTGAAGAATGGCGATTTGGGTGAGCTCCTGGCGGGTCTTTGGTGCCACCGGGCCATGAAGGGTTGCTGCGATTTGAGTTCTAGTGACGATCCACATCTGCATGTGTTTGAGCCCTATATTGGTTAAATGTCACGGTGCCACAGCAGGGACTGGTCTGAGGTTGGTGGGTGTGGGTTAAGGCACAATGTTGGGACAAAAGTAGGGGCACTTTCACTCTGCATCTTTTTAAAAAATGTATTCATTCTCGAGATGTGGCCAGCATTTATTTATTTATTTATTTATTTTTTTTTTTAATTCGTAGCCAATCGTTCCAATTCTTTGTCAAATCACAAACGCCAGAGGTCACCTTGCACACGCCAAGGATCACTCTGCGCCAATGCTCTTAGCCAAAAGGCCTAGAGCCACTGCACCGTTCCTGGAAGTACTACAATACCAGGTTCGTGCCATGGAGGCGGATGGGTCAGGTCCCCCACACACCTCCGTGGAGGTGGATGGGTCAAGCCACCCCACCCACCTCTTGTTTCCAAAAAAGCAAGCATATACCTTCCTGATCCAGGGAGAACCACCCGGAGGTCATGGTGGCTACTCCCCTGTCAGGTCAGCTACGCATGATCTTAGCCAAAAGGCTGAGAAGAGATGTGGCCAGCATTTATTGCCCGTCCCTAACTGCCCCTCGAGAAGGTGGTGGTGAGCCGCCTTCTTGAACCGCTGCAGTCCGTGTGATGAAGGTGCTCCCACAGTGCTGTTAGGGAGGGAGTTCCAGGATTGTGACCCAGCGACGGTGAAGGAACGGCCGATATATTTCCAAGTCAGGATGGTGTGTGTGACTTGGAGGGGAACGTGGAGGTGGTGGTGTTCCCCATGCGCCTGCTGCCCTTGTCCTTCTAGGTGGTAGAGGTCGCGGGTTTGGGAGGTGCTGCCGAAGAAGCCTTGGCGAGTTGCTGCAGTGCATCTTGTAGATGGTGCACACTGCAGCCAGGGGGCGCTGGTGGTGGAGGGAGTGAATGTTGAAAGTGGTGGACCATGCTTGGGCGTGCTTGACGCTGACAGCAGTTGACCAGAATGGAAATGCTGCATTCCACGGGTCTGTGTTCCCACACAATAAAATGCAACGCCTGTGGGAAAGTCGACACTCCTTCCCAATTGTTCCCTTTGCTCTTACGCACAGTCACACTTCAGCAGGTTAACGGTGCGGGTCCTCGTCATTGCCCACGATGGCTGACACTCACAAGACATGCCCGCTCACCCCCCTGTCTCTGCTTTCTCCCCTCCTCCGCTCCCCCTTGTTCTCCTGCAGATGACCGGCAAGAACTCGCATTGAACTTGTCGACGAACGGCATCAGCAGCATCAATATGTCGATCGAGATCAACGGCACGCTCTACACAGGTAAGGTGCTGACCTCTCTTATCCCCATCCCGGCAGGTCAAAGGTGAGAGGTCGCGAAGAAGCGCCGGCGGGCGCACCTGACTCCGAAGGAATGGGCTCGTTGAGCAAGACGTGGTTGGCGGGTTCTGTGGAATTTGGGTTCCTGAATGAAACTCTCCTGCTTTTATCTCCTCACAATTCTAGAGGGCACGGCCGGGGATTAGAACGTTTATTGTAGATGCGTTGAGTGTTTCCCAGTCTGTCGGGAGATTCCCAGCAATCCCGAGCCCAGGTAAGCTGTCCCACTCCCCATATCAGGGACCGTGTCGCTTGGCTGCCACCAGGGAAGTGGCCAACTCCGATTGGACGTATTCCTGGAGGGTCAATCACTCGACCTCTCACCTGCAACCTCTGCACTCCTGCAGTTGGTCACCTGACAGGTCCGTACTCGCGGTGCCTCACCTTCCTCACGGCCAATTGGAAAGCGAACTGACCCTTTGTTACCTGATTGGAAGACTCATCGAAACATACAAAATTCTTACAAGGTCTTGACAGGGTAGATGCAGGGAGGATGTTTCCCCCCGGGCTGGGAAGTCCAGAACCAGGGGTCACACAGTGTCAGAATAAGGGGTCAGCCATTTAGGACTGAGATGAGGAGAAATTTCTTCACTCAGAGGGTGGTGAATCTTTGGAATTCTCTGCCCCAGAGGAGACTCAGTCTTTGAGTATATTCAAGACTGAGATCGATAGATTTTTGGATATTAAGGAAATCAAGGGATATGGGGATAGTGCAGGAAAGTGGAGTTGAGGCAGAAGATCAGCCGTGAACTCATTGAATGGCGGAGCAGTCTCGAGGGGCCGAATGGCCGACTCCTGCTCCTAATTCTTACGTTCAAAATTCTTATATTCAAAAAGGAGTTAGATGGAGTTAGATGAAGTCCTTACTACTAGGGGGATCAAGGGGTATGGCGAGAAAGCAGGAATGGGGTACTGAAGTTGCATGTTCAGCCATGAACTCATTGAATGGCGGTGCAGGTTCCAAGGGCCGAATGGCCTACTCCTGCACCTATTTTCTATGTTTCTATGTTCTTATTCTTGACTGGCAATCCAACAGCCTTTTTTTCGCCCTATCTCTAATAATGAATAAACAAAAGGTTTTTTTTTTTCTTTAAAGACAATTTTATTTTAAGGCGCCTGTGATTTTTTTTCCTCCTGGTTTGCTTTCTGCAGCATCCGAGAGATGAATCTTTCATTCCTGGAGACTCCAGGGCAGTCCTGGAGGGTTGGCAACCCTGCGCTGTAACACTGAGAGTTAGGAGCCAGCTCCGAGAGAGCCGGTGTCCCCGATGTGGTGAACTGGAGTGTTTTCTGTCAGAGCAGAGTGCGCACGTGTCAGCCCATAGCTGGTAGCAATCGAAGATTAGTCCCACAGATAAAATAACAAGAGATGTCCACCTTTCAGTGTTGAAATCCATGAGAGAGCCTGTGCCGAATTCAGCGGGAGCCGGAAGAATCCAGCGAGGTGGGAATGTGGGCAGGAAGTTGGGTTATCAACACTCCAGCATGCAGAAACCAAGCGCAGGCAACGGAAAGAGCGTGCGGCAAACCTGCCCCGCCCACCTTTTCCCTCAACCACTATCTGTCCCACCTGTGACAGGGACTGTGGTTCTCGTATTGGACTGTTCAGCCACCTAAGGATCATGCGACAGACTAGTGCGGCAGGGAAGGAGGCGATTCGGCTCATCGAGTCAGCACTGGCTCTTTCGAAGAGCAGTCCAGTTAGCCCCACTCCCCTCGCTCTTTCCCCATATCCCTGCAATATTATCTCCTTCAAATATTTACCCAATTCCCTTTTGAAGGCTACTGTTGAATCTGTATCTGTAAAGTCCTTACTCTACAGCATGAAACCACACGAGGCACATTCTGGGGACAAGGTCACTCTGTGACCGTAACTCTTTATTCACAGGACTCCAAAGATGGTGACCCTGCGTGGGACCTCCCTTTTTATACCTGTGTGATCAGGTAAGGAGTGTCGCCCACAAGTTCACCCCTTGTGGTCAAGGTGTGCATCTAGGTTGAGAGTATACAGTAATACAGTGGTGTTACATTGTGGTTACATAAATGACAGTATCCATCCATCATAGACAATCCCTCGAAATCAAGGAAGAGTTCCCGATGTTGTGAGTTCTTAGGTGAGTTCTTAGGTGACGGAACAGTCCAATACAGGAATTACAGTCTCTGTCACAGGTGGGCTAGACAGTCGTTGAAGGAAAGGGAGGTTGGGTGGGACAGGTTTGCCGCACGCTCTTTCCGCTGCCTGCGCTTGGTTTCTGCACGCTCTCGGCGATGAGACTCGAGGAGCTAAGCGCTCTCCCGGATGCTGTTCTGTACCCACCACCCTATCAGGCAGCGCATTGCAAATCATAATCGCTCGTTGTGTAAAATAGTTTTTCCTCGTGTTGCCTCTGGTTCTTTTGCCAATCACCTTTCAGGACCAGGGGTCACAGTCTTAAGGATAAGGGGTAAGCCATATGGGACCGAGATGAGGAGAAACTTCTTCACTCAGAGAGTTGTGAATCTGTGGAATTCTCTACCACTAGAAAGTCGTTGATGCCAGTTCGTTGGATATATTCAAGATGCAGTTAGATGTGGCCCTTACGGCTAAAGGGATCAAGGGGTATGGAGAGAAAGCAGGAATGGGGTACTGAGGTGAATGATCAGCCATGATCATATTGAATGGTGGTGCAGGCTCGAAGAGCCAAATGGCCTACTCCTGCACCTGTTTTCTATGTTTCTATGTTTCAATCTGGGCCCTCTCATTATTGACCCTTCCGCCATTGGAAGCGGTCTCTCTTTATTTACTCTAGCTAAACCCTTCGTGATTTTAAACACCTCGATCAAATCTACTCTTAGCCTTCTGTGCTCCAAGGAGACAATAAATGACTCAGTAAAATGACAGCTGCAAAGATCTTGGGTGGGGTGGGGGGGGATTCGGTATAGTCAGGATCTGGTGTGTTAAACCCTCCCCCCACCATTCCCCACCCATTGTGAAATAATCCTGTGCACATTCACTCTGTAGATACACTCATGAAGTAAACGCACTTTGGCTTCAAAGGCAGAGAGTACCCAGTACTTGTGAAACCCTTCTCCAGCAAGAGTATCTGGGAATGACATGTAATGTGCAGCACAGGAACATAGAAACATAGAAAATAGGTGCAGGAATAGGCCATTTGGCCCTTCGAGCCTGCACCACCATTCACTATGATCATGGCTGATCATGCAACTTCAGTACCCCATTCCTGCTTTCTCTCCACACCCCTTGATCCCTTTAGCCGCAAGGGCCACATCTAACTCCCTTTTGAATATGTCCAACGAAGTGGCCTCAACAACTTTCTGTGGTAGAGAATTCCACAGGTTCACAATTTTCTGAGTAAAGAAGTTTCTCCTCACTCGGTCCTATATGGCTTACCCCTTATCCTTAAACTGTGACCCCTGGTTCTGGACTTCCCCAACATCGGGAACATTCTTCCTGCATCTAACCTGTCCAATCTGGTCAGAATTTTATATGTTTCTATGAGATCCCCTCTCATTCTTCTAAATTCCAGTGAGTATAAGCCTAGCCGATCCAGGCTTTCCTCATATGTCAGTCCTGCCATCCCGGGAATCAGTCTGGTGAACCTTTGCTGCACTCAATAGCAAGAATGTCCTTCCTCAGACTAGGAGACCAAAACTGTACACAATATTCAAGTTGTGGTCTCACCAAGGCCCTGTACAACTGCAGTAAGACCTCCCTGTTCCTATACTCAAATCCCATTCGGCCCAACAGGTCCGTGCCGGTGTTTATGCTCCACACGAGCCTCCTCCCACTCCTCTCCATCTCACCCCATCAACATCTCCTTCTATTCCTTTCTCCCTCATGTGTTGATCCAGCTTCCCCTTAAATGCAGCGATGATATCTGCCTCAACCATTCCCTGTGGCAGCGAGTTCCACATTCTCACCACTCTCTGGGCAAAGAAGTTCCTCCTGAATTCCCCATTGGATCTATTGGTGACTGTCTTAGACTTATGAGCGATATTCACGTTAATTTTTTTTGGGGGGTGGGGGGGGCGGTGGCCCCTTTAAGGACCTGTGGTGCCCGATCAAAGTTCCGAGCAGGCGCAGATTATCCCATTGGAAAACCGGCGAGGCGGCTGTACGGCAGGCCCAGAGCGCTGCTCTGAAGGGGTTATTGCTCAGCACAACTAGTTCAGGTCTCGCCCTCAAGGGGTAACATTGTCTCTACATCTCCCCTCTCAAACCTCTTCATAATCTTAAAAACCTCGATTAGGCCACCTCTCAAGTCATCTCTTTTCTAGAGGAAAAAGAAAGACTTGCATTTATATAGCGCCTTTCACGATCACTTCAAAGCACTTTACAGCCAATGAAGCACTTTTTGGGAGAGCAGTCACTGTTGTAATGTGGGAAACACAGCAGTTCATTTGCACACAGCAAGCTCCCACAAACAGCAATGTGATAATGACCAGCTAATGTGTTTTAAGGGATAAATATTGTCTAGGACACCAGGGATAACTCCCCTGCTCTTCTTCCAAACAGTGCCATGGGATCTTTTATGTCCACCTGAGAGGGCAGACAGGGCCTCAGTTTATCATCTCATCCAAGAGACAGTACCTCTGACAGTGCAGCACTCCCTCAGTACTGCACTGGGAGCGTCAGGCTGGATTTATGTGCTCAAGCCCCCTGGAGTGGGACTTGAACCCACAACCATCCTGAACTCAGGAGGCAAGTGTGCTGCCCACTGAGCCATTGGCTGACACATGAGAAAAAGAGTTAATAAAAGATTAATCTCCTGGACGCTGCTGCAAGTCACCCAAGAGAAAAATCACAGGGGCGTTGAAAGAAGATTTTTTTCATTTTCTTTGAACGCTTTGAGATTTTGATAACTAATCAATAAAAGTTATGGCGCGGGAGAGGGAAAGGCTGTTTGAATGGGAGTGGACGGAGTGGTGCAGTTGGGAATCATGTGGGAAACAGCCAGGAACGCATCCAAACAAATTTGGTGACCCTCACAAGGAGCAATCACTTGTCTTCCTTTAAAGTCTTCTGTTGGGGCTGCTGCTGTTGCTTGTGGAGTCACTGGGGGAGTGGGTGGGGCCCAGTGGTTTTGCTGGCCGCACGCTCAAACGCCTGCACGCACGCCCGCTGGGACCGCGTTGCGCACATTTCGCCCCGGTCCGATTGAATTCTGCCCGGCCTGATTTCCTGCTACTCGCGCGTTGCTTCCGAAACCGCCTTTCGAACAGGGCAGCGCCGAGTTTATTAAAAATAAAAGGAAAGAATCAAGCCAACGGAACCAGCACACAGCCCGCACGCCCGCGCAGCTAGACGGGTGCATCGCCCTCGGCCAACATCACTAAAAAAAAAAACCCCAGGTGATCTGGTCTTCCCCACAGAGCTGTTTGCGGGAGCTTGCTGTGCGGCCATGGGGTGCCGCGTTTCCCCACACATTGCAACGGCGACCTACACTCACCAAAGTACTTCATTGGCTGTGAAGCGCTATCGGGGACCTCCTGAGGTTGTGAAAGGCGCTATATAAATGCAAGTCTTTCTTTCGCACCCAACGGGGTCTCCAGTTAGCGACAGCAGCAGGAGGTCTGACTGCTTCGCTCCCCTTGCCTCGCCCGGGCTTTGGGGGTGGGGGGAGTGGGAAGGGTACTGAGGCTAACTGTAGCCATCCTGACCGTCATTGGCTGCAAAGCGCTTTGGAACGTCCTGCGGTCATAAGAACCTGCTCCGCCATTTAATACGATCATGGCTGATCCGATCATGGACTCAGCTCCACTTCCCCGCCCGCTCCCCATAACACCTTATCCCCTTATCGGTTAAGAAACTAACAGGTGATTGGGCAAATGCATGGCAGCTGCAGTATAATGTAGATAAATGTGAGGTTATCCACTTTGATGGCAAAAACAGGAAGGCAGATTATTATCTGAATGGTGACAGATTAGGAAAAGGGGAGGTGCAACGAGACCTGGGTGTCATGGTGCATCAGTCATTGAAAGTTGGCATGCAGGTACAGCAGGCGGTGAAGAAGGCAAATGGCAGGTTGACCTTCATAGCGAGAGGATTTGAGTATAGCAGCAGGGAGGTCTTACTGCAGTTGTACAGGGCCTTGGTGAGGCCACACCTTGAATATTGTATACAGTTTTGGTCTCCTAATCTGAGGAAGGACATTCTTGCTATCGAGGGAGTGCAGCGAAGGTTCACCAGACTGATTCCCGGGATGGCAGGACTGACATATGAAGAAAGACTGGATCGACTAGGCTTATATTCACTGGAATTTAGAAGAATAGAGGGGATCTCATAGAAACATATAAAATTCTGATGGATTTAGACAGGTTAGATGCAGGAAGAATGTTCCCAATGTTGGGGAAGTCCAGAACCAGGGGTCACAGTCTAAGGATAAGGGGTAAGCCATTTAGGACCGAGATGAGGAGAAACTTCTTCACCCAGAGAGTGGTGAACCTGTGGAATTTCTACCACAGAAAGTTGTTGAGGCCAGTTCGTTAGATATATTCAAGAGAGTTAGATGTGGCCCTTACGGCTAAAGGGATCAAGGGGTATGGAGAGAAAGCAGGAATGGGGTACTGAAGTTGCTGATCAGCCATGATCATATTGAAGGGTGGTGCAGGCTAGAAGGGCCGAATGGCCTACTCCTGCACCTATTTTCTATGTTTCTATCTCTGTCTTAAATTTATCCAATGTCCCAGCTTCCACAGCTCTCTGAGGCAGCGAATTTCACAGATTTACAACGCTCTGAGAGAAGAAATTTCTCCTCATCCCAATTTTAAATGGGTGGCCCCTTATTCTAAGATCATGCCCCCTAGTTCTTGTCTCCGCCATCAGCGGAAACATCCTCTCTGCATCCACCTTGTCAAGCCCTCTTCATAATCTTATATGTTTCGATAAGATAAGGTAAGGTCGTGAAAAGTGGCTATATAAATGCAAATTGTTTCAATTACAGCTTGTAAGTTTCCCCTGCGTTTTTTTCTTTATAAAGGAATCTCCTCATTGTTTTTCCCCCCCGTACAGGAGTGTTGTTCGCTCAGAGACCGGCTGTGCACGTGATCGCAGGAACCAGCAGCAGCACCTCAGGTTCGCAGAGCACCTCCAGTCCTACCTCCGTCAAGGGCCCTGCCTCCGCCGAGCCCTCCACCAGTGGCTCCCCCTGAAGGCCGGCCCCCGCCACTGCGTCAGGCGAATGGACTCGTCCCCGATTGTATTTTTCTAGAATAAGGGCAGGGAATTTAAGACAAAGAAGAAAGCGGAACATGCAAAAAAAAACAAAACCACACACAAAAAAAACAGAGAAGGATTGCACAGATCTTTTCAGCTCAAGGAACCCAGAATTTATAGCCGGTCTCTTGTGATGTTGCTCAGGGGAGGGAAACAAAACCAAGTGTCGTCTCAAGGTGAAAGGGGAGGGGGAGGTCAGAGGGCAAAGGTTAATTGGACCTGAGAGTGCGGATGTATCTCACTCGCCATTTTACAGTCATACATACTGTCCTTATTTTTATATATCCGTTACAAATTTATACATCCACATTTATAATGGGAAACGCCCATGTCAGTTTGGCACATTGTAATTGCGCCCTCTTGCCAGTGGAGGAGCTGCAGCGCCACCACTGGTGGGAGGGTGCAATTACAGTGTGACGCGTTTACATAGGCCGTTCCCCTGATAAATGTGGACACATGAATTAACGTTGGTAGCAGCTGACAGGAAATGCATGCAGACACAAGATTTTTAATATATTATTATATAAGTAAGCAGCCAATTATTTGTCTGATTTAATTATACTTGACTTTACCTTAAAGTGACAGTGTCCCTTTTGCTGGTTTGCGGCAACTATTCAAAAATCAAAATGGAGGAGGTCAACGGTAAGACTGAGGCCGCGTTATTTATGGTCATTCCTCACTCCACTCATAAGGTTCAGCAACTTCTTAAAAATGCAACCGCAAATACCTCAAAAAAGTAGAGAGCCTTTATTTTAGGGAGCACTATGAAGGGTAATGATGATGTCCTTAAATTGCGACCACTCACTGCGTAACTGTTAGAGGGGCGTTGGGTTCGCTCCTCTCTCTGGACTATGGTTCTATGGTTCTATGGGCATCGCTACCCTCCAATACCACAGCCAAGCATGTTAGCTGAGGTACTGAGTGTCAGCAGACTATTTCACCGATCAGCCCGGGAGCCAATCCTGCCAACACCTTTGCAGTGTCAGCTGTGGCTCAGTGGGTAGCACTCTTGCCTCTGAGTCAGAAGGCTGTGGGTTCAAGTCCCAGTCCAGGGACTTGAGTATATAAATCCAGGCTGGCACTCCCAGTGCAGTGCTGAGGGGGCGCCACACTGTCGGTAGGTGCCGTCTTTCGGATGAGACGTTAAACCGAGGCCCCGTCTGCTCTCTCGGGTGGGTGTAAAAGATCCTGTGGCACTATTTTGAAAAAGAGAAAGGGAGTTCTCCCCGATGTCCTGGGCCAATATTTATCCCTCAACAAACAGATAATCTGGCCATTGTCACATTTGCAGGAGTTTGCTGTGCGCAAATTGGCTGCTGCGTTTCCTATATTACAACAGTGATTACACTTCAAAAAGTACTTCATTGGCTGTGAAGCACTTTGGGTTGTGAAAGTCACTATAGTATGTCCGCCACGAGTCACTAGATAGCGATCAGGGTGAGGAAGTATAGCTGTTTTGCCCCTGCCTAGCCAGATTAGGCTTTTTGTAGGGAGGGAGGAGGGGAAGTGCTGAGGCTCATTGTAGCATCCCGGCTGAGAACGGCTAACTTATTGCAGGCCCTAAGTTGAACATGGGGCCTATGTCACCTGTATGTCTCAGCTCCACATTAACCAGTGCACTTAACCTCCGAGCCAACAGGGGGAGATACAGTTTTTGTTTCAATTTTTTTGTCTTTTTTGGAGGAGGGGAGGCTTGGAATGGGGGGTGGGGGAGACTGGGTATATAGCGCTCGCGTATTGTAGGTCTCACTGCTGGATGTGCAGAGATGGGAGCACAGCGCATAGACGTAAAGTATCTACTGTGGAGAAGTACAAAGGATATAAGCCCCTTACCCTTTTTGTGACATGGCACTTATATTGCGGGCAGCGGGCATAATACTTATAATTTTTAAAAAACGTTATGTTTTGTGGTCGCTCGGCTATCCTTTGCCACTCGGGAGGGCGGCTCGACCTATGAACTCTCACCTCCCATATAGAGGGAGATCCTCAATCAGCAGACTGAGAGCACCGGCCTGATAGCCTAGAAGTTTAAACGCTCCCTCTGGGTGATTGGCACCGAGTCAGCCAGCCACTGTTGGGACGACCCTATGGGCCTCTTTGTGTCAGTGCAGAGGAAGAATTGCCCCTGGTTGCTTGGACACCATAAGGCTTCTGGTCACGAAGGCGTGATAAAAGTGTCCTCGATCGAATCCAGGCTGCGGAGTTAGGCAACGAAAAAGAAAAAAATATATACCCACTCAAATCTCTACAGGTTGCATATTTCAATCCCCCCCCCATCTGTATTCATCTCTGGCTGACAAGCTTCGGATGGATAGGCCTCACGGCCTTAGTTTCCACCAATCGCTGCTGTTTGGCTGAACTTTGACCTCCTGTTCCCTATCTGACGGGCAGCAAGGACCTCAATCGGGACCAGCAGCGTGGCATCCGTGGAAAAGCCAGAATCGCGGAAAAGTTGGAGGTTGTCCATGCCTATTTGCAACGGACATCCATGCCATCCCGGGGTGGCGGGGGGGCGGGGGAGGGGGGGCCGGGCACCCCTGTAGACTTGATTTGATGCTGGGTTGGGTTGTTTGAACCTGCTGAGTTGCCAACAGAAGGGACACCGTCTCACCAAAGGGATTGCCGCAAAAACCCAATGAATTGGACCTCTGCAGTTAGTCAGCTGTGAATGGGACAGACCGACAGGTGGTCAGATCCTGGTGAAAGTGCACAGGTTACCTATGGGTGTTTATAGTGACCTGATCTTGAAGTAAATCTGGCTGGTGTGTGTGTGTGTGTGTGTGTGCATGCACGCGCGCGTGTGTGTGTCTTTTGCCAACTCTGGTTTAATGTATTCCTGGAGGGTTCGTCACGTGACCTCCCGCCTCCAACTAAAGCTTCCGCCATTGGTGGGTAGACATGTCCATCCTCCCGGTGCCTTGTCCAATTGGAAAGCAAGCCGACTCTTTGTTACCCGATTGGATGATTTCAGTCAAACAGCCTTTTTTTTTCCTACATCTCCCAATATTTTTATAACTAGTCAACAGAAGCGAATGGGGAACAAAACAGCATTTCTTTTAAATGTCCCTGTGGTTTTTCTCCCGGGTTTTGCTGTCAGTGTCCTGGGGATTCCTGGAGACTCCAGGGCCAATCCTTGAGGGTTGGCAACCCTAGTTTGTGAGTGTGTGTGTGTGTATGTGAGAGATCTGGGCTATCTCTAAGGTGTGCACCAGCTCTATAAACAGCCTCCATTCACATGGTTGCAAGGATGTGTAGTATCACCTAGGTAACCAGCCACTTGTATATTGTAATGTATTTGCTTCCTGGGTTCTTTGCTGAAGAATTCCTAGAAACTCATTGCTATTAAGCACTAGTTGGTTTATTAGCAAAGGTTTAACAATCACACTACACATTACCAGTTCATCCACCAGGCTCACAACCACCTGCCTCATCGTGGGTCCCCCGAACCCAACTGGCTGAAGTTTTATTGAGTCTTGTGACTATCACGTGACCATCATGCTCCACTCGAGCCTCCTCCCATCTTTCCTCATCTAACTCTATCAGCATAACCCTCTATTCCCTTCTCCCTCATATACTTGTCCAGCCTCCCCTTAAATGCATCGATACTATTCGCCTCAACCACGCCCTGTGGTAGCGAGTTCCACATTCTCACCACTCTCTGGGTAAAGAGTTTTCTCTTGAATTCCCCATTGGATTTCTTGGTGACTATCTTATATTGATGGCCTCTAGTTATGGACTTCCCCACTGTCTACCCTCTCGAACCCTCTCGTAATTTTAAAGCGGGCCGGGGAATCGGAAACAAAACTGCAAAGGGTTGGGAATGGATATCGAGCTGATGAGCGCCTGGAAAAGACGGATTAACATTTCTGGTGGGACCCTCCATTAAAACTGATGATGAGTCCGCCCGCCTCTAAAAGGCTGGCCTACCTTTCTCCTTCAGGGGCTGCTTGGCTTGCTACGCACTTCCAACCTGTTAACTCGGCGATTGATAGAGAAAATAGACGGAAAATGTTCCCTCTGGCAAGGGGGTCAACAATCAGAGGTCACAGATTCAAAATTCATTGGCTAAAGGTCTAGAGGGGAGATGAGGAGAATTTTTTTCACTCGGAGGGAGTTGTCAGGATCTGGATTCTGGAACGTTCTACCTGAAAACGGTTGGAAACTGAGATCCATCAGTAATTTTGAAAGGGAGTTGGACAGGTAACTGAGCATGAGGAATTTACAGAGTTACGGAAAAAAAAGCCGGGGGTGTGGGACTAAACGCGGTTGCTCTATCAAAGAACCAGGACAATCACAACAGGCTGAATGGCCTCTTTCTGGGCCCAACTTTGGCCATGACTTGCATCAATTTTTTTGGAGTAAGTTGTTTTTTTCTGGCGTAAGTTTAAAAAATGCCATTTTCCCCCCAAAAAATTTGCTCCAGAGTAAGTCAGTTAGGTAAGATTTTTTTTTAGGTCAGCTTTTTTTTCAAAAGGGGGCGTTCCCAGACACTTATGCCAGTTTTGGCCATTTTTGCCACTTTGGCCAGCTAAAACTTACTCCAAATCCACTTAGGTCAGCGTATGTGGCCAGCTCTGAAATACCTTGCGGGCAGTGAAGAAAAAGCAACGCACATTCGGCAGACATTAGGGCAGGGATAAGGGAGGGAAGGGAACTGGAGAGGACCTCAACAACCGAGCACCAAACATTACAAGGAATAGCTCAAACAATTAAAATACTAATAAAAATGAAGTAAATCCTACCGGAGAAATGTGAGCTACTGGCTGCGATGTCACCCGGGTAGGGGGGGGGAGTGGGTGGGCAGCCAGAGAGAGAGATGCTGGTATATAAAACACTCTATGATGCAGGCCTACACTCAATGTTGTGAGAGCACCGTGGTGGTTCCGATTGTCCCTGGGCGCGTCCAGTTACTGTTAAGGGGCCAGAAGGCAGGAATAGTTTGCTATGGTGCCGTGTCCCGGAACAAAGCAATTGCTGGATTGTCCAGTGCCCGTTCAAGCATGTTGCCAAAGTAACCCCTGGCCAACCGTCTCCGCGGTGACGGAGCAGCCTGATCGCTCCTCGTTTTCGCACTGCCTACGTGCCAATCATTCAATTGCAGCCAAATTTTATAGACCCGTTGTGAGAAAGCTCGTGCGTGTGTGTGCGTGTGCGTGCAAGAATTGTCCTGGATTCTCCCAACAAGCCTTATTCCTCCCCTTTGACCTTTGGCCATTTTACCAGGAGGTAGGCAAAAAGCCTGTAAGCAAGGCCTCGGTCTGATTTACACTTTTCGCAGGGGAAACGAGAGGGAATCGCGGAATTCGAGCCACCATAATAAAGTCCTGGCAAATTCCACAACAAAAAACAGAATTTGACTTAATTCAGTGGCCATAAGGCATTGGTCCCGCCTGTTGGCTCCTTACTCAAACGTTGTAATTCCTTACAGCTACTATTCGGTGAGTGTCACTTGTTTTTTATCACCCCTCCCTCAACCATCTATTTTTTATGTTTCTCCTCCTCCAGTTTCTTTTTGTTGGGCCTTCTCTTTCTTGCCTTCTCCTGGGGCAGTGAGCCGTGTTGTGGGACAATCTCGTGGGTGGCCTGCCCCCTAGATACCTCACCTGATAGGCTGTTCTTCGCACGTTAGTCTCGGCACTGAGCGGTGGTGGGCCACTGAACTGAGGGGTGGGGGGGGAGGTGTTTACGGTGTACATTACCACCCAACCCCAGCCCAAACCTGAACCTGACACCCAGCACTGGATAGCAATTGGAAGGTCCTGCTGATACTTCCCTGCTCCCTATCTCAAGGCCAATTGTAGTCCTTCTGCCCACCACCCTTGCTGAGCTAGTACAAGAATGGCGCTGAGACCCTCTTGATCTGAAGGGTGCTCCCCAATCGCCTCTCGATGACTCTCTACCCAATGAAGATGGGCCAAACAACTCCCTTGGAGGTTCTGCAAACGTTTCGAACCGCTCAATGGCGGAGAGCCAGGAAGAATGAAAACGGGAGCACTGGGATTCAGGAATGGTCTCCCCACCTCCTGTGGTTTGGGTAGTTAAAGATTGAGTGCAAGCTGCCGGCTCCTCAAAAAACAGCGCGACTCACCGATCCAAATGGTTGCTCCCTGCGAGTGTGCGTTACCCACCAGTCTTAAGTCAGTCATGTGATTCAAAGCGAGCAGCTCCATTGAAAGGCTGGGCGGACTGAGTTTCAAGGACTGAACCGATGTGGACCCTTCCTCTACGTATCTCGACATTTCCAATTCACATCCAAGGATCTCAATCGAGTGGGTAGGACAACTTGAGACAGTATTTTGAGAATACTGGATTAAAATGTGCCAGTGCCTCAATGTGTCTGTAGCAAGTCTGTTTTAATCTTGTGTACTGTTAAAGATTTTTTTTAAAATATTATATATATAAATATACCAAGTTTTAAATGACCATATGGATGGGCCAATGAAAATGGAAAGTGTCTCTGTTCAGTCACATGATTTTTTTTTCCCTATCTAAAATGGACATCTTTCAAAGAGTGCCTTGGGCCCTTGTGAAACAGGATGTTAGCCTGTCAAAAACCCACTTTTCCAGTATTTTACGTTTTACTGCTGTTGTTTTCAAGGTAGATCAAGGTAATGCAGAGTGCGCTCTGTCTAAAGCAGGGCTTCCAAGCTGACAAAATAAACCTTTTTATGAAGGGAAGGACTCGAGTGTTGATGGGTGAGGTGTCGCCAAATAGGCCGGGGGGGGGAATTATTCCCCACCCTTTCTCGCGCCCTACAGCACTGGCTTGTCACAAACTGTTCACCTATTCTATCTGACGCAGCGTATATCAGTACAGTAAGGAATGAGATAACTACATAATCGTTAAATAATAGGGGCAAAATTGTTGAGGAATTAACGTCATTGCCTTTGAGTTGGAAGGCCTGCTTTTGGCCACCTGTGAACAGTGACCTATTTGCCTAGTTCCCAATGGTCCCACAGAAAGTCAAAATGGCGCCTCCATCCCCCCCCCCCCCCCCACCGCGAGACTCAAAAGGTTAAAGGTTATTAGCGCTTCAATTGAATTTCCGCGCCGTAAACCATTTTTTAATGCGCCAATTAAATATTCTTCCACACAACAGTCTTTGCGAGACCGTAAAAAAACGTATGGCTACTCACGTTTTGAAAGCTGACAAAGAAAAGAGCACTTCAGTACTGAGGAGGGGCGGAGGGTGTCGTGAATATGGGACGGGACACCTGCCTTTCTTCGTTAGACCTTTGACCTTTGGCCCTCGAGGCTGTTTTGACAACTGGAGGCGACATTGTAAATGAAGCGAATCAGTCTGCTCCACAAGGGAATTGTCACCGACTGGGAACACTCTCTCTTGGTTTAAAAAAATTAAAATAATAGTGCTGTGTAGCACCACAACTATATCCAGGGTCCCTGTGCTTGAAGAAGGAAACAACGATTACCTCAGATTTTTTTTCCGTGTCGCTTCATATATATATATATATATACACCTCAACTGTCTGTACTTTTTAATGCTTACAAGTTTGTTATGAAAATTAACCATTTTTAACATTGTAACACCAAAGAAGACATTTTATGAAGAACTACTAGAATTTGTTAGCAAATTCCGTGCTCCCCACAAAAACGCTCATTAAACGCCTCCAAAGATTTTGAGATTAAGCGTTTTCCCCC
Organism: Pristiophorus japonicus; assembly: GCF_044704955.1. Taxonomy (NCBI): domain Eukaryota; kingdom Metazoa; phylum Chordata; class Chondrichthyes; family Pristiophoridae; genus Pristiophorus; species Pristiophorus japonicus. The sequence goes on along the minus strand of NC_091997.1, from coordinate 71,917,801 downwards.
ATCCGTTGTTTCGTGTGGTATGGGAACTGCAGACTTTTGGGGGGGGGGGAATGAGAGTGTCTTGTCTGCAGTCATCTGAATAGGAATATCCTTGCATATGTATGTATAAGCTGCCAAAAAGAACAACAGGCATCATGCAGGTCACCAAAGTCCCCGTGTCGGGTCCTTTTTTGGTGGTGGGGGGGGGGGGGCACCAAAGAGATTTGCTTGTATATTGCCTATGGCTGTCTCCGACCACGGGGTACATCACTTTTCTTTTTTTTGCTGTCAGTTTAAGCATGGCAAGTTAAAGTGAGGCCTACTAAATCAAGGGCTTCCGGCCCACAGACTGATATTAGGGCGCAACCAAGGTTCGGTGCTTTCCCAGCAAGATTCGCACCTTCAACTTGCAAAACATGCGCTAGTCTACTCGATCTCTCCTCGTAGGGCATTCCCCCCACCGTCCCAGGAATCAATCTGGTGAATCTTCATTCCACTCCCTCCATGACAAGTATACTCGGAGGTGAAGGTGTTCTCAGCATCGACCCTGTCAATCCCCTGTAAGAAAATCGGCAGAAAAACAAAAGCTAAACAGGAATTTTTATTGTAATATTTTTAATTAAAGGCCACCAGGCTCACCCTTCTCTGCAGCAAGCTTAGTTCAGCGTGTGGCCCCTTATCTCCAAGGTAAAAGTCATATAAAAAGGCCTCAATTGGAGCATTGGTTAAAAACATCAGGGACATGACTTTAATGGCACTTGTGCAATTCTGGGCAAAGCAGCAGTAATCTCGAAAGGTTAATCCAGTGCGTGGCCTGCAACCTAAACAGGTCCAAAAGGGTCAACTAGTTTTAGAAATCATTTCTTCTGACGACTGCGGTGAAAAGCCAGTCATGACTCACCGTGATAGATTACCGTTCGCTGCCTGCAGCGTTCACCAGTGTTGGCCGTGAACTGTGCTTTGTCCCGCGCAACCTGTTTCTTTAGATACACGCTCCCTTTAAATTTTTGTCCATGTAAAAGCCAGTGAGCGGCCTACGTGGGGCCTTTCAGATTAGGAACATAAGAACTAGGAGCAGGAGTCGGCCATTTGGCCCCTCGAGCCTGCTCCGCCATTCAATAAGATCATCGCTGATCCGATCATGGGCCCAGCTCCACTTCCCCGCCCGCTCCCCATAACCCTTGACTCCCTTATCATTCAAAAATCTGCCTACCTCCACCTTGAATATATTCAATGACCCAGCCTCCACAGCTCTCTGGGGCAGAGAATTCCAAAGATTCACAACCCTCTGAGAGAAGAAATTCCTCCTCATCTCAGTTCTAAATGGGCGGCTCCTTATTCTGAGACTATGCCCCCTAGTTCTAGATTCCCCCACGAGGGGAAACATCCTCTCTGCATCTACCTTGTCCAGCCCCCTCAGAATCTTAAATGTTTCAATAAGATCACCCCTCATTCTTCTAAACTCCAATGGGTACAGGCCCAACCGACTCAACCTTTCTTCATAAGACAATCCCTTCATCTCCGGAATCAACCTAGTGAACCTTCTCTGAACTGCCTCCAATGCAAGTATATCCCTCCTTAAATACAGAGACCAAAACTGCACGCAGTACTCCAGGTGTGGTCTCACCAACACCCTGTACAGCTGTAGCAGGACTTCACTGCTTTTATACTCTATCCCCCTTGCAATAAAGGCCAACATTCCATTTGCCTTCCTGATCATTTGCTGTAGCTGCATACTCACTTTTTGTGTTTCATGTAAGGAGGACCTCCAGATCCCTCTACCGCAGCATTCTGTAATATCTCCTCATTTAATTAATTCGCTTTTTTATTCTTCCTACCAAAGTAGATAACCTCACATTTTCCCATATTATACTCCGCCTGCCAGATTTTTGCCCACTCACTTAGCCTGTCTATATCCAGATTACTGCATGGTGGCACACCTTAGCGGGAACATTGCCGTTCACTGGCTGAACCGCTCATGATCGTTAAAGCCACTGGAATATTTTAAAGGGACTGTTGCCAACGACTGCTGCCAACGAAGTAAAGTAGTTGCACATTCGCAGTTCCAGTGATTTTTATTTTTGGTTGTTCCTGCCACAGATTGCCGAGGGAGAAGGGAAGAGAGGGGATGGGGCAAAGAGATCGCTGCTGCCGAACTGAAGAAAAGAAAAAAATGTTAACGTTAACAGTCACACGCAGAACGCCTCTGTGCGGTTTCCGGTGCGTTGGCAGCAGTCACTCTGTGTTTATGCCCGACTGGCTCACTCGTGTCCGACGGGAAAGGGAACCCCCCCCCCCCCTCCACACCTCGTCTCCCTGTGACCCTAATCCCGCACTATGCCGACGGGAGTGACCCACCAAGGCCCTCTGTTGTACAGCCTAGGGGCAATTCAGGTGGTCTTGCCAACGTTGCCCACATCTAAGGATAAGGGGTAAGCCATTTAGGACCGAGATGAGGAGGAATTTCTTCACCCAGAGAGTGGTGAACCTGTGGAATTCTCTACCACAGAAAGTTGTTGAGGCCAATTCACTAAATATATTCAAAAAGGAGTTAGATGAAGTCCTTACTACTCGGGGGATCAAGGGGTATGGTGAGAAAGCAGGAATGGGGTACTGAAGTTGCATGTTCAGCCATGAATTCATTGAATGGCGGTGCAGGCTCGAAGGGCCGAATGGCCTACTCCTGCACCTAATTTCTATGTTTCTATCTCGTGACAAATCTTAATAACGAGAGACAGGCTCAGTACATTGTGGAATTTGCACTATGTGCGAGTACATCCGAAGGCTAACCGACTCTTGGAGTCTCAACACGGAGACTTTTTTATTCATTCATTCCTGAGTTGTGGGCGTCGCTGGCAAGGCCGGCATTTATTGCCCATCCCTAATTGCCCCTTGAGAAGGTGGTGGTGAGCCGCCTTCTTGAACCGCTGCAGTCCGTGTGCTGAAAGTGCCCCCACAGCGCTGTCAGGGAGGGAGTTCCATGATTGTGACCCAGCGACGATGAAGGAACGGCCGATATATTTCCAAGTCGGGATGGTGTTTGTGACTTGGAGGGGAACGTGGAGGTGGTGGTGTTCCCATGCGCCTGCTGCCCTTGTCCTTCGAGGTGGGAGAGCTCGCGGGTTTGGGAGGGGCTGCCGACTGCAATTCACGTGACACTGCTGACTTTTTGAACTAGACGGGTGCTGATTTGTAACTTCCAGGTCGCACCCCTTGCCATTCCCACACATGATATAATCTATGGGCCGTTTCACAACATCCAGCCGACCTAATTGGAATTTGTTAAGTGTAAATGTTCAACCATTATCAGTTCGGAGGATGTCACTGAACGAGGTAAACTCGTTGAACTGCCCTAATTCATTAAAGTTCGTTCTTATCAGCAGCTTATAGTGGAGAAACAGCTCGCTCTGCATCTGAGCAAGGGGCCTGGACTGGGGTATCCAAACTGGCAGCGGCTGCAATGAACACGTGGCTGATTTCACAATGTTTGTTTTCCGTTGGGGGCTGGAGGACGGGAAGACCTGTTTTAATGTTTAATGCTAGATTTGTGTCTCGTAGCAAGAGCTGTGGAGAAAGGGTGGGGATGGGAGGTGGGGAGGGGAGTGGGACTAATTGAATTGCTCTAATTGGAGAGCCGGCACAGGCACGATGGGCCGAATGGCCTTCTTCTGTGCTAGGCGATTCTACGAAAATCCAACATTTCGGGATCCTTTGGCATTGCCCAGTGCTCAGGTCCTAGGGCCAATATTTAATCCCTCAATCAACATAACAAAAAAAAAACAGATTATCTGGGTCATTATCACATTGCTATTTGTGGGAGCTTGCTGTGCGCAAATTGGCTGCCGCATTTCCCACATTACAACAGTGACTACACTCCAAAAGTACTTCATTGGCTGTAAAGCGCTTTGAGACGTCCGGTGGTCGTGAAAGGCGCTATATAAATGCAAGTCTTTCTTTTGGGTGGTTAGATTTCGATTTTGCTCTTTTTAATAAGCTCATGGCAAAAACAAGGGCTGTTGAACTGAGCAGCTAAGGTGAAGGGCACAGTGGATATGTCGCTGCACTTGTAATCCAGAGACCTGGACTAATGATCTGGAGGACCCGAGTTCAAATCGCACCACGGCAGCTGGGGAATTTAAATTCAGTGAATTAAATAAATCTGGAATAAAAAGTTAATATCAGTAATGGTGACCATGAAACTACTGGATTGTTATAAAATTTGGTTCTCTAACATCCTTCAGGGAAGGAAATCTGTTGCCCTTACCCGGTCTGGCCTATTTGTGACTCCAGACCCACAGCAGTGTGGTTGACTCTTAACTGCCCTCTGAAATTGCCCAGCGCGACACTCAGTTGTACCAAACTGCTAAAAAGAAGTGGTTCCAGTAGATGGCTCACCACCACCTTCTCAAGAGCAATTAGGGATGGGCAATAAATGCCGGCCTTGCCAGTGACGCCCACATCCCAGGAATGGAAAACTTTCACCAGATTTTTTTCAACACTCTCTCGACTTGAAATTGCATGCCTCGAAACGGAAAGGAGAGAAGCTAAGCACAACTAGACCTATGTGAACCCGGTCTTTTATTTTTTTTAAAAGACCAGGTTCACATAGGAAGCAGCGATTTGGTAACGCCAAGCTTTGCGTTTGAGGAGCGTGTAGATTCGAGCGAAAAGAAAGACTTGGATTTATATAGCGCCTTTCACGACCACCGGACGCCTCAAAGCGCTGTGCAGCCGAAGGAGTACTTTTGGAGTGTAGTCGCTGTTGTAATAACGGCCACCACACATTAAAAAAATCCACGCACTGGCATCTTCCACCCTTTAACATGTAGCTCGGGATCTGCAATGTCAGGTTCTTCATTGAAACACCTGTGAACTCAACCCTTTTTGGCACGGAAGCAAGTCATCCTCGATACGAGGGAACGCCCAAGAGAAGAATGTAGGGGAGGAATGCTTCTGTGTCTGCTGTATATTTCAATGAGGGGTGACACTGAATCCTGATTGGGTGGCTCCAAAAAGGCCCTTGCCTCCCCCTTCAATTGAACCAAAATGGCGGTTTTCACCGCCCTGATGTTCTGTAGCTGAGCCAGAACGACAGCAAAAAAAAAAAATAACGGGTGTACAGCGCGTCGTTGAATCGACATCAGCATAAGCGCAATTATTTTCAGGGAGCACTTCAAAACGTGAAGTAACCTACTGCTGCCAGGTTCCACCTTAAACCCGGTCAAAGTTCAAAGGTTATCTTGTGGTACTCAGGGGCGGAGAGAGAGAAATAAAGCGACAGTGAATGACCCTTTCTGCCAGCCTCAGCGTTTACAACTTACTGTGTTTCATTTTGAACTTTACGAAGTAAAAGAAAGGAAAAAAAAAGTTTTATAACTACCTCTTGCAACTCTTTTATCACGATGTTCAGAGATTTTAAATATTTTTTAATTTAAAAAAAAGTGGGAACTTGACAAAAAAAATATAAAGAAGGCAAAGTGAGCCAAAATTGTTTTTGCCTGTTGCCACTGAATCATGTAAAAATAAAAATTCCCAACATGAAAGCAATATATGAAAAGATCTGAGGATTGGTTAGCAAAGATTTGGAATGCAGTCTGGCCACACAGTGACATGCTGTTAAGTCTCTTTATTAATTTTTATTCCTTGTGTGCATTGACTATTGTATCTATATTATGTATTAACTGGTAAATAGACTAGATGACAGCAATACCTCAAATTATGCTACTTATGATATTTCTGTATATTTTGGTCATCTCTCTTTGACATTCGCGTGAATGTTTTTTTTAATCCAAATAAACTTCTGCTGCTCCCGGCCTCTGTGTGTCTCTTTGACGATTGCAGAATACAACAGTCTGAAATACGGCAACCTCGGGACCGAGACCGTGCTGGTTTTACGTATTTTTCCGCGTTTCGGACCTCGCTGTTGCCGATTCCCGCCGCCCACAGCGCCCCCCCCCCCTCTTGCGCTGTGTGTTTTTCTTTTACCGGTTTCCTCATCCCTCGCTGCCCGATGGCGCCGGATTGGAGATGTCCGGTGGTCGGGCCGCCGCCATCTTAGCCGCCTCAAGAACGCTCGCTTTTCGGGCAATTCCGATTTTCAGACAGCCGCGTTAATTGTACCTCGAATGGTTTTTGCTGAATTTTGACCATTTGCGTCCTGCAAAATCCGCAGGGAGTGATTGAGGCGAGGAGCATAGATGCATTTGAGGGGCAGCTAGTTAAGTATATGAGGGAGAAAGGAATAGAAGGATATGATTACATAGGCACAGAAACAGGCCATTCGGCCCAACCAGTCCATGCCAGATTTATGCTCCACTCGAGCCCCCTCCCGTCTTTTCTCATCTAACTCTATCAGCATAACCCTCTATTCCCTTCTCCCCCATATGCTTGTCTAGCCTCCCCTTAAATGCATCGATACTATTCGCCTCAACCCTTCCCTGTGGCAGCGAGTTCCACATTCTCACCACTCTCTGGGGAAAGAAGTTTCTCCTGAATTCCCGATTGGATTTACATAGAAACATAGAAACATAGAAAATAGGTGCAGGAGCAGGCCATTCAGCCCTTCTAGCCTGCACCGCCATTCAATGAGTTCATGGCTGAACATGCAACTTCAGTACCCCATTCCTGCTTTCTCGCCATACCCCTTGATCCCCCTAGTAGTAAGGACTTCATCTAACTCCTTTTTGAATATATTTAGTGAATTGGCCTCAACAACTTTCTGTGGTAGAGAATTCCACAGGTTCACCACTCTCTGGGTGAAGAAGTTTCTCCTCATCTCGGTCCTAAATGGCTTACCCCTTATCCTCAGACTGTGACCCCTGGTTCTGGACTTCCCCAACATTGGGAACATTCTTTCTGCATCTAACCTGTCTAAACCCGTCAGAATTTTAAACGTTTCTATGAGGTCCCCTCTCATTCTTCTGAACTCCAGTGAATACAAGCCCAGTTGATCCAATCTTTCTTGATAGGTCAGTCCCGCCATCCCGGGAATCAGTCTGGTGAACCTTCGCTGCACTCCCTCAATAGCAAGAATGTCCTTCCTCAAGTTAGGAGACCAAAACTGCACACAATACTCCAGGTGTGGCCTCACCAAGGCCCTGTACAACTGTAGCAACACCTCCCTGCCCCTGTATTCAAATCCCCTCGCTATGAAGGCCAACATGCCATTTGCTTTCTTAACCGCCTGCTGTACCTGCATGCCAACCTTCAATGACTGATGTACCATGACACCCAGGTCTCGTTGCACCTTCCCTTTTCCTAATCTGTCACCATTCAGATAATAGTCTGTCTCTCTGTTTTTACCACCAAAGTGGATAACCTCACATTTATCCACATTATACTTCATCTGCCATGCATTTGCCCACTCACCTAACCTATCCAAGTCACTCTGCAGCCTAATAGCATCCTCCTCGCAGCTCACACTGCCACCCAACTTAGTATCATCCGCAAATTTGGAGATACTGCATTTAATCCCCTCGTCTAAATCATTAATGTACAATGTAAACAGCTGGGGCCCCAGCACAGAACCTTGCGGCACTCCACTAGTCACTGCCTGCCATTCTGAAAAGTACCCGTTTACTCCTACTCTTTGCTTCCTGTCTGACAACCAGTTCTCAATCCACGTCAGCACACTACCCCCAATCCCATGTGCTTTAACTTTGCACATTAATCTCTTGTGTGGGACCTTGTCGAAAGCCTTCTGAAAGTCCAAATATACCACATCAACTGGTTCTCCTTTGTCCACTTTACTGGAAACATCCTCAAAAAATTCCAGAAGATTTGTCAAGCATGATTTCCCTTTCACAAATCCATGCTGACTTGGACCTATCATGTCACCATTTTCCAGATGCACTGCTATGACATCCTTAATAATTGATTCCATCATTTTACCCACTACTGAGGTCAGGCTGACCGGTCTGTAATTCCCTGTTTTCTCTCTCCCTCCTTTTTTAAAAAGTGGGGTTACATTGGCTACCCTCCACTCCATAGGAACTGATTCAGAGTCAATGGAATGTTGGAAAATGACTGTCAATGCATCCGCTATTTCCAAGGCCACCTCCTTAAGTACTCTAGGATGCAGTCCATCAGGCCCTGGGGATTTATCGGCCTTCAATCCCATCAATTTCCCCAACACAATTTCCCGACTAATAAAGATTTCCCTCAGTTCCCCTTCCTTACTAGACCCTCTGACCCCTTTTATAGAAACATAGAAACATAGAAACATAGAAAATAGGTGCAGGAGTAGGCCATTCGGCCCTTCTAGCCTGCACCGCCATTCAATGAGTTCATGGCTGAACATTCAACTTCAGTACCCCATTCCTGCTTTCTCGCCATACCCCTTGATCCCCCTAGCAGTAAGTACCTCATCTAACTCCTTTTTGAATATATTTAGTGAATTGGCCTCAACAACTTTCTGTGGTAGAGAATTCCACAGGTTCACCACTCTCTGGGTGAAGAAGTTCCTCCGCATCTCGGTCCTAAATGGCTTACCCCTTATCCTTAGACTGTGACCCCTGGTTCTGGACTTCCCCAACATTGGGAACATTCTTCCTGCATCTAACCTGTCTAACCCCGTCAGAATTTTATATGTTTCTATGAGGTCCCCTCTCATTCTTCTCATTATATCCGGAAGGTTGTTTGTATCCTCCTTAGTGAATACCGAACCAAAGTACTTGTTCAATTGGTCCGCCATTTCTTTGTTCCCCGTTATGACTTCCCCTGATTCTGACTGCAGGGGACCTACGTTTGTCTTCACCAACCTTTTTCTCTTTACATACCTATAGAAACTTTTGCAATCCGCCTTAATGTTCCCTGCAAGCTTCTTCTCGTACTCCATTTTCCCTGTCCTAATCAAACCCTTTGTCCTCCTCTGCTGAGTTCTAAATTTCTCCCAGTCCCCAGGTTCGCTGCTATTTCTGGCCAATTTGTATGCCACTTCCTTGGCTTTAATACTATCCCTGATTTCCCTAGATAGCCACGGTTGAGCCACCTTCCCCTTTTTATTTTTACGCCAGACAGGAATGTACAATTGTTGTACTTCATCCATGCGGTCTCTAAATGTCTGCCATTGCCCATCCACAGTCAACCCCCTAAGTATCATTCGCCAATCTATCCTAGCCAATTCACGCCTCATACCTTCAAAGTTACCCTTCTTTAAGTTCTGGACCATGGTCTCTGAAATTACTGTTTCATTCTCCATCCTAATGCAGAATTCCACCATATTATGGTCACTCTTCCCCAAGGGGCCTCGCACAATGAGATTGCTAATTAATCCTCTCTCATTACACAACACCCAGTCTAAGATGGCCTCCCCCCTAGTTGGTTCCTCAACATATTGGTCTAGAAAACCATCCCTTATGCACTCCAGGAAATCCTCCTCCACCGTATTGCTTCCAGTTTGGCTAGCCCAATCTATGTGCATATTAAAGTCACCCATTATAACTGCTACACCTTTATTGCATGCACCCCTAATTTCCTGTTTGATGCCCTCCCCAACATCCCTATTACTGTTTGGAGGTCTGTACACAACTCCTACTAACGTTTTTTGCCCTTTGGTGTTCTGCAGCTCTACCCATATAGATTCCACATCATCCAAGCTAATGTCTTTCCTAACTATTGCATTAATCTCCTCTTTAACCAGCAATGCTACCCCACCTCCTTATCCTTTTATTCTATCCTTCCTGAATGTTGAATACCCCTGAATGTTGAGTTCCCAGCCCTGATCATCCTGGAGCCACGTCTCCGTAATCCCAATCACATCATATTTGTTAACATCTATTTGCACAATTAATTCATCCACCTTATTGCGGATACTCCTTGCATTAAGACACAAAGCCTTCAGGCTTGTTTTATTAACACCCTTTGTCCTTTTAGAATTTTGCTGTACAGTGGCCCTTTTTGTTCTTTGCCTTGGGTTTCTCTGCCCTCCACTTTTCCTCATCTCCTTTCTGTCTTTTGCTTTTGTCTCCTTTTTGTTTCCCTCTGTCTCCCTGCATTGGTTCCCATCCCCCTGCCATATTAGTTTAAATCCTCCCCAACAGCACTAGCAAACACTCCCCCTAGGACATTGGTTCCAGTCCTGCCCAGGTGCAGACCGTCCGGTTTGTACTGGTCCCACCTCCCCCAGAACCGGTCCCAATGCCCCAGGAATTTGAATCCCTCCCTGCTGCACCACTGCTCAAGCCACGTATTCATCTGCGCTATCCTGCGATTCCTACTCTGACTATCACGTGGCACTGGTAGCAATCCCGAGATTACTACTTTTGAGGTCCTACTTTTTAATTTAGCTCCTAGCTCCTTCAATTCGTTTCGTAGGACCTCATCCCTTTTTTTGCCTATGTCGTTGGTACCAATTTGCACCACGACAACTGGCTGTTCTCCCTCCCATTTCAGAATGTCCTGCACCCGCTCCGAGACATCCTTGACCCTTGCACCAGATTTCTTGGTGACTATCTTATATTGATGGCCTCTAGTTATGCTCTTCCCCACAAGTGGAAACATTCTCTCTGTAGCCACGCGATCAAAACCTTTCATCATTTTAAAGGCCTGTATTAGGTCACCCCCTTGGCCTCCTCTTTTCTCGAGATAGGAGACCCAGGGGTGATGGGGGGGGGGGGGGCGGGGTGGGAGGAGGCTCAAGTGCAGCATAAACGCTGGCACGGACCAGTTGGGCCGAATGGCCTGTTTCTGCGCCATAGAATCGATGGGCTGGAATTTCCCCAGAACTCTGCCAGCGCCAGATTGCCGCCCAAAGCACCGGTAAGATTTTTTTTTAATTACCGCGGGCGAAAAACTCCACAAAAAAGGGAAAAAATGCCAGCCGGCGAAAAAAAATGGAACTTGCGCCACGATTCTCGGCGGAAAACACAATCTTGGGCAGCCCTAACAAAATGGGCGGTAATTACTAAAATTTAGACCGAGGCTGTGGGTTGGGCCTAGGAGAGGGGGAAAACACAAAAAATATATTTTCCAAAAAACGTTAAATTAAAAAAATAAGAAAACATTCGCAGGACCCTTTTCACCTTAATCACTGTAAAAGAATTTTAAAATGATTATTAGAAACCCTTTTTTTTAGCAGGGCTACTGACCCGTCGCCCAGCTCTCGCTGCTTCTCGTGGGCGGTTATTTTCCTACTTACCTACGGGTCACCGCTGAGTCAAAGATCGGGCGATGGCAGTCGATGGTCTGTGCACGCCGGCGGTCCGCTCCCCAGCGGTATTTTGAGACCGCCAAAGGAACTCTTTGTGGAAATTTTCGCCGGCTCGGTTTTCGCCCAAACCGATCGACGAGAAATCAGGCGGAGATGCGGTGCACACTCTAGCCTGATGTCACTATGTAATGCTGCTTTAAGTATGTTCTGGGACCGCTGCATCCTGTCCAGCTGTCCTGTTCCATTGGTTATCGACACACTTTGCTTAACTACAGAGAACGACAACTATTTTTATTTATATAGCACCTTTAACGTAGTAAAACGTCCCAAGGCACTTCACAGCAGCGTTATAAGACAATCGGCTTAAAACGAGCTGCAGTTTGCGTGCAAAGGATCGCGGAGTATCTGATCCACGCTCCATAGTGAATGGCCCCAATTCCCGGGATTGCAAATGGGAATAGACCGGGTGTTGGGCAGTTCATCTTCCCCCGGAGAGCGCCGAGCCTCTGGGTAATGTTGCCGCCTAGGGCGGTGGGCACTGACACCCCATATCCCCTTGAGAGGGAGCTCGAGCAGTTCCTGACTGGGGCAGTGATCTCATCCTACAGAAGGTCAGTGTTTTTGCAGCTCACACTTGGCCCGTCTCACCTCTTGGGCAAGTTTCCATCGCCTGAGGAGATCGGAGAAGTATTTTACCCTGATTTTTTTCTCTCGAGTTTTTCATTCATTCTCTCTCTCTCTCTCTCTCTCTCATTCATTCATTCTCGCTCTCTCATTCATTCATTCATTCTCGCTCTCTCATTCATTCATTCTCTCTCTCTGTCTCTCTCATTCATTCATTCATTCATTCTCTCACTATCTCTTTCTCGTTCATTCATTCATTCTTTCTCTCTTATTCATTCATTCATTCTCTCTCTCATTCATTCATTCATTCTCTCTCTCATTCATTCATCCATTCACTCTCTCTCATTCATTCATTCTCTCTCTCTATCTCTTTCTCGTTCATTCATTCATTCATTCTCATTCATTCATTCTTTCTCTCTATTTCATTCATTCTCTCTCTCTCTAGCTCTCATTCATTCATTCTCTCTCGCTCTGTATCTCTTTCTCATTCATTCATTCATTCATTCTCTCTCATTCATTTTCATTCCCTCTCTCATTCATACATTCATTCATTCTCTCTCATTCGTTCATTCATTCTCTCTCTCGTTCATTCATTCATTCATTCATTCATTCATTCATTCATTCATTCATTTATTAATTCTCTCTCTCATTCATTCATTCATTCATGGGAGGGGGAGGGGGTGGTGTAAGGTGGGAGGGATCGCAGGTCAGAAGTTCTGAGTCCCGAAGCCCTGGCCAGGGGAGGGTTAATGGACCAGCAGGACTGTTCCATCAATTTTGTCCATTATTTTTGCCGTGGCTCAGTGGGCAGTGCTCTCGCCTCTAAGTCAGAAGGTTGTGGGTTCAAGTCCCACTCCAGGGACTTGAGCACATAAATCTAGGCTGACACTTCAGTGCAGTGCTGAGGGAGCGCTGCACTGTCGGAGGTGCCGTCTTTCGGATGAGACGTTAAACCGAGGCCCCGTCTGCTCTCTCAGGTGGAACCTATCGCACTATTGGAAGAAGAGCAGGAAAGATACTCCAGTGTCCCAGCCAGCATTCCTTCCTCAATCGATAATCTGCTCACTCCAGGGACTGGAGCACAAAAATCCAGGCTAACACTAAAGTACAGTACTGGGGGAGTGCTGAACTGTCAGAGGTGCTGTCTTTTACTTAAGTCCGGTCTGCTCCCTCAGGTGGATGTAAAAGATTCCTTGGCACTATTCTGAAGAGTTCTCCCCGATGGCCTGGTCAATATTTATCCCGCAATCAACATCATTACAACAGATGATCAGGTCATTATCACATTGCTGTTTGTGGGAGCTTGCTGTGCGCAATTTGGCTGCCGAAAGTTTCTCATATTACTACAGCGACTACACTCCAAAAGAACTTCACTGACTGTGAAGCACTCTGGGATGTCTGAGGACATGAAAGGCGCTATATAAATGCAAGTTTTTTCTTTTAAGATACATGCCCACGCAAACAAAACAAACCGGGGAGAACTCGCCTCGTTCGTCGAAATAGCACCATGGGATCTTATAGACCTACCTGAGAGAGCAGACGGGACCTCGGTTTAACGTCTCATCCGAAAGACGGCACCTCCGACAGTGCGGCGCTCCCTCAGCACTGCACTGAGAGTGTCAGCCGAGATTTTTGTGCTCAAGTCGCTGGAGTGGGACTTGAACCCACAACCTTCTGACTCAGGGGTGAGGGTGCTGCCCACTGAGCCACGGATGAGCAAAGAAACGCAGCTTTGCCAGAATTGTCTGTGTTCTGAGAACAAACTGTACGGCGTTGCGTTTCTTATACCATGTTTGGATCGTCCCAGCAAAGAGGACATTTTATCAACGCCAATAGAATAAACAGGCTCCTGATGCCCCCTAGTGTCTGACTATATGGGCAGCAACATGGAGACAGCAGCGGTGTCAGGTCAGGGGAACAGAATCATACAGCACAGAAGGAGGCCTTTCGGCCCATCGTCCCTGTGCCGGCTCTTTGAAAGAGCGATCCCATTAGTCCCATTCTAGAGGAAAGGCAATATTCACTACATACAGTCGTTCCCCAGTGGCCCAAACGTTTGTCCAATGAGCCATGCAGACAAGGTTCAACAATAACCACTTGTATTTATATAGCGCCTTTAACGTAGTGAAACCTCCCAAGGCGCTTCACAGGAGTGTTATGAGATTTTGAAAACGTTGACACCGAGCTGCAGAAGGAGAAATTAGGGCAGGGCTTGGTCAAAGAGGTCGGTCTTAAGGAACGTCTTGAAGGAGGAAAGAGAGGTAGAGAGACAGAGAGGTTTAGAGAGGGAGTTCCAGAGCTTGGGGTCCCAGGCTGCTGAAGGCACGGCCACCAATGGTGGAACGATTATAATCAGGGATACTCAGCAGGAAAGAATTAGAGGAGCGCAGACATCGCGGGGTGATGGGTGAGCGGGACTTGGTGCATGTTAGGACACGGGCAGCCGAGTTTTGGATGTCCTCTAGTTTAAGAAGGGTAGAATGTGGGAGGCCAGCCAGGAGTGCGTTGGAATAGTCAAGTCGAGAGGTAACAAAGGCATGGATGAGGGCTTCAGCCACAGATGAGCTGAAGCAGGGGTGGAGGCGGACGATGTTACGGAGGTGGAAATAAGCGATCTTAGTTATGCTGCGGATATGTGATCGAAAGCTCATTTCAGGTTCAAATATGACACCAAGGTTGCGAAGAGTCTGATTCAGCCTCAGTCAGAGGTTGGGGAGAGGGATAGAGTCAGTAGCCAGGGAACAGATGTTGTGGCGGGGACTGAAAACAATCCCCAGACTGTGCTGAAATAGGTTCACAATAGGAGTGCTTTAATAGAAACATAGAAAATAGGGCAGTAGTGGGCCATTCGGCCCTTCGAGTCTGCACCGCCACTCAATATGATCATAGAACCATAGAAACATAGAAAATAGGTGCAGGAGTAGGCCATTCGGCCCTTCTAGCCTACACCACCATTCAATGAATTCATGGCTGAACATGCAACTTCAGTACCCCATTCCTGCTTTCTCGCCATGCCCCTTGATCCCCCTAGTAGTAAGGACTTCAACTAATTCCTTTTTGAATATATTTAGTGAATTGGCTTCAACAACTTTCTGTGGTAGAGAATTCCACAGGTTCACCACTCTCTGGGTGAAGAAGTTTCTCCTCATCTCGGTCCTAAATGGCTTACCCCTTATCCTTAGACTGTGGCCCCTGGGTCTGGACTTCCCCAACATTGGGAACGTTCTTCCTGCATCTAACCTGTCTGAACCCATCAGAATTTTAAACGTTTCTATGAGGTCCCCTCTCATTCTTCTGAACTCCAGTGAATACAAGCCCAGTTGATCCAGTCTTTCTTGATAGGTCAGTCCCGCCATCCCGGGAATCAGTCTGGTGAACCTTCGCTGCATTCCCTCAATAGCAAGAATGTCCTTCCTCAAGTTAGGAGACCAAAACTGTACACAATACTCCAGGTGTGGCCTCACCAAGGCCCTGTACAACTGTAGCAACACCTCCCTGCCCCTGTACTCAAATCCCCTCGCTATGAAGGCCAACATGCCATTTGCTTTCTTAACCGCCTGCTGTACCTGCATGCCAACCTTCAATGACTGATGTACCATGACACCCAGGTCTCGTTGGCTGATCCTCTATCTCAACACCATATTCCCGCTTTTTCCCCATATCCCTTGATGTCTTTTTTGTCTAGAAATCTATCTATCTCCCTCTTAAATATATTCAGTGACTTGATCTCCACAGCCTTCTGTGGGAGAGAATTTCACAGGGTCACCACCCTCTGAGTGAAGAAATTTCTCCTCATCTCGGTATTAAATTTCCTACCCCGTATCCTGAAATTGTGACCCCTTGTTCTAGACTTCCCAGCCAGGGGAAACATCCTCACCGCATCCAGTTATTGTGTTCCTAACACAGATGAGGCTGCACACAGGCTAAAGTAACAGTGACCTCAGTCTTTAATAAGACACTCCAGAGTGAGGAACAGGCCTTAGGGGCCGGCTTATATACAGTGCTCCCAAGGGATGCTGGGATCCTATGGGACTTCAGTGGATGAGCTCCCTGGTGGCGGAACATGGGAATGTATGCTTTACAGATACACAACATCACTCCCCCTCCCAAAGTCAAAGTGAAAACTATTTGCAAGGTGAGTCGTTCGGGAGCCTTTCTTTCCCTGGTGGACCGCCTCGGTACAAATGTCTGTTCTGGTGTGTTGGCTGTGTCCTCGCTGGGCTGGTGTGATGTTGGCCCTGCAGGGCTGCTAGGTGTACCTGGCCTTGCTGGGCTGTTGGGCGTGATGGGTTCGATTTCCTGGTCCGGGGTGGTGTCGTTGATCCTTTGGGTGTGTGTTGTGGGCTCAAAAAAGGTGATGTCTGCTGTGGGTTGTTCATGGCAGTCTGTGAACCGCAGCCTCGCTTGGTCCAGGTGCTTTCTGCAAATTTGTCCATTGTCTAGTTTGACTACAAACACCCTATTCCCTTCTTTAGCTATCACCGTGCCCGCGATCCACTTGGGACCATGTCCATAGTTTAGCACATACACAGGGTCATTCAGATCAATTTCCCGTGACACAGTGGCGCGACCATCGTTTACATTTTGTTGCTGCCGCCTGCTCTCTACCTAATCATGCAGGTTGGGGTGAACCAGCGAGAGTCTGGCTTTAAGTGTCCTTTTCATGAGTAGCTCAGCCGGGGGCACCCCTGTGAGCGAGTGGGGTCTCGTGTGGTAGCTGAGCAATACTCGGGACAGGCGGGTTTGGAGTGAGTCGTTTAAGGCTCTGTTTGATGGTTTGTACTGCCCGCTCTGCCTGCCCATTGGAGGCTGGTTTAAACGGGGCCGAGGTGACATGTTTGATCCCATTGCGGGTCATGAATTCTTTAAATTCGGCACTGGTGAAACATGGCCCGTTGTCACCGACCAGTATGTCAGGCAGGCCGTGGGTGGCAAACATGGCCCTCAGGCTTTCAATGGTGGCGGTGGCGGTGCTTCCCAACATTATTTCACATTCAATCCATTTTGAAAAAGCATCCACCACCACCAGGAACATTTTACCGAGAAACGGGCCCGCATAGTCGACATGGATCCTCGACCATGGTCTGGAGGGCCAGGACCACAAACTTAGTGGTGCCTCTCTGGGCGCATTGCTCAACTGAGCACACACGCTGTATTGCCGTCAGAGTAGATACCAGGCCACCACATGTGGGATCTGGCTATCGCTTTCATCATTACTATATCTGGGTGTGTGCTGTGGAGATCCGAGATGAACGTCTCCCTGCCCTTTTTGGGTAGCACTACGCGGTTACCCCACAACAGGCAGTCTGCCTGAATGGACAGCTCGTCCTTTCGCCGCTGGAACGGCTTGATTAGCTCTTGCATTTCAACGGGGATGCTGGCCCAGCTCCCAGGCAGTACACAGTTTTTTACGAGGGACAGCAGAGGATCTTGGCTGGTCCAAGTCCTAATCTGGCGGGTCGTGACAGGTGATTTATCATTTTCAAACGCTTCCATGACCATCAACAAGTCTGCGGGCTGCGCCACCATCAACAAGTTTGCAGGCTGCGCCATTTCCACCCCCGTGGTGGGCAATGGTAGCCGATTGAGAGCATCCACACAGTTCTCGGTGCCTGGCCTGTGCCGGATGGTATAGTTATACACTGATAGCGCGAGTGCCCACCTTTGTATGCGAGCTGAGGCATTAGTATTTATCCTCTTGTTTTCAGTGAACAGGGATGTGAGGGGCTTGTGATCGGTCTCCAGCTCAAATTTGAGGCCAAACAGGTACTGATGCATTTTCTTTACCCCGAACACACACGCTAATGCCTCTTGCTGAATCATGCTGTAGGCCCTCTCGGCCTTAGACAAGCTCCTGGAAGCATAGGCGGCAGGTTGCAACTTCCCCGTAAGGTTAGCTTGTTGTAATACACACCCGACTCCGTACACATGCTAGCACAAGTCTTTTACACGGGTTATACAATACAAGCAGCTTGTTGGAGCATAAAATGTTTCTGGCTTTCTCAAAAGCAATTATTTGATTTTTTTTCCCCATACCCAGTTCTCACCTTTACGCAATAACACATGTAGCAGCTCTAAGAGGGTGCTTAACCCCGGTAGGAAGTTACCAAAATAGTTGAGGAGTCCCAGGAACGACAGCAGCTCCGTGATGTTCTGTGGCCTGGGTATGTTCCTGATAGCCTCTGTCCTGGCATCTGTGGGCCGAATGCTGTCCGCCGCGATCTTTCTCCCCAAAAACTCCACTTCTGTTGCCATGAAGACACATTTCAACCTCTTCAGTCGCAGCCCTACGCGATCCAGTCGCTGGAGGACCTCCTCCAGGTTTTGTAGGTGCTCGGCGGTGTCCCGACCCGTGATCAATATGTCGTCCTGAAAACCACCATGTGTGATACCAACTTGAGTAGGCTCTCCATGTATCTCTGGAAGATCGCTGCAGCCGACCGAATTCCAAACAGGCATCTCTTGTAGATGAACAGTCCCTTGTGCGTGTTGATGCAGGTGAGGCCCTTCGAAGACTCCTCCAGCTCCTGCATCATGTAGGCCGAAGTCAGGTCAAGCTTGGTGAATGTCTTGCCTCTTGCCAGCGTCGCAGATAGGTCGTCTGCCTTAGGTAGCGGGTATTGGTCCTGTAGCGAGAAAAGATTAATAATTACTTTATAATCGCCGCAAATCCTGACCGTGCCATCACTTTTGAGTACTGGAACAATCTGGCTGGCCCACTCGCTGAATTCCACTGGGGAGATGATGCCCTCGCGTTGCAGCCTGTCCAGCTCGATTTCCACGCTCTCCCTCATCATGTGAGGTACCGCTCGCGCCTTGTGGTGGATGGGTGGTGCCTCTGGAACCAAGTGGATCTGCACCTTCGCCCCGAAAAAGTTTCCAATGCGTGGCTCAAGAAGGGAAGGAAATTTATTAAAAACCTGGGTACATGAGGCCTCATCGACATGTGACAGCACTCGGATGTCAACCCAGTTCCAGCGGATTTTGCCCAGCCAGCTCCTTCCAAGCAGTGTGGGGCCATCGCTCGGGACAATCCAGAGTGGCAGTTCATGTGCCGTGCCCTCGTAGGTGACCTTGACCATGGTGCTGCCCTGGACAGTGATAAGCTCTTTGGTGTACGTTCTCAGTTCCGTGTGGATGGGGCTCAGGGCTGGTCTGAGTGCTTTGTTGTGCCACAGTGTCTCAAACATCTTTTTACTCATGATGGATTGGCTAGCGCGAGTGTCCAGTTCCATGGCTACAAGTAAGCCGTTCAATTTTACGTTTAACATTATAGGTGGACATTTCGTCGAAAATGTCTGCACCCCGTGTACTTCAGCTTCTGCCTCCTCTCTCTGAGGCTCGAAATTGCTTTGATCCACCATGGACCGATCTTTCTCTGCCACGTGGTGGTTTGCAAGCTCGTTGGAGGTGCCCCATTGTTCCACAGCTCTTGCAAACATACCCTTTGAAGCTTCATGAATAGGCTGAATGGAAGCCTCCACAACGCCAACAAGGTGTGAATTGCCTTGCATTCATCCTTTGTTGGGGACTCTGTGTCATCTGGGTCACTTGAGGCCTGCTGGCAGTTGCAGACTCGTGGGTTCTGCCCTGTACATTTCTGCTCGCAAACACAGTTCCAGTTAATTTATGAACATTGCAAGCACTTGTGTGCTGAGAGATTTGTTTGGTGTTATCACTGGTGGACATAAACGCCTGTGCTATCGCAATGGCCTTACTGAGGGTCGGTGTCTCTACAGTCAAAAGTTTTCATAGGATGGTCTCGTGGCCAATGCCCAGTACAAAAAAGTCTCTGAGCATTTGCTCCAGGTAGCCATCAAACTCGCATTAGAAACATAGAAACATAGAAAATAGGTGCAGGAGTCGGCCATTCGGCCCCTCTAGCCTGCACCGCCATTCAATGAGTTCATGGCTGAACATGCAACTTCAGTACCCCATTCCTGCTTTCTCACCATACCCCTTGATCCCCTTAGTAGTAAGGACTACACCTAATTCTTTTTTGAATATATTTAGTGAATTGGCCTCAACAACTTTCTGTGGAAGAGAATTCCACAGGTTCACCACTCTCTGGGTGAAGAAGTTCCTCCTCATCTCGGTCCTAAATGGCTTACCCCTTATCCTAAGACTGTGACCCCTGGTTCTGGACTTCCCCAACATTGGGAACATTCTTCCTGCATCTAACCTGTCTAAACCCATCAGAATTTTTAACGTTTCTATGAGGTCCCCTCTCATTCTTCTGAACTCCAGTGAATACAAGCCCAGTTGATCCAGTCTTTCTTGATAGGTCAGTCCCGCCATCCCGGGAATCAGTCTGGTGAACCTTCGCTGCACTCCCTCAATAGCAAGAATGTCCTTCCTCAAGTTAGGAGACCAAAACTGTACACAATACTTCAGGTGTGGCCTCACCAAGGCCCTGTACAACTGTAGCAACACCTCCCTGCCCCTGTACTCAAATCCCCTCGCTATGAAGGCCAACATGCCATTTGCTTTCTTAACCGCCTGCTGTACCTGCATGCCAACCTTCAATGACTGATGTACCATGACACCCAGGTCTCGTTGCACCTCCCCTTTTCCTAATCTGTCACCATTCAGATAATAGTCTGTCTCTCTGTTTTTACCACCAAAGTGGATAACCTCACATTTATCCACATTATACTTCATCTGCCATGCATTTGCCCACTCACCTAACCTATCCAAGTCACTCTGCAGCCTCATAGCATCCTTCTCACAGCTTACACTGCCACCTAACTTAGTGTCATCCGCAAATTTGGAGATACTACATTTAATCCCCTCGTCTAAATCATTAATGTACAGTGTAAACAGCTGGGGCCCCAGCACAGAACCTTGCGGTACCCCACTAGTCACCGCCTGCCATTCTGAAAAGTACCCATTTACTCCTACTCTTTGCTTCCTGTCTGACAACCAGTTCTCAATCCATGTCAGCACACTACCCCCAATCCCATGTGCTTTAATTTTGCACATTAATCTTTTGTGTGGGACCTTGTCGAAAGCCTTCTGAAAGTCCAAATATACCACATCAACTGGTTCTCCCTTGTCCACTCTACTGGAAACATCCTCAAAAAATTCTAGAAGATTTGTCAAGCATGATTTCCCTTTCACAAATCCATGTTGACTTGGACCTATCATGTCACCTCTTTCCAAATGCGCTGCTATGACATCCTTAATAATTGATTCCATCATCTTACCCACTACCGATGTCAGGCTGACCGGTCTATAATTCCCTGTTTTCTCTCTCCCTCCTTTTTTAAAAAGTGGGGTTACATTGGCTTCCCTCCACTCGATAGGAACTGATCCAGAGTCAATGGAATGTTGGAAAATGACTGTCAATGCATCCGCTATTTCCAAGGCCACCTCCTTAAGTACTCTGGGATGCAGTCCATCAGGCCCTGGGGATTTATCGGCCTTCAATCCCATCAATTTCCCCAACACAATTTCCCGACTAATAAGGATTTCCCTCAGTTCATCCTCCTTACTAGACCCTCTGACCCCTCTTATATCCGGAAAATTTTTAGTGTCCTCCTTAGTGAATACCGAACCAAAGTACTTGTTCAATTGGTCCGCCATTTCTTTGTTCCCCGTTATGACTTCCCCTGATTCTGACTGCAGGGGACCTACATTTGTCTTTATTAACCTTTTTCTCTTTACATATCTATAGAAACTTTTGCAATCCGTCTTAATGTTCCCTGCAAGCTTCTTCTCGTACTCCATTTTCCCTGCCCTAATCAAACCCTTTGTCCTCCTCTGCTGAGTTCTAAATTTCTCCCAGTCTCCGGATTCACTGCTATTTCTGGCCAATTTGTATGCCACTTCCTTGGCTTTAATACTATCCCTGATTTCCCTTGATAGCCACGGTTGATCCACCTTCCCTTTTTTATTTTTACGACAGACAGGAATGTACAATTGTTGTAATTCATCCATGCGGTCTCTAAATGTCTGCCATTGCCCATCCACAGTCAACCCCTTAAGTATCATTCGCCAATCAATCCTAGCTAATTCACACCTCATACCTTCAAAGTTACCCTTCTTTAAGTTCTGGACCATGGTCTCTGAATTAACTGTTTCATTCTCCATCCTAATGCAGAATTCCACCATATTATGGTCACTCTTCCCCAAGGGGCCTCGCACAATGGTATTGCTAATTAATCCTCTCTCATTACACAACGCCCAGTCTAAGATGACCTCCCCCCTAGTTTGTTCCTCGACATATTGGTCTAGAAAACCATCCCTTATGCACTCCAGGAAATCCTCCTCCACCGTATTGCTTCCAGTTTGGTTAGCCCAATCTATGTGCATATTAAAGTCACCCATTATAACTGCTGCACCTTTATTGCATGCACCCCTAATTTCCTGTTTGATCCCCTCCCCAAAATTACTACTACTGTTTGGAGGTCTGTACACAACTCCCACTAATGTTTTTTGCCCTTTGGTGTTCTGCAGTTCTACCCATATAGATTCCACATCATCCAAGCTAATGTCCATTCTAACTATTGCATTAATCTCTTCTTTAACCAGCAATGCTACCCCACCTCCTTTTCCTTTTATTCTATCCTTCCTGAATGTTGAATACCCCTGGATGTTGAGTTCCCAGCCCTGATCATCCTGGAGCCACGTCTCCATAATCCCAATCACATCATATTTGTTAACATCTATTTGCACAGATAATTCATCCACCATATTACGGATACTCCTTGCATTAAGACACAAAGCCTTCAGGCTTGTTTTTTTAACACCCTTTTTCCTTTTAGAATTTTGCTGTACAGTGGCCTTTTTTGTTTTTTGTCTTGGGTTTCTCTGCCCTCCACTTTTCCTCATTTCCTTTCTGTCTTTTGCTTTTGTCTCCTTTTTGTTTCCCTCTGTCTCCCTGCATTGATTCCCATCCCCCTGCCATATTAGTTTAACTCCTCCCCAACAGCACTAGCAAACATTCCCCCTAGGACATTGGTTCCGGTCCTGCCCAGGTGCAGACCGTCCAGTTTGTACTGGTCCCACCTCCCCCAGAACCGGTTCCAATGCCCCAGGAATTTGAATCCCTCCCTGCTGCACCACTGCTCAAGCCATGTATTCATCTGCGCTATCCTGCGATTCCTACTCTGACTAGCACGTGGCACTGGTAGCAATCCTGAGATTACTACTTTTGAGGTCCTACTTTTTAATTTAGTTCCTAGCTCCTCATCCCTTTTTTACCTATGTCGTTGGTACCAATGTGCACCACGTCAACTGGCTGTTCTCCCTCCTTTTTTAGAATGTCCTGCACCCGCTCAGAGACATCCTTGACCCTTGCACCAGGGAGGCAACATACCATCCTGGAGTCTCGGTTGCGGCCGCAGAAACGCCTATCTATTCCCCTTACAATTGAATCCCCTATCACTATCGCTCTCCCACTCTTTTTCCTCCCCTCCTGTTCAACAGAGCCAGCCACGGTGCCATGAACTTGGCTGCTGCTGCCCTCCCCTGATGAGTCATCCCCCTCAACAGTACTCAAAGCAGTGTACCTGTTTTGCAGGGCGATGACCACAGGGGACCCCTGCACTACCTTCCTTGCACTGTTCTTCTTGCTGGTCTTCCATTCTCTATCTGGCTGTGGACCCTTCACCTGCGGTAAGACCAACTCGCTACACGTGCTACTCACGTCATTCTCAGCATTGTGGATGCTCCAGAGTGAATCCACCCTCAGCTCCAACTCCGCAACACGGTCCGTCAGGAGCTGGAGGCGGATACACTTCCCGCACACATAGTCATCAGGAACACTGGAGTCGTCCCTGAGTTCCCACATGGTACAGGAGGAGCATAACACGCGACCGAGCTGTCCTGTCATGACTTAACCCTTAGATAAGCAACAACAATGCTAAAGTTTATTCACTGTTATAGAAGAGAAAAAAGAAAAACTACTCACCAATCATCAGCCAATCACTTACCCCCTTGGCTGTGACGTCACCTTTCTGTTTCTTTCTACTTCTTTTTTGCCTTCTCCCTGTAGCTGCACAAGTACGCCTCTCGCTGCCGCTGGGCCTTTTATAGGCCTCCGACCCCGGACTCGCGCCTCACCAACTGCCGCCGCCTCTCGCTGCCGCTGGGCCTTTTATCATTGTCCTTAGCTCGGCGACGTAGCTCGCCACTTCCTGACCTTCAGATCGCTGACACGTGTAGAACCGATACCTCACCATCAGCACGCTCTCCCTCAGGTTAAGGTGCTCCCGAACCAGTGTACACAGCTCCTCATACGACTTATCTGTGGGTTTCACCGGAGCCAGAAGATTTTTCATGAGGCTGTAGGTCGATGCTCCGCAGACTGTGAGGAGGACCGCTCTCCTTTTTGCAGCGCTTCCTTCTCCGTCCAGCTCGTTGGCTACAAAGTACTGGTCAAGCCGTTCGACATAGGCTTCCCAGTCCTCACCCTCCGAGAACTTCTCCAGGATGCCCACAGTTTGCTGCATCTTTGCGTTGGATTCATATTCTCGTCGCCAGTTATTGTGTTCCGAACACAGATGAGGCTGAACACAGGGAGGTTAAAGTAACAGTGACCTCAGTCTTTAATAAGATACTCCAGAGTGAAAAACAGGCCTTAGGGGCCGTCTTATATGCAATGCTCCCAAGGGATGCTGGTATCCCTTGGGACTTCAGGGGATGAGCTCCCTGGTGGCGGAACATGGGAGTGCATGCTTTACAGATACACAACACTATCCAACCCAGTCAGAATTTTATACGTTTCAATGAGATCCCCTCTCATTCTTCTAAATTCTAGTGAATACAG
This sequence comes from Pristiophorus japonicus, assembly GCF_044704955.1. Taxonomy (NCBI): domain Eukaryota; kingdom Metazoa; phylum Chordata; class Chondrichthyes; family Pristiophoridae; genus Pristiophorus; species Pristiophorus japonicus. Next base: position 71,893,277 of record NC_091997.1, on the reverse strand, counting down.
GCCTAGTCGACCCAATCTCTCCTCATACGACAGTCCTGCCATCCCAGGAATCAGTCTGGTGAACCTTAGCTACACTCCCTCTATGGCAAGTATATCCTTTCTTAGGTAAGGAGACCAAAACTGCACACAATACTCCAGGTGTGGTCTCACCCAGGCCCTGTATAACTGTAGTAAGGCGTCCTTGCTATAGTACTCAATAGTGATTATTGCCTCCAAGTTACGGAGGGGATAGCAGACGAGGCTGCTGGAAGCGGACTTGTGGGGTGAGAGAGTGAGGAGGACAAGATTGTTCGTGGCTGTGAGGCCCCCACAGTGGAATAGGCCAGCAGCTCTCACTGGGAAGACTCACAATTCAATACCAGCGACCTGGACAAGCCTCTATCACCTGTGGAAGCGCGCTCCCTCAGCAAGAATTCAGTAGCTCAGCGAAAGAGAACTGGGGAAGAGAATTAGCAAAGAAAAAAACATTTTACATGATAGAAGAGGGAAACATTACCAGTGCTCCCCCCCACCCCCGCCCAATACACAAGAGAGTCTCCATGAGAAAAGACTTGCATTTATATAGCGCCTTTCACGACCACTGGATGTCTCAAAGTGCTTTACAGCCAATGAAGTACTTTTGGAGTGCAGTCACTGTTGTAATGTGGGAAACGGGGCAGCCAATTTGTGCACAGCAAGCTCCCACACACAGCAATGTGATAATGACCAGATCATCTGTTTTTTTTGTTATGTTGATTGAGGGATAAATATTGGCCCCAGGACACCAGGAGGAACTCCCCCTGCTTTTCTTCGAAATAGTGCCGTGGGATCTTTTACGTCCACCTGAGAGGGCAGACGGGAAACGCAGCAGCCAACTTGCACACAGCAAGCCCCCGCAAATGTGATAATGGCCAGATCATGTTTGTTGAGGGATAAATATTGGCCCAGGACACCAGAGAGAACTCCCTTTCTTGTAATAATGCCATGGGAACTTTTTACACCCACCTAAGAGGGCAGATGGGGCACCAGTTTAACATCTCATCCAAGAGACAGCACCTGCGACAATGCAGCACTCCCTCAGCATCAGCCTAGATTTATGCGCTTAAGACCCTGGAGTGGGACCTGAACCCACAACCTTCTGACTCAGAGGCGAGTGCGCTACCCACTGAGCCACAGCTGACACTCAAGGGGCAAAGACAAGGTGGGGTGGGAATAATAAAACGCCTAGCTGGAATAGCAGTGGTTATAGTTAAATTGTCGAGTGAGTCAAACAGTATTTCTAACAGTGAGCAACCACTAGGCAGCAGTATTAGCTCTGTGTGTGAGCACGAGAGACAACCACTCGAACTGCGTCCCAACAAGCCTTTCCACTCCAAGAATTTACAGCAACCTCCAATCAAGTTGAATTCAACTGAACTCTGACCTTGGTCGAGTGCTGTCTCCCACGGCAACGACTACAAACGAACTTGGTTCTAATTCTCATTCATTCAGGGAGACTAAGACGAGCTGTGAGGCTTCCGTTCCACATTACTAGAAGTTAACTCGCTGCCAAACAATTTACCCCAGAGCTACGTGAGACTAAAGGATAATTTGTTGTTTGCCGTACATATTTAATCCTGATTAAAAAGTGATTCGGAACTCAAAAAAATTGGCTCGGCCATCTGTTACAGCTTGTGTTTTATTGCGGGCAGTTCTGTATTTGCTCTGTGCTGAATTGTACTGCATTTCTCATTGCTCTGGGTAGAGCTGCTCGGGGCAGGATCCTTGGGCCTGCTTGTGGCTCACCTCTGAACTTTAGGTCGGATTGTCCTTGGCCCAAGCCCCTCCCTATCTCTGTAATCTCCTCCAGCCCCACAACTATTTTTGTCGTTGAACATTAATACAACTGCCCCCTGATTAAAGGGTGGGTGGGGGGGGGGCACTAAAACTGACAAACTTAAACAAATTAAACTTTAGCCAGTCAACTTCAATCAAATTAAAATTTGGTTGCCGGGGGTGATGATGCACTCCAGTCCCTCCGGCGCCCACCTCTCGCGGAAGGCCGCGAGCGTACCGGTGGACACCGCGTGCTCCATCTCCAGGGACACCCTGGGCTCGGATGTAACCGCGGAAGAGAGGCAGGCAGTCGGGCTGAATGACCCCCTCGACTGCCCGCTGCCTGGAACCCCCCCCCTCCCGAGGTGTCTGCGCTCCTCAAATTCTGCCCTCGAGCATCCCTGATTATAATCGTTCAACTATGAGCGGCCGTGCCTTCAGCTGCCTGGGTCCCAAGCTCTGGAACTCCCTGCCTAAACCTCTCCGCCTCTCTACCTCTCTTTCCTTCTTCAAGACGTTCCTTAAAACCTACCGAGTAGACCAAGCTTTTGTTTTAGGACAGGTGACCAAATGTTTTGTTGGTGAAGATTCACTGGGTGTTGTAGGGGGTTTATTCCCTTTGGTGCAGAGGTACCTTTAACTCTGCAGCAATCAGGCTTTGGTTGTTCCGGTGACCCCGCTACAAGCGTGAGGTTATCTGGCACTTACTTTGTGTCCGCTGTGTAACGTGAGCATTCTTTGTTTGGGTTCCTGAAGCCGCCGAAAGTTCAGCGGCCGTTGTTAGCCGGGAGTTGCTCTGGTCGCTAAAGTCGCTGGAGAAATACCACCGACAATGTCTCCGCAAGATCCTACAAATCCCCATGGAGACCAGAAGCACCAACGTCAGTGTCCTCGACCAGGCCAACATCCCCAGCATCGAAGCACTGACCACACTCGATCAGCTCCGCTGGGCGGGCCACATTGTCCGCATGCCCCGACACGAGACTCCCAAAGCAAGCGCTCTGCTCGGAACTTCTTCACGGCAAACGAGCCAAAGGTGGGAAGAGGAAACGTTACAAGGGACACCCTCAAAGCCTCCCTGACAAAGTGCAACATCCCCACCGACACCTGGGAGTCCCTGACCAAAGCCCGCCCTAAGTGGAGGAAGTGCGTCCGGGAGGGCGCTGAGCACCTCGAGTCTCGTCGCCGAGAGCATGCAGAAACCAAGCGCAGGCAGCGGAAGGAGCGTGTGGCAAACCTGTCCCACCCTCCCCTTCCCTCAACCACTATCTGTCCCACCTGTGACAGGGACTGTGGTTCTCGTATTGGACTGTTCAGCCACCTAAGGACTCATGTTAAGAGTGGAAGCAAGTCTTCCTCGATTCCGAGGGACTGCCTATGATGATGCTATGGTTACGGTCGGTACTTGTTGACGCTGGGAGAAAACACACAAGTATTCGGATCCCCAGAATGCATCTCTGGTTCGAGTTGCGGCACCTCACCTATGGCTTGTTCCTCAAAGAAAGATTTGCATCTTCTCGTGTCGCTCGCTAACGTCTCGAAGCACTTGCTTTACTTTGAAATGTGGCGACTATTATGATGCAGGCAAAGCGCACCACGGACTCAATAGCTCTGTGGTACGGTCAGGGATTGTCAGTGCGGAGGCTGAGAGTTAAACTCACACTGCGGCAAGTTGGGAAATTGAATTAAATAAATTTGTGTCGTCCCAGAGAATGACCATGAAAGCGTCCGGATTGTTGTAAAAACCCAACCGGTTGACTAACGCCCTTCAGGGAATAGAACCTTCCACCCCTACCTGGTCTACAACAACAGCTTGCATTTATATAGCACCTTTAATGCAGGTTGTTGGTTCAAGTCCCACTCCAGGAACTGGAGCACCTAAGTATAGGCTGCCACTCCCAGTGCAGTGCTGAGGGAGTGCTGCACTGTCGGAGGTGCCGTCTTTCGGATGAGACGTTAAACCGAGGCCCCGTCTGCTCTCTCGGGTGGACGTAAAAGATCCCGCGGCACTATTTTGAAGAAGAGCAGGAGAGTTATCCCTGGTGTCTTGGGCCAATATTTATCCCTCAACCAACATAACAAAACAGTTTATCTGGCCATTATCACATTGCTGTTTGTTGGAGCTTGCTGTGCGCAAATTGGCTGTCGCGTTTCCCACATTACAACAGTGACTACACTCCAAAAAGTACTTCATTTTCTGTAAAGCGCTTTGAGACATCCAGTGGTCGTGAAAGGCGCTATATAAATTCAAGTCTTTCTTGCGTTCTTTAACCCCCTCTAACCCTACTACCAATTATTTTAAATCTATGCCCCCTGGTTATTGACCTCTCTGCTAAGGGAAATAGGTCCGTCCTATCCTCTCTATCGAGACCCCTCATAATTTTATACACCTCAATCAAGTCTCCCCTCAGCCTCCTCTGATCCAAAGAAAACAACCCCAGCCTATCCAAGCTTTCCTCATCGCTAAAGTTCTCCAGTCCTGGCAACATCCTGTGTAAATCTCCTCTGTATCCTCTCTAGTGCAATAGCATCCTTAACATAGTAAAGCTTCCCAAAGCGCTTGCACAGGAGTGTGATAAAACAAAATTGGACGCCGAAGGAGATGTTGGGACAGGTGACCAAAAGCTTCATTCCTGGAGACTCCAGGGTGTTGGAGGGCAGGCAACTCGAAGCTGTAGTTGTTGTGTCTTTAATACTCTTATGAATGACTCCACGAGGTCTAGTATTGTACTTGAGCTGTTGTGACCTTGGTCCCATTTATTGTATCTCCAGAGTGAGGCACAAGCGTGGTGGACAGCCTTTTATACTGGGCCCTGCACAATTATGCAGGTGACCCTCAGGTCTCCCACCACAGTGCCCTCTGGTGGCACACTTTATGTGACTATACAGTTAGTATTCATAGTCTACACACATGACAATAGTCACTCTGGGAAGCTGGCTACTCAAAGTCCTCGCCTCTGCTTCCCTGTGTAATGTATGCACCTGCGAGTATGCTCACAGGTTTGTAGAGCTGTTGCCCGGTGCAGAGGGGAGCGGGCAGGTTGGAAGGCCTCCTTGTGGGCCTGCTCCCTGGGCCTGGCCAAGGGGGCCATTAACCGGTCGAGGGGGTCGTTCAGCCCGACTGCCTAACTCTCTTCCACGGTTACGTCCGAGCCCAGGGTGTCCCTGGAGATGGAGCACGCGGTGTCCACCGGTACGTTCGCGGCCTTCCGCGAGAGGTGGGCGCCGGAGGGACTGGAGTGCAGCATCACCCCCAGCAACCAAATTTTAATTTGAGCTAAGTTTCCTTTAATGTCTAAATGTATGGGTTCTAGTGCCCTTACCAAAAGGGGGCACTTGATTTAAAGTGTAGTTTAAAATAGTTGTAGAGCTGTTGTATTGTGAGTGGCTTAGCCCGTCATGTGCTGTTCACAAGACTCAATAAAACCCCAGCCAGTTGGGTTCGGGGGATCCATGATGAGGTATGCAGTTGTGAGCCTGGTGGATGAACTGGTAATGTGTAGTGTAATTGTTAAACCTTTGTGAATACGCCAATGTGTTGCTATGAATTCGGTGAGCAAAGAACCCATGAAGCAAATACATTACAGAATCTGCCTGAAATTAGAAGAGATCAGTTGGAGGATGGAGGTGAGCTGTGAGCCAGGTCACAATGTGGTTTGTTTGGAAACACATTTCCTTCTCCTCAATCAGCTGCCTTTAATGACATCCTCTCCCAAACCACGTGACCAAACCAGAATAAATATCAGAGCTTGAGCGCTGTGTTTGCTCAGGGCTGGTTAATGGGATATGAATTTTATTTCCACAAATACATTGTCCCAATGCCGACTTAAACAGTCTGAATGTTCCTTCCGCCTGCGGACAAGTTAAGTTCTCCGAACGTTTGTCGGACGCAAAATGATCTGCAGGTGATTGAGTTTCTGCTTCGCGCTATAAGAGCAAGCTTCGTAAATGTCAGTGACTGTGAGGTCAAACCAATCTTCTCACCTCGACACCCCCGACACTGATTCAGCAACAAATGCAGCAGGTAAGGTGCAGGGCTTTTTTTAAAACGATAAATTTCGTAATTGTGTATTTTTTTTATATATATATATATATCTTTGCGAGTGTGTAACTGTGCTTCTGACTTGGGGATTCAATCGCAATTGGCACGGGCTAGTCAGGGTGATGCACCAGACTGCAATACAACCCCTTGACTGGGTCCGATCGTGTATTGTTTCCAGCACGTCTCTGGCCCACGCCTGCAGTTGGTCTTTCCCCAGAGAGCAGTGAGCCTCTGGAATGTGTTGCCGGCGGATGTGTTGGGCGCTGACTCTCCGGGCTTGGATTTTCGCTCTTCTGCCGCCCCTGTTTGTGCCACGAAGGGGGCGGCAATGGTGGCCGGGATGGTTTCCGGGGGGTGGGGGCGTCCAGCTCCCCAGCGCTCCGCCGGGAAATTAGTCGGCAGTTTTACGGGGGCAGGGGGGGGGGGAAGCGGAGCACCACCGCCCCGGGAGCCTCGAGCCGGCCTGCAACGCCCCCCCCCTCCGGTTTCGACGGCGCTTCCATTTTGAATTGACGCTGAGCCTCGAGCGCCCCCTAGTGGGACCTCTTAGAAAACCAGATGGTCAGACCTGTCCCGGCGGCAGAGAGTATGGTAAGCAAGGAATGAGGTGAGTGTGATTGCTTTGTTTATTTTTATTTTTACGATTTATCCTAATGTGGGGTGGGAAAGGTCGTGGGAATGTTTTTTTTATGTGTTTTTGTGCCAATTTTATTTTCATTAAGCAAGCCTCTCTCAGGGCGATCTGAGGCCGGCTGTTTAGTTCGGGATTTTCAGTCGCTCAGCCGGCCGAGCGCCCTAAGAGAAGTGTGCAACGCCTCCCTTAGCGCTCCGCCCCACACTCAGGACCGAGATGATTAGTTTTGTGGCTGAGGACGTGAATCATTCCCCGCCGCAAACTTTACCCACCCCCCCGCGCCGCCATTACCATCCCAAAATATGTGTACATAAGGTCTGCCCACCACCTGGGGGTGCTACTGTCGGAGGTCCTAGGGGCATAGGTACACCCGTGCTGGGCCCGGTGAACTTCACCTTTGTATCCTCACTTCTGGAAGCCATTAAAGACTGACCGCGTTAAACCTGGTCAGTGGCTCACAGTGCGGAGTTCATTATGTCGTTTCATACACTACAACTGGCGACGAGGATGGGATACAAAGGCGAAGTTCAGGTTATATACCGGGCCCAGCACAAGTGTACTTATGACCCTGGGACCTCCAACGGTAGTGCCCCCTGGTGGTGGGCAGACCTTATGTACATACATTACCGTCCCGAAATGACCAGAACCGAAAACACAGCCCTCCATATCCTTACTCTAACAGGGAACTGGGTTGATCCCTGACTGGGGCAGAGATCATCTCATATAGAAGGTCTTTACGGGTACCACTTGGTCCATGTGATCTTCTGGACTGGTTTCCTTCGCCTAAGGGGGTTGGAGAGGAAATTTCCAGGGTATGTTTTTCCTGATTGTGACCAAACCAGAATAAATATCAGAGCGAGAGTGCTGTGTTTGCTTTATTATTTCCCACGATGTCAGCTGTGGCTCAGTGGGCAGCACTCTCACCTCTGAGTCAGAAGGTTGTGGGTTCGGGTCCCACTCCAGGGACTTGAGCACATAAATCTAGGCTGACACTCCCAGTGCAGTGCTCCCTGACTTTCGGATGAGATGTTAAAACTGAGATGAGGAGAAATTTCTTCTCTCAGCGGGTTGTAAATCTGTGGAATTCGCTGCCTCAGAGAGTTGTGGAAGCTGGGACATTGAATAAATTTAAGACAGAAATAGACAGTTTCTTAAACGATAAGGGGATAAAGGGGTTATGGGGAGCGGGCAGGGAAGTGGAGCTGAGTCCATGATCAGGTCAGCCATGATCGCATTAAATGGCGGAGCAGGCTCGAGAGGCCGTATGGCCTACTCCTGTTTATTTCTTATATTATGTTCTTAAACCGAGGTACCCCGTCTGCTCTCTCATGTGAACATAAAAGATCCCATGGCGCTATTTCGAGCAGGGGGGTTTATCCCCAGTGTCCTGGGCCCATATATTCCTCAACCAACATAACAAAAATAGATTATCTGGTCATTATCACGTTGCTGTTTGTGGGAGCTTGCTGTGCACAAATTGGCTGCTGCATTTCCCACATTACACCAGTGACCACACGCCAAAAAGCATTTCATTGGCTGTAAAGTGCGTTGGGACATCTGATGGTCGTGAAAGCCGCTATATAAATGCAAGTCTTTCTTGTTTTATTGGGTTACTTCTCTCTGTCCTTTTGCCTTTCCCAGGAAATTATGTGGTAGGGGGGTTTGTTGCATGAGGGAGGAACGGTCTCGTCATGATGTTTTGGCCATCATGATGTGGGGCAGGCTTGAGGACCATCTGGTCTTTTCCTGCCCATGAATTCTGGATGTTCCTATTTCGTGTGTATGCCCAGCTTGAAGCTGTATAGCAGGCCCACTGCAAGAGAGCAGAATGCTGGCTGGGCTGTTTTGGTAAAGGATGGATGTGATATTTCAGATCCAAATACTGGAGGTGTTTGGATTCTCTGATGGTCTCCGACACAAGTGGTTTATGATTTATGCGTGTTTCCAACTTATATACACACACCACCTTTTACAATGTGTGCACTGCACTCAAATATTGCGTTCGCCTTCAGCTATCAAGAGTGCAACCAACTGGGTTAAAATTGGTTCAAGAGAAAGAGTGTGGTTAATGCACATTGGTGTCAGCTGTGGCTCAACGGGTAGCTGAGTCAGAAGTTCAAGTCCTGCTTCAGAGCGCATAATCTAGGCTGACACTCCTAGTGCAGTGCTGAGGAAGTCATCATCATCATAGGTAGTCCCTCGGAATCGAGGGAGACTTGCTTCCACTCTTAAAATGAGTGCCTGAACAGTCCAATATGAGAGCCACAGTCCCTGTCACAGGTGGGACAGATAGTCGTTGAGGGAAAGGGTGGTTGGGACAGGTTTGCCGCACGCTCCTTCCGCTGCCTGCGCTTAATTTCTGCATGCTCTCGGCGATGAGACACGAGGTGCTCAGCGCCCTCCCGGATGCACGTCCTCCACTTAAGGCAGACTGGTCTTTAGCCAGGGACTCCCAGGTGTCGGTGGGGATGTTGCACTTTATCAGGGAGGCTTTGAGGGTGTCCTTGTAATGTTTCCTCTGCCCACCTTTGTCTCGTTTGCCATGACGGAATTCCAAGTAGAGCACTTGCTTTGGGAGTCTCGTGTCTGGCATGCGGACAATGTGGCCTGCCCAGCGGGGCTGATCGAGTGTGGTCAGTGCTTCGATGCCGGGGATGTTGGCCTGGTCGAGGATGCTAATGTTGGTGCATCTGTCCTCCCAGGGGATTTGTAGGATCTTGCGGAGACATCGTTGGTGGTATTTCTCCAGTGTCTTGAGATGTCTACTGTAAATGGTCCATGTCTCTGAGCCATACAGGAGGGCGGGTATTACTACAGCCCTGTAGACCATGAGCTTGGTGGTAGATTTGAGGGCCTGGTCTTCGAACACTCTTTTCCTCAGGTGGCTTCAGGCTGCACTGTCGGAGGTGCCGTCTTTCGGATGAGACGTTAAACCATCTGCTCTCTCAGGTGGACGTAAAAGATCCCATGGCACTATTTTGAAGAAGAGCAGGGGAGTTCTCCCCAGTGTCCTAGGGCCAATATTTATCCCTCAATCAATATCATAAAACAAATTATCTGGTCATTGTCTCTGTTTCTGTGTCCGAGCTGTGCAACATTCAAAATGAGTTAATTGACCGTAATGACCACACCTGGAATACTGCACGCAGTTTTGGTTTCCATATTTATGAAAGGATATACTTGCTTTGGAGGCAGTTCAGAGAAGGTTCACTCGGTTGATTCCGGGGATGAGGGGTTGACTTCTGAGGAAAGGTTGAGTAGGTTGGGTCTCTACCCATTGGAATTCAGAAGAATGAGAGGTGATCTTATGGAAATGTATAAGATTATGAGGGGGCTTGACAAGGTGGATGCAGAGAGGATGTTTCCACTGATGGGGGAGACTAGAACTAGAGGGCATGATCTTAGAATGAGGGGCCGCCCATTTAAAACTGAGATGAGGAGAAATTTCTTCTCTCAGAGGGTTGTTAATCTGTGGAATTCGATGCCTCAGAGAGCTGTGGAAGCTGGGACATTGAATAAATTTAAGACAGAAATAGACAGTTTCTTAAATGATAAGGGGATAAGGGGCTATGGGGAGCGGGCGGGGAAGTGGACCTGAGTCCATGATCAGATCAACCATGATCTTATTGAATGACGGAGCAGGCTGGAGAGGCCATATGGCCTACTCCTGCTCCTATTTCTTATGTTCTTATGAGTTTTGGGATGTCCTGAGGTGCTACATAAATGCAAGTCTTTCTGTTTATGTCTCCTGTGGTTTGAGTCAATCGCTCATATATCATCCTTTCAACAACACTGACCCATTTTGCCAATTGAGAATAACAAGCTCTTCGTATAAAGTTACAGACACGTGTGGGGCGAAATTGCTCCTTTTTTAAGGCCCGTTAGAGGGCGGTAGGTCCTTAACGACCAGGAGCAGGTGAGGAGAGTGACCCCCTCGCAATTTACCCCGGGCCGGGCGCAGCGGAAATGGGATTCTGCTGCACCCCCCTCGACTTTCTGCCCCGCCCAGCACTCCGACCCCTCGTCGGCTGCGTGCCAACCGCTCACTCTCCACTTGCCTGGATGAGTGCAGCTCCAACAACACTCAAGTAACTCGACACCATCCAGGACCAAGCAGCCCGCTTGATTGGCACCTCATCCACCACCTTCAACATTCACTCCCTCCACCACCGGCGCCCCCTGGCTGCAGTGTGCACCATCTACAAGATGCTCTGCAGCAACTCGCCAAGGCTTCTTCGGCAGCACCTCCCAAACCCGCGACCTCTCCCACCTAGCAGGACAAGGGCAGCAGGCGCATGGGAACACCACCACCTCCACGTTCCCCTCCATGTCACACACCATCCTGACTTGGAAATATATCGGCCGTTCCTTCACCGTCGCTGGGTCACAATCCTGGAACTCCCTCCCTAACAGCACTGTGGGAGCACCTTCACCACACGGACTGCAGCGGTTCAAAAAGGCGGCTCACCACCACCTTCTCAAGGGGCAATTAAGGATGGGCAATAAATGCCGGCCTTGCCAGCGACGTCCACATCCCACGAATCACTAAAATAAAGGGTGATTGTGTGATCCCACAGTCCTTAGTGGGAAGCCACACTTGACTGGAACATGGGCTGGAGATTTGGAACTGAATGCTGTCACTCTACCTTTAACCCATCCTTCACTGGAGTTCAGAAGAATGAGAGGGGACCTCATAGAAACGTTTAAAATTCTGACGGGGTTAGACAGGTTAGATGCAGGAAGAATGTTCCCAATGTTGGGGAAGTCCAGAACCAGGGGACACAGTCTAAGGATAAGGGGGAAGCCATTTAGGACCGAGATGAGGAGGAATTTCTTCACCCAGAGAGTGGTGAACCTGTGGAATTCTCTACCACAGAAAGTTGTTGAGGCCAATTCACTAAATATATTCAAAAAGGAGTTAGATGAAGTCCTTACTACTAGGGGAATCAAGGGGTATGGTGAGAAAGCAGGAATGGGGTACTGAAGTTGCATGTTCAGCCATGAACTCATTGAATGGCGGTGCAGGCTAGAAGGGCCGAATGGCCTACTCCTGCACCTATTTTCTATGTTTCTATGTTTCTATGTTTCTATGTTTCCACCCAACAAGGCTCGAGGTTCCGAATGGCCTATTCCTGCTCCTAATTCTTATAGTGTCATTGATGGTGCAGTTACTGTGCAGCTACATACACCTTCCTTGCGCACTAGGTCCGTGCAGCAGAGCTGGTCTCCAGTTGTCTTGGTTAACCCTTGCCACTGGACCAAGACCTTGCGCTGTCAAGCCCATGTGGTGGCTGGTGTGCAACGGCCACCCCACGTTAAAAAAATCCACGCACAGGCATCTTCCATCCTTCAACATGTAGTTCGGGACCTGGAATATCATCGAAACCCCTGTGAACTCATCCCTTTTCGGCGTGGAAGCAAGTCATCCTCGTTTCGAGGGACTGCCTCTCATGACGATTAACCCATCCTTCCTTCAAGCAGCGATTTGCTTTGCCATGGGATCACGGAATTACCCCTCGCTTTTCCAACAAGCTCTCCTTGCAGCAGAGAAGGTTAAGGGGAGATATCAGAGAGGTGTTCAAAACCATGGCAGGTTTGGATCGAGGAAATAGGGAGAAGATGTTTCCACAGGCAAGAGGGTCGGTAACCAAAGGACACAGATTTAGGTAAATTGTCAAAAGAGCCAGAGGTGAGGTAAGAATTATTTTCCGCAGTTATGATCTGGAATGCGCTGCCTGAAAGGGCAGTGGAAGCAGATGCAACAGTAGCTTTCAAAAGCGAATTGGATAACTTCTTGAAGGAGAGAAAATTGCAGGACCGTGGGGAGAGAGCAGGGGGAGTGGGACTGCTAAGATAGCCCGCCTTTCGGATGAGACGTTAAACCGAGGCCCCTGTCTGCTCTCTCAGGCGGACGTAAAAGATCCCATGTCGCCATTTCGAAGAAGGGCAGGGGGAGTTCTCCCCGGTGTCCTGGGGCCAATATTTATCCCTCAATCAACATCACTGCAAAACAGATTATCTGGTCAGTATCACATTGCTGTTTGTGGGAGCTTGCTGTGCGCAAATTATCTGCTGCGTTTCCGACATTTCGACAGTGACAGCACTTCAAAAGTACTTTACTGGGTGTAAAGCGCTTTGGGACGTCCTGAGATCATGAAAGGTGCAGAAGGAGGCCATTCGCCTCCTGTTAGACTCTATGATTCTCAAGAGTGAGCACCTTCAGGAAAGAAAAGGGAGGTTTCAAAGAAAAAATAGCCTCTTTGATTCATTTCCCAGTGGGAGAGATCAATTAAAGCCCTGAATTGAATTAAAGCCTTGTAGCTCACTCCCAGGTAGCTGTTACCCTGAACACATTCATAACAATTCCACTTGACAATCAAGCACATTAATGGACAGGAAATGGCTCCGAGCTGCCATGGCTACCACTGTGAATGACATCAATGCTCAAGGACCATGCTGGGGAAACATGTCACGAACTGATTGCAATGAATGAGCCCTTGTTAACGAATTAGCAAAGAGAGTTCCGCAGTGTTTCGGTCCTTCTACATCGGAGGTTGAGCTGCCTGTGATCTGTCCCTTTGCTCGTTTTTATACATTATTTGCAATTAATTCATTTCAATTCTATTATAGCTTGCTGTGTTTTGCCCGTGTCTGGCCTCTGGACACCTCTCCCTCACACTTCTAAAGTGCCAAAGGTATAACAAGTGAAGAGAGATGGGGGGGGGGGGGGGGGGGAACTGAATCTTTATCATAGGCAGTCCCTCAAAGCGAGGATGACTTGCTTCCATGCAAAAAAAGGATGAGTTCACAGGTGTTTCAATGAAGGACCTAATATTCCAGGTCCCAGACTACATCCTGAAGTGGTGGAAGATGCCTGTGGGTGGATTTTTTTAACGTGGGGTGGCCGTTGCACACCAGCCACCACACGGGCTTGACAGAGCTCGGTCTTGGTCCAGTGGCAAGGATTACCCAGGACGACTGGAGACCAGCTCTGCTGCACGGACCTAGTGCGCGCACATATCGCAGTGTGTGGGCTGGGCCCGTGCTGCCCCTGGGCCCTCGCCTCTCCTGGGCCCCGAATTCACGCCTCTCCTGGGCCCCGGTCACTTCCCCCTACGAACTCTCGCCGCTCCTTCGCCCCGACCTCGCCGCTCCTGCTGTACTGCAGTCAGCCGTCGCCCTCCTGCAGCAGCACGCGCTGCTCCCTGCAGTGGTATGCCGCCGTATGTTGCTCCCTCTAATGGCCTCGGCCTGCTGATGGTCTTGCAGGTCGGGACCGAGCCGATTTCCAGGCCGGGCCAGAAATATAGCACCTTTAACGTAGTAAAACATCCCAAGGTGCTTCACAGGAGTGTTATAAGGCAAAAAAATTAATTTGACACCGAGCCGCATAAGAATTAATTAGCGCAAGTGACCAAAAGCTTGGTCAAAGAGGTAGGTTTTAAGGAGCATCTTAAAGGAGGACAGAGAGGCGGAGAGGTTTAGGCAGGGAGTTCCAGAGCTTGGGACCCAGGCAACAGAAGGCACGGCCACCGATGGTTGAGCGATTATAATCAGGGATACTCAAGAGGGCAGAATTAGAGGAGCGCAGGTATCTCGGGGGGTTGTGGGGCTGGAGGAGATTACAGAGATAGGGAGGGGCGAGGGCCATGGAGGGATTTGAAAACAAGGATGAGAATTTTGAAATCGAGGCGTTGCTTAATCGGGTGCCAATGTGGGTCAGCGAGCAAGGACTCAAGACACATACTACAATAAAACTTGTCAAAATGTAGCATTCTCGTGCTGTTCAGTGCTCGGTCTATAAAGAGATACTTCAGTAACTGATAGCATTGTCCTGGGAATTGGCATCAACAGGCCTTATACTGTTTATAACTTGTCACCCTTCTTAAAGCCAGGAAACCAAGATTCTCTGATCTCTCGCCGTAGCTTTGGTCTTTTCCACCAGCCTTCCCGTCAAAGTTAGGGTGGGACATAGCAAGAAGAAAGAAAGACTTGCATTTATACATTCATGATCTCAGGATGTCCCAAAGCACATTACAGCTGATGAAGTACTTTTTGGAGTGCAGTCACTGTTGTAATGTAGGAAAAGGGGCGGCCAATTTATGCACAGCAAGCTCCCACAAACAGCAATGTGATAATGATCAGATAATCTGTTTTAGTGATGTTGATTGAGGGATGAATATTGGCCCCAGGACACCGATGATAACTCCCCTGTTCTTCTTCGAAATACTGCCGTGGGATCTTTTACATCCACCTGAGAGAGCGGACGGGATCTCGGTTTAACGTCTCATCCAAAAGACGGCACCTCCGACAGTGCGGCACTCCCTCAGCACTGTAGAGGGCTACCACTGAGCCATGGCTAGCAATGATATTTGCTCCGTGCATCGGTTGGCTTGGTGGGGTAGTCCACGGTTTTACATTGTTAAACACATTTTATTCTTAATATTTCATTATTACTACTTCCCATTTAAATAACATTGTACAAAGTTGTGTTTGCGGCAGTTCCTTTGTGGGTTCCCACAGCGCTGAATCATTCAAGGAAGAAGTAGACTTCACGAGAGACCAATAAAAAGCAGAGGTAACAGCAACAGAGATATTTTTGATTTGCGTCTCCCACTATTCTGGGACCCATGTTTAAGGATGCGTTTATTTGTACTGCCAAAATGGGCACCTTGTCTCTGATTGGTGCGCCATTATCACATGACCTATTGCTGTTTGGTCCCCTTGGAGGATAAGTCACACCATGAAGCTTCTCTGGAACGTCCAGCCCAAGCTCTTACTGATTTTGCAAATTGTAATTCGACCCATTTTGAGTTCAGAAACCAGAGAGGATCCTTACCCCAGTGCAAGTGTATCCCTCCTCCAGCCGAAGTCCCTTACCCCAGTGCAAGTGTATCCCTCCCCCAGCCGAAGTCCCTTACCCCAGTGCAAGTGTATCCCTCCCCCAGCCGAAGTCCCTGGCACCAGCGCAAATGTATCCCTCCCCCAGCCGAAGTCCCTTACCCCAGCGCAAGTGTATCCCTCCTCCAGCCGAAGTCCCTTACCCTAGCGTAAGTGTATCCCTCCCCCAGCCGAAGTCCCTGGCACCAGCGTAAGTGTATCCCTCCCCCAGCCGAAGTCCCTTACCCTAGCGTAAGTGTATCCCTCCCCCAGCCGAAGTCCCTTACCCCAGCGCAAGTGTATCCCTCCCCCAGCCGAAGTCCCTTACCCCAGCGCAAGTGTATCCCTCCCCCAGCCGAAGTCCCTTACCCCAGCGCAAGTGTATCCCTCCCCCAGCCGAAGTCCCTTACCCCAGTGCAAGTGTATCCCTCCTCCAGCCGAAGTCCCTTACCCCAGCGCAAGTGTATCCCTCCCCCAGCCGAAGTCCCTTACCCCAGCGCAAGTGTATCCCTCCCCCAGCCGAAGTCCCTTACCCCAGCGCAAGTGTATCCCTCCCCCTGCCGAAGTCCCTTACCCCAGCGCAAGTGTATCCCTCCTCCAGCCGAAGTCCCTTACCCTAACGCAAGTGTATCCCTCCCCCAGCCGAAGTCCCTGACATCAGCGCAAGTGTATCCCTCCCCCAGCCGAAGTCCCTTACCCCAGCGCAAGTGTATCCCTCCCCCAGCCGAAGTCCCTTACCCCAGTGCAAGTGTATCCCTCCTCCAGCCGAAGTCCCTTACCCCAGCGCAAGTGTATCCCTCCCCCAGCCGAAGTCCCTTACCCCAGCGCAAGTGTATCCCTCCCCCAGCCGAAGTCCCTTACCCCAGCGCAAGTGTATCCCTCCCCCAGCCGAAGTCCCTTACCCCAGCGCAAGTGTATCCCTCCCCCAGCCGAAGTCCCTTACCCCAGCGCAAGTGTATCCCTCCCCCAGCCGAAGTCCCTTACCCCAGTGCAAGTGTATCCCTCCTCCAGCCGAAGTCCCTTACCCCAGCGCAAGTGTATCCCTCCCCCAGCCGAAGTCCCTTACCCCAGCGCAAGTGTATCCCTCCCCCAGCCGAAGTCCCTTACCCCAGCGCAAGTGTATCCCTCCCCCTGCCGAAGTCCCTTACCCCAGCGCAAGTGTATCCCTCCTCCAGCCGAAGTCCCTTACCCTAACGCAAGTGTATCCCTCCCCCAGCCGAAGTCCCTGACATCAGCGCAAGTGTATCCCTCCCCCAGCCGAAGTCCCTTACCCCAGCGCAAGTGTATCCCTCCCCCAGCCGAAGTCCCTTACCCCAGCGCAAGTGTATCCCTCCCCCAGCCGAAGTCCCTTACCCCAGCGCAAGTGTATCCCTCCTCCAGCCGAAGTCCCTTACCCTAACGCAAGTGTATCCCTCCCCCAGCCGAAGTCCCTTACCCCAGCGCAAGTGTATCCCTCCCCCAGCCGAAGTCCCTTACCTCAGCGCAAGTGTATCCCTACCCCAGCCGAAGTCCCTTACCCCAGCGCAAGTGTATCCCTCCTCCAGCCGAAGTCCCTTACCCTAACGCAAGTGTATCCCTCCCCCAGCCGAAGTCCCTGACATCAGCGCAAGTGTATCCCTCCCCCAGCCGAAGTCCCTTACCCCAGCGCAAGTGTATCCCTCCCCCAGCCGAAGTCCCTTACCCCAGCGCAAGTGTATCCCTCCCCCAGCCGAAGTCCCTTACCCCAGCGCAAGTGTATCCCTCCTCCAGCCGAAGTCCCTTACCCTAACGCAAGTGTATCCCTCCCCCAGCCGAAGTCCCTGACATCAGCGCAAGTGTATCCCTCCCCCAGCTGAAGTCCCTTACCCCAGCGCAAGTGTATCCCTCCCCCAGCCGAAGTCCCTTACCCCAGCGCAAGTGTATCCCTCCCCCAGCCGAAGTCCCTTACCCTAACGCAAGTGTATCCCTCCCCCAGCCGAAGTCCCTTACTCCAGCGCAAGTGTATCCCTCCCCCAGTCGAAGTCCCTTACCCCAGCGCAAGTGTATCCCTCCTCCAGCCGAAGTCCCTTACCCTAACGCAAGTGTATCCCTCCCCCAGCCGAAGTCCCTGACATCAGCGCAAGTGTATCCCTCCCCCAGCCGAAGTCCCTTACCCCAGCGCAAGTGTATCCCTCCCCCAGCCGAAGTCCCTTACCCCAGCGCAAGTGTATCCCTCCCCCAGCCGAAGTCCCTTACCCCAGTGCAAGTGTATCCCTCCCCCAGCCGAAGTCCCTGACACCAGCGCAAGTGTATCCCTCCCCCAGCCGAAGTCCCTGACACCAGCGCAAGTGTATCCCTCCTCCAGCCGAAGTCCCTTACCCCAGCGCAAGTGTATCCCTCCCCCAGCCGAAGTCCCTTACCCCAGTGCAAGTGTATCCCTCCCCCAGCCGAAGTCCCTTACCCCAGTGCAAGTGTATCCCTCCTCCAGCCGAAGTCCCTTACCCCAGCGCAAGTGTATCCCTCCCCCAGCCGAAGTCCCTGACACCAGCGCAAGTGTATCCCTCCTCCAGCCGAAGTCCCTTACCCCAGTGCAAGTGTATCCCTCCCCCAGCCGAAGTCCCTTACCCCAGTGCAAGTGTATCCCTCCTCCAGCCGAAGTCCCTTACCCCAGCGCAAGTGTATCCCTCCCCCAGCCGAAGTCCCTTACCCCAGCGCAAGTGTATCCCTCCCCCAGCCGAAGTCCCTTACCCCAGTGCAAGTGTATCCCTCCCCCAGTCGAAGTCCCTGACACCAGCGCAAGTGTATCCCTCCCCCAGCCGAAGTCCCTTACCCCAGCGCAAGTGTATCCCTCCCCCAGCCGAAGTCCCTTACCCCAGTGCAAGTGTATCCCTCCCCCAGCCGAAGTCCCTGACACCAGCGCAAGTGTATCCCTCCTCCAGCCGAAGTCCCTGACATCAGCGCAAGTGCATAACCTTGCTCCCACCCCTCCCGCCCACCATAAATGGGGCATTGTGTGTGGGTCACGGATTGTTAACAGGTTTATTGGGTAGGGAGTGGATAGTGACAGTGTTGTGACTTATGGATTTCATCCACTCCAACGATGTAACACATGCACCGAGCTTTCTGAGAAATTGGGCGAGGGTGTAAAGAAGGTTGGAAGAACATGATCCGTCTTCCCTGAGTTTTCTCTCTCTCTTTGTCCCCCCCACCCCCGTGTCTCTCTCTCCCCTCCCCGCCACCCCCCCCCCCATGTCTCTCTTTTCCCGCATGGCTCTCCCTCTCTCCCTCACCCCCCCCCCCCCCGTGTCTCTTTCTCTCTCTCTCTCCACATGAGCCTCCTCCCACCCCTCTTCATCTCACCCCTTCAGCGCCTCCTTCTATTCCTTTCTCCCTCATGTTTTTATCCAGCTTCCCCTTAAAGGCATCTATGCTCTTCATCACAACCACTCCCTGTGGCAGCGAGCTCCACCTTCTCACCATCCTCTGGGTAAAGAACCTCCTCCTCAATTCCTTATTGGATTTATTCATGACTATCTTATATATATGTCCCCCCATTTTCGTCTTCCTACAAGTGGAAATATCATCTCTACATCGACCCTATCAAACCCCTTCGTAATTTTAAAGACCTCTATCAGGTTACCCCTCAGCCTTGTCTTTTCTAGTGAAAAAACCCCCGGCCTGTTCAATCTTTCCTAATACCTATAACTTCTCAGTTCTGGCATCATCCTTGTAAAATACCAGGCAATGACTATCTCCAACAAGCGAGAGTCTAACCACCGTCCCCTTGACATTCAATGGCATTACCATCGCCGAATCCCCCACCATCAACATCCTCGAGGGTCACCAGGAACTTAACTGGACCAGCCACATAAATAATATGGCAACAAGAGCTGGTCAGAGGCTGGGTATTCTGAGGCGAGTGTCTCACCTCCTGACTCCCCAAAGCCTTCCCACAATCTACAAGGCACAAGTCAGGAGTGTGATGGAATACTCTCCACTTGCCTGGATGAGTGCAGCTCCAACAATACTCAGGGAGCTCGACACCATCCAGGACAAAGCAGCCCGCTTGATCGACACGCTACCCACCACCTTCAACATTCACTCCCTCCACCACCGGCGCCCCCTGGCTGCAGTGTGCACCATCTACAAGATGAGCTGCAGCAACTCGCCAAGGCTTCTTCGGCAGCACCTCCCAAACCCACGACCTCCACCACCTAGAAGGACAAGGGCAGCAGGCGCATGGGAACACCACCACCTCCACGTTCCCCTCCAAGTCACACACCATCCTGACTTGGAAATATATCGGCCATTCCTTCATCGTCGCTGGGTCAAAATCCTGGAACTCCCTCCCGAACAGCACTGTGGGAGCACCTTCACCACACGGACTGCAGCGGTTCAAGAAGGCGGCTCACCACCACCTTCTCAAGGGGCAATTAGGGATGGGCAATAAATGCCGGCCTTACCAGCGATGCCCACATCCCAGGAACGAATAAAAAAAAAGGAAGAAGAAAAATATATGAATCAAAATGAAAGGAAATTCAGAATGATAAACAGTTCAATGCTTTTACAACGTGATTGTTCAAAGTCTCCTGCGATGGGCATTATGTTCCAATGCTAGAGTACAGCATCACCAGAGCAGGAGGGAGAGGCAAAGCTGAGATATTGTACAATCCTACTGCTGGGAATTTTTGATGAGAAATCCCTCGTCCTGCTGGTAGCAGCGAGTTCACTAATGGAAAATCTTATGTTGATTATCCGATGATCAAATTAATAAAGCCAATACATTATTCTGACGCAGCAGCCTGTAATCTTAATTTCTGCTCCAGCGCATAGGGTGGATTTTTCCGTCAGATGCTGCTGAAAGGATTAACGGGCCCCGTGTCTTTTCTGCGCACAGAACTTCAAAGCCCTTCAATGGATTTTAGTCGGATCAAACAAGAGTTGGAGGACATGAGTCAAACCTAGCCGCTCTCAGCAGTAATAGAGCCAAATCTCGCAGAGCCACGCAGGATCTTGTATAGATTTTAGTTGAAAGGCGTGAAATCTCTGCTTTAACTAACAACGAGGGCAATGCCTGTTTTCCTCCACAACTAACCAACTGTAATATATTTGCTTCGTGGGTTCCTTTGCTTAAGAATTCATAGCAACACATTGCTACTGGTTTATTAACAAAGGTTTAACAATCACACGACACATTACCAGTTTATCCACTAGGCTCACAACTGCATACCTCATTGTGGATAACCTAGACCCAACTGACTGGGGTTTTTTTTGAGTCTTGTGAACATCACATAACTGGCTCAGCCACTCACGATGCAACAGCCCGACACTGTTTTGTGTGAAACTATAATTCAAGTGTCCCCTTATTAAAGTGGAACTAAAACCGACAAATTAAACAAATTAAACGTTTAACGTTAAAGGATCAAATTAAAATTTGGTTGCCGGGGGCGATGATGCACTCCAGTCCCTCCGGCGCCCACCTCTCGCGGAAGGCCGCGAGCGTACCGGTGGACACCGCGTGCTCCATCTCTAAGGACACCCTGGCCCGGATGTAACAGCGGAAGAGAGGCAGGCAGTCAGGCTGAACGACCCCCTCGGCCGCCCGCTGCCTGGACCGGCTGATGGCCCCCTTGGCCGTGCCCAGGAGCAGTCCCACGAGGAGGCCCTCGGACCTACCCGTTCCCCTCCGCACAGGGTGCCCAAAGATCAGATGTGTGGGACTGAAGTGCAACCAGAATTTGAGGAGCAGCCCCTTTAAATATTGCAACAGGGGCTGCAACCTGTCACACTCCACATAAACATGGAACACGGGCTCTTCCAGACCGCAGAAATTACAGGCGGCCTGGGAGCCCGTGAACCGACTTAAAAACTTATTGCACGGGACTGCTCCGTGAACACCCTCCGGGCCAAGTCCCCAATAAATAGAGGGAGGACTCCCGCGTCGAGAGCACACCATCGGGGACCCCCGCCTCCTCCAGACGACAACATGGCGCGCCATGGCGTGTCCGGACGGCAAAGCAACAGTCCTACAAACCCGTGAGCATGTTCAAGGTGCATACAGTTCACCAACTGTTCACCAGTTAAGCAAAATCAAGAGAATGTGTGGCTTTGAAATACGTCATTTCTACGAAAGATTTTTCATGAATTAGGTAGGGGAAAAAAGCAAGGTTCCATGTTCCTTGGAAGAGGAATTGTGTACTGGCTGTGTACTTGTTTCTGGCTAAGCAGTGCATTGACAAAAAACAAGAAAGAACAATCTTGCATTTATATAGCGCCTTTCACGACCTCAGGGCTTTAGTGATTTACAGTCAATGAAGTGCTTTTTGCAGTGTAGTCACTGTTGTAATTGGGAAACGCAGAAGACAATTTGCGCACAGCACGCTCCCAAAAACAGCAATGTGATAATGACCAGTTCATCTGTCTTTTAGTGATTTTGATTGAGGGATAAATATTGGCCGGGACACCAGGGATAACTCCTCTGCTCTTCTTCAAATAGTGCCATGGGATCTTTTCCGTCCACCTGAGAGAGTAGACGGGGCCTCAGTTTAACGTCTCATCCGAAAGACAGCATCTCCGACAGTGCGGCACTCCCTCAGTACTGCCGCTCCGACAGTGCGTCTCTCCATCAGTACTGCCCCTCCGACAGTGCAGCACTCCCTCAGTACTGCCCCTCCGACAGTGCGGCACTCCCTCAGTACTGTCCCTCCAACAGTGCAGCACTCCCTCAGCACTGCCCCTCCAACAGTGCAGCACTCCCTCAGTACTGTCCCTCCGACAGTGCAGCACTCCCTCAATACTGTCCCTCCGACAGTGCAGCACTCCCTCAGTACTACCCCTCCGACAGTGCGGTGCTCCCTCAATACTGCCTCTCCGACAGTGCGGTGCTCCCTCAATACTGCCCCTCCGACAGTGCGGCGCTCCCTCAGTACTGCCCCTCCGACAGTGCGGCGCTCCCTCAGTACTGTCCCTCCGACAGTGCGGTGCTCCCTCAGTACTGCCCCTCCGACAGTGCGGTGCTCCCTCAGTACTGCCCCTCCGACAGTGCGGCGCTCCCTCAATACTGCCCCTCCGACAGTGCGGCACTCCCTCAGTACTGCCCCTCCGACAATGCAGCGCTCCCTCAGTACAAGGGGGCAACGGAGATATCTCAGGGGTACTCAAGCTCTTCGAATTTCTGTCTGAGACCGAATTTTTGTATATGTGTTGACTAACAGAAGTACCAGTTAAAATCTTCTTTCGCAATGACTGCATTGCCTGCTTTGGGCAGTTAGGATGGGGGCGGGAGTGTGGGGGGGAGCGGTGGGAGCTTGGGCTGCGGGGGGGGGGGGTGTTCCCCGAGAATTGGAGGGGGATCCTGTCATGCATGTACATTCGTGATCACTAGCCACTAGATGGCGTCACTGTTGGAGGCCATTGAGCTGCACGCACGTGTGTGCAGCCCAAGTATGAAAGGCCAGCCATTTTGTATATTAGTCACTTTGGGCCTTAATAAAGCAGAGCCAAGGTTATACCTCTTGGAGTTACGCAGTACTCAGTCTAACAGTTATTGCATATACAACAAATCCCCACGTGTGAAACCCTTTGCTGTACAGCCATAGAATGCCAGTCTGAGCCTATGACTCCTCGCTGGTCAAACATTTGACCTTGGACCCTGCCAATGAGGATCGGAGGAGACAGGCAGAAGATGGATGGTCTTTTTCACCCACCTACAAACAGAGGCAACAGGAGCTTAGAAAGGCACACTGTTTGTGGTTGTTCTTGAGCATCGCTTCCCCGAGGTTGGTTTGGAAGCAAGCAGCAACTACAACAACAACTTGCATTTATACAGCGCCTTTAATGTAGTAAAAATGTCCCACGGCGCTTCGCAGGAAGCGTTATCAATCAAAATTTGACACCAAGCCACAGAAGGCGATATTAGGGCAGATGACCACAAGCTTGGTCAAAGAGGTAGGTTTTAAGGAGCTGCAGGAAGGAGGCGAGAGAGACGGAGAGGTTTAGGCAGGGAATTCCAGAGCTTGGGGCCCAGGCAGCTGAAGGCACGGCCACCGATGGTTGAGCGACTAAAATCAGGGATGCTCGAGGGCAGAGTTAGAGGAGCGCAGACATCTCGGGGGTTTGGAGGAGATTACAGAGTTTAGGGAGAGAATTCCAGAGCTGAGGTCTTGGCAGCTTAAAGGCACAACCGCCAATGGCGGAGGACTTAACCAATGTAGAACTTAACTACTGACTTACTGCTGTGTACATAATAAGAGGGCCATTAAAAATGGGAATTAAACAAAGTCCATGCATCTAACCTGTTGTCATTTACCTCAGAAAATGGAGCCTGAGGTAAAGTCTAAGGCACGTGTGTGAATACTATTTCTGAACATTCACTGTGAGGATATGTTTAAGCCTGGCCCGCCGAGATTCACAACAGGAGTTGTGTCTCCCAGGTGTCGTGGCTCTCACCCTGAGAGCTTCATTTGTTAAAATCGTCTGGACATTATTCGAACAAAAACTCACAGGCACAAATAAATCCTTTCTGTGAGTTAATCCAGTGCTAATGCAGAAAGATTACTGCAATCAAAAATTGGAGGAAGGGTTTTTGACATTGGAAGTCCAGTGAGATTTTTTTGCCGGGACAGGAGGAGGGAAGGAAGCACATTAATAAGATCTGCCTGTGCATGTATGTGATGTGCATGTGTGTTTGTGTCTATGTATTTCATCATCATCATCATAGGCAGTCTCTCAAATCGAGGATGACTTGCTTCCAGAGAGTTCACAGGTATTTCACCTGTGGACCTAATATTCCAGATCCCGAACTACATCCTGAAGGGTGGAAGATGCCTGTGCGTGGATTTTTTTAACATGTTGCACACCAGCCACCACACGGGCTTGACAGAGCTAGTTCTTGGTCCAGTGGCAAGGGTTAACCAAGACGACTGGAGACCAGCTCTGCTGCACGGACCTAGTGCGCACAAATATCGCAGTGTGGGCTGGGCCCGTGCTGCCCCTGGGCCTTCGCCTCTTCTGGGCCCCGAACTCGCGCCTCTCCTGGGCCCCGGTCACTTCCCTCTACAATCTCTCGCTGCTCCTTCGCCCCAACCTCGCCGCTCCTGCTGTACCTGCCCACGCTCCAATCACTGAGCTGGATCTTGGTGATGTCCCGCTTCACTGCCGTTGCTCTCCTGCTCCAGCACGTGCTGCTCCCTGGAGTGGTACACCACCACGCTGCTCCTTCCGCTCCCCGGCCTGCTCCCATGGTGCTCGCAGGCCGGGGGCCGCTCAGCCTGCTGGGCCAGGCCTGCACGCCGCTCCCTCCGCTCCCCAGACTGCTCCAATGGTCCCAGCAGGCCGAGTGCTGCAAGAGATGGGTAAGTACCGCAATCTTGCCCATGCGAATGTCCTGGCTGTGGGGATATGTATTCATGCATGTGTGTGTGTGTGTGTGTGTTTGTGTATGTGCGTGTGTATGTGTGTGTGAGTGTGTGTGATAGTGTGTCTGTGAGTGTGAGTGTGTCTGTGTGTGAGTGTGTCTGTGTGTGTGAGTCTGTGTGTGTGTGTGTGTGTGTGCGTGTGTGTGAGAATGTGAGTGTGTGTGTGTGTGAATGTGAATGTGTGTGAGTGTGTGTGTGTGAGTGTGTGTGAGTGTGTGTGAGTGTGAGTGTGTGTGTGAGTCTGTGTGTGTGTGTGTGTGTGTGTGTGTGTGAGTCTGTGTGTGTGTGTGTGTGTGTGGTGTGTGTGTGAGTGTCTGTGTGTGTGAGAATGTGAGTGTGTGTGTGAGTGTGATAATGTGAGTGTGTGTGTCTGTGTGTGTAAGTGTGTGTGTGAGTGTAAGTGTGTGTGTGTGTCTGTGTGTGTGCGTGTGTGAGTGTGCGTGCATGTCAGGAGGGGGGCCTATAGGAGGAGTGATGAGTTGCTGCCATCAATTTCTAACAACATTGTGACAGTTTCTGAGCTTTCACAAGAGAGATATGATGAGACCACTCGGCCCATCCTAGCCCTCCTAGCCGAAAATACACCCCGCAGAGATAATAAAAAACAGGCATGTTGGAAATGCTCAGCTCCTGAAAAGATAAAAAGTTCTGATTTCCAGGGCACACCATTTGATCTAAACTCTGATAAAAGGTCTGAGCCTGTGACACTGAACCCATCTCTTTCCAGATGCTCACTGGACAATTCCATCATTTTCTGTTTTCCCTTCTGTCTGTTTTTTGAAATGATTCCAAGTTTGACTGATTAAATGAGTCTTTTGAGAACTAACAAGCCGAACTGAATCCTTTAAATTTGTGGGTGGGCGGTGGGCTGAAGGCTGATCAATCAAGGCTCAATGGTTAAATACTTTTATTCTGGGAGGGATAAATGATTGCAGGGGGGATGCTGCCTTTCTCTCTCCTCTCTGGCCCCTATCGATGCCATCTGAGCATTTTCTCTGAATGAAGCAGAGAATGAGTCGGAGACAGGATGAATCATACTTCGCTGTTTGTCTAAACCTCCCACAGGTTTGTCCAATTCACTGCTGAAAGGCTACTGAATGAAAATCAATTGGACATAGACAGGCCTCGACTCCATGGTGATCAGAGGCATCAGCTTTTTGTTGTTTTTTGAGATTTATATCTTAAGCATCAAAGATACATTTACTCAGATAAGCCGAGAGTAGGGGGGAGGGGGGAGGGGGAGGGGAGGTGAGAGCTGAAGGATTCGATCCCACACAACCGATCTTTATATATTATTTTTTTGTGTTGCAATGCATCTACTTTTTGCCAAATGACAACTGGAAGATAAAAGTTCGAGTGCACAAGTGCGAAGCTCCTTTACCACCAACGTGAGTAAGTACCTGAACTTAAATTTCTGCGGGCGTGTGACTTTGCAGTTGCCTTGTAAGTGTCCTTAAAGATTCTGATGGAGTTGCGCATTCGCAAGAGGTGCAGTGGGAGAGTTTATTCTGGGTCTGAGGGTTTACAAGGGAGTCAGGATTTAGACGATTTGTTTTAGATGAAATGTGTGCTATTATGTCTGCGTGCAGCGAGGGTGCAGGGACCATGTAGAGGGGTCATCACTTCATGCAGTGCTAGTTATTATCTGCAAAGTATGCAAGCCATAATTGTTAACCTCTCGTGTGCTGATTCCCTCGTATTTAATTAACCCCACCCCTCCAACCCATAAAAATTCTTTCTATTGCTTTTCGATATCTGTAGAGATTTTTTTTTGTCGTTGTCTTTGCAGGTTTGACATTAAAAAAACGGCAGTTTTGCAAGGATCAGCGAATTAACCCTGTAATATTTTGCCACCTGAAATCTCCTTCAAGCAAGCACATTTGATCACCTGCTTTAATTTCTGGGTTTCAAATTTATCTGTTTGTCTTGTAACACTGTTGTGAAATTCCCTGGGATGTTCAAGGTGCTATATAAATAAAAAGTCATTATTATTATTATTATAGCGTAGCTGCTTTCCAATGCAGTATTTAACTAATTCAGTGACCTCCCCTTACCTTGGTCAGCCTGCAGCTGGCAGTAAGTACAGTTTGAGTCCCTGCCTCTATCTTTTCCTGCTGTTTCTCACAGCAAGGCGACAGATTCTGAGCAAGAATTGGATGCAGTTCGCTGAGAGCTGCAGTGAACTTAACAGATAACTGTCACCACTTATCGGGAGAAAGGGTTTAAGGAAATAGGGCACTGTCTTCCCGTGTCCAGAAGAGGCTGGGGAACAGCTGGCGTGGGCAGGCCGACAAAGAGCTATCCAGCCAAAACCCACTTTCCAGCTCTCGGTCCGTAGCCCTGCAGGTTTCGGCACTTCAAGTGCACATCCAAGTACTTTTTAAATGTGGTGAGGGTTTCTGCCTCTACCACCCTTTCAGGCAGTGAGTTCCAGACCCCCACCACCCTCTGGGTGAAGAAATTCTCCTCAAATCCCCTCTAAACCTCCTACCAATTACTTTAAATCTATGGCCCCTGGTTGTTGACCCCTCTGCTAAGGGAAATAGTCCTTCCTATCCACTCTATCTAGGCCCCTGGTAATTTTATACAGCTAAAATTCTCCAGTCCAGGCAATATCCTCGTAATTCTCCTCCGTACACTCTCCAGTGCAATCACGCCTTTCCTACAATGCAGTGACCAGAACTGCACGCACTACTCTAGCTGTGGCTGAACTAGTATTTTATACAGTTCAAGCATAACCACCTGGTATGTATCCTGGATGTGCTAGCACACAACCTCTTATATACAAATTATATTTTATGGGAGGGCATTAACGATCCTCTAAAACTGATTGTATATAACTAAAAGAATCGTACAGCAGATATGGAGGCCATTCAGCCCATCGTTCTATGCTGGCTTTCTGAATGCACTGTCACTCTCTAAACATACTATATAGACCAGCAATTTAATACAGAATAATGGTTCTGGAAGTGATCGTAAGACAGTCTTCTCTTTAAGGATCAGGAGCGAGACATGTTACTGTGTTCAAGGCACTACAGAAATGCATGTTAGTGTATTATTCCCTACAGCTTTGAGTTGCTACAAACCCATTATTTCTTTTGTTTGATGCAAAATAATCCTAAATAATGAGATAAGTCTGTTAAACATGGGGGGAAGGGGGGGAGCGGGGAGAGGGTTTATGTTCTGTCCCTCTCCAAAGACTTGAACACAAAAATCAAAGCTGACATACTCCAGTGCAGTGCTGAGGGAGTGCCGCACTGTCGGAGGTGCCGGCTTTCAGATGAGACGTTAAACCGAGGCCCCATCTGCCCTCTCAGGTGGACGTAAAAGATCCCAGGGCACTTTTTCGGAGAAGAGCAGGGGGAGTTATCCCCGAGTGGCCTGCCCAATATTTATCCCTCAGTCAACATAACAAAAAAAAAGATGCTCTGGCCATTATCACATTGCTGTTTGTGGGAGCTTGCTGTGCGCAAATTGGCTGCTGTGTTTCTCACATTACAACAGTGACTACACTTCAAAAGTATTTCATTGGCTGTAAAGCACTTTGGGACACCCGGTGATCATGAAAGGTGCTATATAAATGCAAGACTTTCAGTACTTGGTGATAATGAGCGTCTTAAAGGTGGAGAGAGTGTTGGAGAGGCAGAAAGATTTAGGGAGAGAATTCCGGAGTTTAAAGCTGAGGCAGCTGAAGGCACATAGCCCTTCAATCTCCAGCAAATTACACGACATCACTGAGCTTCAGATTTTAGCTGAGTCATTGCACTCATCAAATGCCCTCAGATTGGAAAGTCTGGAATGGAAACAAAGGATTGTGAGTAGCACTTGTCATTATTGATGTCACTAGGGCGTATACTGCAAAGGGTGAAATGGGTTGCTATATCTGAGATTCGGCAATGGTGACTGGAACATGATTACATTGGATCCGCTGCACATCTCGTGGAAGTGGCAGCCGTGGCTCAGTGGGCAGCACTCTTGTCTCTGAATCAGAAGGTTGTGGGTTCAAGTCCCACTCCAGGGACTTGAGCAAAAAAAAAAATCCAGGCTGACACTCCAGTGCAGTGCTGAGGGAGTGCTGCACTGTTAGAGGTGCTGTTGTTCAGATTGGACATTAAATCAAGGCCCTGTCTGCTCTCTAAGGTGGTACTATTTCAAAGAAGAGCAGGGGAGTTATCCCTGTTGTCAGTATTTAATCCCTCAACCAACATCAGGAAGGGGAAAAAAAAAACAGATTATCTGGTCATTACCACGTTGCACATGACATTATAAGAGTAATATATGCAAAATGTGTTTTCTAACATGCTGGTAATGATATTAAAAACATAAAAATTTCCCAAACTGAGGAGACCATTAGGTTCATTGACCAATGCCACTTAATTGCTTCCTTCTCAATCTCTCCAGTTTTGCATGCACCGTGGAGGGAGGTCATTTGAACCTTTTTGGCGATTGTGCAAAGATCAACTGACCGTTATCTATCTCTCCCAATTTTGATTTAAGTTGACGTCTTGGCATAATTTACCTTTAATTCCTAACGGCTAACCTGGCTCTCTCCAACCGCCATTCCCCCACCCTCGCCCCCAACTCCCACCAGTATTTTGACCCGTCAGTGCGATGAATTTTTTTGCCAAGTCCCTTCATAATTTTGAATAATTCAACTCTGACAGGCAGCATCTTCTCGTCGCAAAAGTAAAGAAGACAGCTTCTGTAAACGTCCCTCAGGACTGAGTTTCTGACAGCTGCAATCTCCTCCGTGTTCATAGTAATGTCTGTGAGACCAATTGGGAAGGAGTGTCTCTCTGAATGAAGTCTATTTTTAGAAAGTCATTCTTTTACCTCTCGATGCTTGATATTTCCATCTCATTAAGGTGTATGCTTTCTGTAACTAATTGCTGATTATCATCTGACATTTCCTCCCATTCACGTCTACGAAAGACATCTTTTTCCGCAGAGCTAATGTTCAGGGTGTATGAAAACAATTTAATTTAATTCCAAGCTTCACGTGACGTCAAACTACACAAACAAAGCCACCTAATTGTAAAACATTCTCGAAATTCTGAGACTAGGTTACAGTGTACCTCACACTCATGCATGTTGTGATCTGGAATGCACAGTTTACAAGGTGGTTGGAAAAGATGCAACAGTAACTTCCAAACGGGAATTTGATAAATACTTAAACAGGAAACATCTGCGGGGCCATGGGGAAAGTGGGAATAATTTGATATCTCTTTCAAATTTAAGCCTCTGCCACCTTTCCAGCTATCACCAACAAGCGAGAGTCTAACCACCTCCCCATGACACTCAACGGCATTACCATCACCGAATCCCCCACCATCAACATCCTGGAGGTTCACCATTGACCAGAAACTTAACTGGACCAGCCCCAGAAATAATGTGTCCACAGGAGCAGGTCAGAGGCTGGCTATTCTGCGGCAAGTGTCTCACCTCCTGACTCCCCAAATCCTTTCCACCATCTACAAAACACAAGTCAGGAGTGTGATGGAACACTCCCCACTTGCCTGGATGAGTGCAGCTCCAACAACACTCGAGAAGCTCGACACCATCCAGGACAAAGCAGCCCGTTTGATTGGCACCCCATCCACCACCTTCAACATTCACTCCCTCCACCACCGGCGCACCGTGGCTGCAGTGTGCACCATCAACAAGATGCACTGCAGCAACTCGCCAAGGCTTCTTTGGCAGCACCTCCCAAACCCACGACCTCTACCACCTAGAAGGACAAGGGCAGCAGGCGCATGGGAACACCACCACCTCCACGTTCCCCTCCGAGTCACACACACCATCCTGACTTGGAAATATATCGGCCGTTCCTTCATCGTCGCTGGGTCAAAATCCTGGAACTCCCTCCCTAACTTCACCACACGGACTGCAGCGGTTCAAGAAGGCGGCTCACCACCACCTCCTCAAGGGGCAATTAGGGATGGGCAATAAATGCCGGCCTTGCCAGCAATGCCCACATCCCTGGAATCAATTTTTAAAATATCATCACTGCCCGGGGATTCCACCTGGGACCGCTCGGATCTCAATAGTGCAGCAATTGAGCGAATGAACATGCTGAGCCATTTGTAATGTATTTGCTTCAAGCTATCAATCTCAGTTTGGAAATGTTGCAGATTTACACTCTCCTTTGCAATGAATTTGCTTCATGGGTTCTTTGCTTAAGAATTCATAGCAACACATTGCTATTAAGAACTAGTTGGTTTATTAGCAAAGGTTTAACAGTCACACTACACATTACCAGTTCATCCACCAGGCTCACAGCCACCTGCCTCATCGTGGATCCCCCGAACCCAACTGGCTGGGGTTTTATTGAGTCTTGTGAACATCATGTGACTGGCTAAGCCACTCCCAACTTAACAGCTCTACAACTATATTAAAGTAAAACTATAAATCAAGTTCCCCCCTTAAAAGTGGGCACTAGAATCCACAAATTCACAAATTAAACAAGTAACGGTTAAAATTTGGTTGCCGAGGGTAACGATGCACTCCAGTCCCTCCGGCGCCCACCTCTCGCGGAAGGCCGCGAGCGTACCGGTGGACACCGCCTGCTCCATCTCCAGGGGCACCCTGACTCGGATGTAACCGTGGAAGAGAGGCAGGCAGTCTGGCTGAACGACCCCCTCGACCGCCCGCTGCCTGGACCGGCTGATGGCCCCCTTGGCCGTACCCAGGAGCAGTCCCACGAGGAGGCCCTCGGACCTACCCGCTCCCCTCCGCACAGGGTGCCCAAAGATCAGGAGTGTGGGACTGAAGTGCAACCAGAATTTGAGGAACAGCCCCTTCAAATATTGGAACAGGGGCTGCAACCTGACACACTCCACATAAACATGGAACACGGACTCCTCCAGACCGCGGAAATTGCAGGCGGCCTGGGAGTCTGTGAACCGGCTTAAAAACCGATTGCACGGAACTGCTCCGTGCACCACCCTCCAGACCACAACAGTTCTACAAATCTGTGAGCATTCTCACAGGTGCATACATTGCATTATTCATTTAATCCTTTATTTAATATAAAGTTTAATATTTAACTTAGGAAAACATTAACTGGAGAACCAAACACGAGTAGCAAACAGTTGAAACACCAACTGATAAAAATAAATGGTGTCCTAATGTTGACTGTAAACACAAACCAATAGAGCATTTCAATAGGGTGTATAATGACTGCTGAAATAATATCGCTATGATTGTTTATAGAGTTCTATTATATCGGGTCTAAAATTCCAATTATAGGCTTCCTTCGGACGAACACGTCCGACCTAAAAATTTTTTGCGAAAGTACCTGGTGATCTCGGAGGTGCCTTCGATTCCGGTCGGAGGCCTTCATTCAATGCGTAGCGTATGGAGACAGACCTTCCCCGTACGTACGGAATATCTGGAGTCACATGGGCCTGGACCACCAATCACTCTGCAGTATTCCCATTGATAATAATGGGAACTCCGTTTAAACACAAGGTAATAAATAAAAAAAACACCCCGAATTGAAATTAAAGTTAATGCTTCAGAAAAAACTTAAACATTTTTTTTTAATGTGTTTTGATAGGATTTCAAATAAAGTTACCTTAATGGACAGGGTTTGTAATTATAAAAATGTGTATTTAAATTAAATTTTTATATGTTTTAAAACTCTTACGCTGGTAAAAGTAGGCTGTATGCCTGCTTTCACCAGGTGTAAGAGTTTGAAGGACATTGAAGGAATCTGATCTGTCATGATTTCTCCGTACAGATCCTCCGCATCCTCAGGAGGACATCCGCATGAGATGGGCAAATAGCCCAGTCTTGCCCATGCGGATGTCCTCCTGAGGATGCGGAGGATCTGTACGGAGAAATCATGACAGATCAGAAAAGCCAGTTTGCAGCGTGTGCGCATCGCGCCCCGAGAACCGGCTTTTGCGAGGCCTCGCCGGGTCTGTGTGCACTTTGTACACACCCGGTGTGGCCGGAATTTTAACCCCATCGTGTTTCGTACAGGTTGGTGGGATCGGGCATGGCCAGTGCTTCCACAAGCATCTGCCAATGCTTCTCCAACAAGGAAGAGCATTAAAAAAACCTAGAAAGACTTGCATTTCTATAGCACCACAGGACGTCCCAAAGCGCTTTGCAGCCAATGAAGTAAAACTCCTCTGAACATCCAAATCATCTCACAGTAGGAGAAAGTGGAGCAGGAAAGAAAGAATTGTATTTATATAGTGCCTTTCACGACCACTGGACGTCCCAAAGCACTTTACAGCCAATGAAGTACTTTTAAAATGCAGTCACCGTTGTAATGTGGGAAACGCAGCGGCCAATTTGCGCACAGCAAGCTCCCACACACAGCAGTGTGATAATAAGCAGATAATCTGTTTGAGTGGTGTTGGTTGAGAGGATAAATATTGGCCCCTGGGCACTGGGGATAAATCCCCTTGATCTTCTTCGAACAGTGCAATGGGATCTTCTACATCCACAAGAGCAAACTAACGTTAACTGATGCCAACATTAGTAAACAATCGCAACCATCAGATCAGGATAAAGGAAGCAGTCAATCGTGAATGGTGCCTGTAATGTATGCACAAGTGAGGAGGCTCACAGGTTTTTAAATCGGTTCACGGACTCCCGGGCCGCCTGCAATTTCTGCGGTGTAGAGGAGTCCGTGTTCCACGTTTATGTTGAATGTGCGAGGTAGCAGCTCCTATTTGAAGGGGCTGCTCCTCAAATTCTGGCTGCACTTCAGTCCCACACTCCTGATCTTTGGGCACCCTGTGCGGAGGGGAGCGGGTAGGTCCGAGGGCCTCCTCGTAGGACTGCTCCTGGGCATGGCCAAGGGGGCCATCAACCGGTCCAGGCAGAGGGCAGTCGAGGGGGTCGTTCAGCCCGACTGCCTGCCTCTCTTCCATGGTTACATCTGAGCCAGGGGATTCCTGGAGATGGAGCACGCGGCCTTCCGCGAGAGGTGGGCGCTGGAGGGACTGGAGTGCAGCATCACCCAACGGCAACCAAATTTGAATTTGATTTGTTTTACGTCCGAAGTTTAACTTGTTTCATGTGTTGCTTTTAGTGCCCCTTTAAATAAGGGGGCACATGATTATTGCTTCAACTTAAAATAGTTGTAGAGCTGTTGAGTTGGGAGTGGCTTAGCCAGTCACGTGATGTTCACAAGACTCAATAAAATCCCAGCCAGTTGCGTTCAGGGGATCCACGATGAGGCAGGTGGTTGTGAGCCTGGTGGATGAACTGGTAATGTGTAGTGTGATAAGTCCTTTGCAAAATAAACCAACTAGTTCTTAATAGCAATGTGTTGCTATGAATTCTTAAGCAAAGAACCATGAAGCAAATACATTACACTGCCCATCAGTTGTGAAGCGCAACTAGTGAACGGGTGACGATTGCATGTACGTACTCCAGGATCGCAGCCTATTATCTTTAGTGTGTAATGTAGAGACATTCCCTTAACAATCATTATCTGGCAATGTGTCCGCCAGTTTGATGCAGCCTGCTCCAGACACAGCATTGAAGATGGAGCTCTTCTGTCTAAACTTCAGCTGCAAATAATATTTAAACCTCGGTAAAGTAATGATCCCATAATGTTCAAAATCTGGTTACAAAATCCCTTGCAAACGAGATCAAAATAATTGCATTACCACTGCAGTAATCGTACAGTGAGTACTGAAATACTCAGTGATTGAAATAGCAGCATTAGGGCATTCAAATCCATAAAAGCAAACACTTATCAAGGCTAATTTATTTCCGACATTGTCTGCAAGTAATCGCTCGTGATCTGTGCAAATCTGATTACAAATAGTTT
This sequence comes from Pristiophorus japonicus, assembly GCF_044704955.1. Taxonomy (NCBI): domain Eukaryota; kingdom Metazoa; phylum Chordata; class Chondrichthyes; family Pristiophoridae; genus Pristiophorus; species Pristiophorus japonicus. Next base: position 71,858,757 of record NC_091997.1, on the reverse strand, counting down.
TTCTTTTACCTTGCCGTGCAGGGCAGAATTCCACAGTGCTCTCTAACCCGCCCTCTTCTGTGTTTGCATTCAATGCAACCATTCTCTGCCCATATGTATTCTTTGCATTGTGCCCAGGAGCTATGTACATGACTGTCTGTGGAGCCTCCAAACTTCTACATTAACAATAACACCCTTGATTCATCGATGCTCTCAGATACTTTTCTAGCTATCGTTGCTCTTTCCCAGACAACTCATCAATTGCTATCGGAACATGTAGCCGAGCGCGCTGACTAATGCACTCCTTTCTTTTTTGCCTTTTGGAATGTAAGCCACGTTTATTTTATCTCTTTTCAAACTTGGTTTTATTTCTGCCGATTCCATTGGCAGCGGAACAGTCAAAATCGATTTACTTCACCATCGTCAGCTGAAAGCTAGCTTTGATGATAAATATTTCTGCAACACGGGAAAAAAAATCTTTAAAACCTGGCCGCATGCCTGAAACAAAAAGGCACTCGATTTTAAGAGCCTCCTCGAAGGACCATAAACGGTTGCAGTGTCAGCTGTGGCTCAGTGGGCAGCTGAGCCAGAAGGTTGTGGGTTCAAGTCCCACTCCAGGGACTTCAGCACAAAAATCTAGGCTGACACTCCCAGTGCAGTGCTGAGGGAGCGCCGCACTGTCGGAGGTGCCGTCTTTCGGCTGAGACATTAAAACCCAGGACTCGTCAGCCCCCACCAGTGTGTATAAAACACCCTGCGGCTGCTATTTCGAAAAAAAAGCAGGGGGAGTTATCCCTGGTGTCCTGGGCCAATATTTATCCCTCGATCAACATTGCAAAAACGGGTTATCTGGTCATTATCACATTGCTGTTTGTGGGAGCTTGCTGTGCGCAAATTGGCTGCTGCGTTTCCCACATTACAACGGTGACTACACTGCAAAAGTACTTCGCTGGCTGTAAAGTGCTTTGGGACATCCGGTGGTCGTGAAAGGCGCTATATAAATGCAAGTCTTTCTTTCAATTAGCGGAAATGCGCCATGCCCATTATTTTGGTGTGGGGGGGGGGGGGGGTGTCTACAACAACAACTTGTATTTATATAGCGCCTTTAATGGAGTAAAACGTCCCAAGACGCGTCACACCACTTTGCACTCCCGTTGGCCCTCCCTCTGCCATCTCACTGAGGGTTCACTTCGCTTAACCCCATCATCAGTCACAGAACCTTAGGGCGGGATTTTCCGGTCTTCTCTGCTCCGTTTTTTTTTGCCCCGGAGCGGCGGCAATGGCGGGGGTGAGGTGTTCTGGGCGGGCGGTCAGCCTCCAGCGCCCCGCGGCGATCCCTCGGGTCTGGTTTAGCGGCGGCGCGGAGCAGCACCGCGTGGAAGAGCTGCGGCCGGCGTGCGATGCCCCCCCTGGTCGCGATACCGACGCGGGTTTGGACTCCTGCCCGACCCGTCCGCAACCGCAGCACGCCCCACAGCGAGAGGTGAGTAATGGACTCCAAAGGTAAGTGTGGTTGTTTTGTCTTTTCATTTCTTTTTGCGATTTATGTTGTGGTGTCGGCAATGTTTTGGGAATGTTTTTTGTGGGTTTTTTTTTTAGGTTTTTCTTTCCCCCCCCCCCCCCCCGAGGCGCCTCTCCCATCGCTCTCGGCCCGGTTCTTTAGCGCGGGAGAGGTGTACACACCTCCCTTAGCGCTGTGCCCCCAGACTCAGGGCCCAGATGCCCAAATCTAACTACTGAGGTGCAAACTACTCCCTGCCGCTAACGTTCCCGGCCAACCGCCATTACCGCCCCAAAAACATCGAAGCCAAAGTAACCTTAGGGTAACCTTTCCTGCCTTCTTCAAAAGTCTCCTCCAAACTTACCTCTTCAACCATTCCGCCACTAACTTTTCTTCAAATCGCTGTTCTACCCCTGTACCCACAACCCCCATGGCATTTGTCAAGTGCCTTCGAAGGTTTTGCAATGAAAGCCGCTATATAAGTGCAGCATCATCATCGGCAGTCCCTTGAACGAGGATGACTTGCTTCCACGAGAGTTCACTGATGTTTCAATGAAGGACCCGATGTTCTAGTCCTGAACTCCAGTTGAGGGGGTGGAAGATGCCTGTGCGTGGATTTTTTTAACGTGGGGTGGCCGTTGCACACCAGCCACCACACGGGGCTTGACAGAGCCAGGTCTTGGTCCAGTGGCAGGTGTTGAACCAGGACGACTGGAGACCTGCTCTGCTGCAAGTTGCTATTGTTGACAAACACTAAGAAATTGCAATGCTCAAATGTTCAAAACTATTTTGAGGGGCTTAGTGCAAACATGCAAATTGCAGTCAAACCACACTTTCCTAAATTGGAGTTTATCACCCTGCAGATATATGTCACTCAGTTTCCATTAACTGTGGGATCTGTATAATAACAGCTTATGTATTTTAATTTTACTCAATTGTATCGCCGTGGCTCAGTGGACAGCACCCTCGCCTCTGAGTCAGAAGGTTGTGGGTTCAAGTCCCACTCCAGGGATTTGAGCACAAAAGAATCCAGGCTGACACTCCCAGTGCAGTGCTGAGGGAGCGCCGCACTGTCGGAGGTGCCGTCTTTCGGATGAGATGTTAAAACCGAGGCCCCGTCCGCTCTCTCGGGTGGATGTAAAAGAACCCACGGCACTATTTCGAAGAAGAGCAGGGGAGTTATCCCCAGTGTCCTGGGCCAATATTTATCCCTCAATCAATACAACAACAAAAAAACAGATTATCTGATCATTATCACATTGCTGTTTGTGGGAGCTTGCTGTGCACAAATTGGCTGCCGCGTTTCCCAAATTACAACAGTGACTGCACTCCAAAAAGTACTTCATTGGCTGTAAAGTGCTTTGAGACATCCGGTGGTTGTGAAAGGCGCTATATAAATGCAAGTCTTTCTTTTTTCAATAGTACTGTGTCGGACAAAATAGCCGAAAGATGCTTTGCCGTAATGAGTGTAATCCCTGGTATTCAGCAATGGTGAAAGATTATTTCCTTTCGTGAGCTTGGTGGCTCAAAGTGCAGTGGCTTCACTGGGCTGCACTGTGCTCCTCCTGTATGTTACTGCCAAATCCTGTTTCGTTACAAGCCTCAAAAGACTGTATCAAGCTTGGCACGGCAGTCTTTAAATTGTAATCAAAATGGATTGTTTGAAGAGGAATATAAGGTCAAAAAATGAATGGTACACCAACTGCAATAAAAGTAACTCTTAAGACAGTGCGATAACAGAGCAGGAGATACCTGATGAAAGGTTCTCTTCATCCAGCCCCCTCTTTTTATTTTTACTCTTTTCATCCGAGCCAGCTTTAGAATATCGGAAAAATGCAACGTGAGACAGGGGTGGATATTGCAAAGGCAGCACCCTCAGCGCAAAGCCTTGCTAGTCTCGATTTCAAAATTCTCATCCTTGTTTACAAATCCCTCCGTGGCCCTCGCCCCCTCCCTATCTCTGTAATCTCCCCCAGCCCCACAACCCCCCCCGAGATGTCTGCGCTCCTCGAATTCTGCCCTCTTGAGCATCCCTGATTATAATCGCTCAACCATTGGTGGCCGTGCCTTCTGTTGCCTGGGCCCCAAGCTCTGGAACTCCCTCCCTAAACCTCTCCGCCTCTCTACCTCTCTTTCCTCCGTCAAGGTGCTCCTTAAAACCCACCTCTTTGACCAAGCTTTTGGTCACTTGCCCTAATTTCTCCTTATGCGGCTCGGTGTCAAATTTTTATCACATAATACTCCTGTGAAGCATCTTAGGAAGTTACGCTACTTTAATCATCATCATCATAGGTGGTCCCTCGTGTCGAGGATGACTTGCTTCCACGCCAAAAAAAGATGAGTTCACGGGTGTTTCAATGAAGGACCTAATATTCCAGGTCCTGAACTACATCCTGAAGGGTGGAAGATGCCTGTGCGTGGATTGTTTTAACGTGGGGTGGCCGTTGCACACCAGCCACCACACGGGCTTGACAGAGCTCGGTCTTGGTCCAGTGGCAAGGCGTTACATTAAAGGCGCTATATAAATGAAGGCTGTTGTTGTTGTTTTTCCTGTGTGAATGCAGTGATTCAGCAATTGGAAGTGACAATCCTGGAGCGATGATTCCCTCTCTAACCCAATTTCAGCCCTACCTGAGCTCAGTTCCGGGCGGAGCAACGATTGAATCTCCAACCCTTCTGGCTACATTGGCTGGCTCTGCCTTTACTGCTGAGCCATCTGAGATGCTGCTTTGCCGTTAGGTGTTTAGATAGACACTGGGCTGTATTTATTGGACTCGGAACTGGTTCCATCCAGCAGGGCAGAGGCGCTCCTCTCTCCTGCACTGCGGCTTATTGAATTACCTGCGAATACAGAAACATTCAGGGCAAAAGTTTCATCTATCAAGTTTCTGGAAATACGTCATACAGAGGCCCGCTTGTTCTGATGCAAATCTGGGTTGTTTGGTGCCGTCTTCACTTGGTATAATATTTCCCTACCTTCGTACATCTAGTCAGTGTTTGATCAGCCCCAACTCTACTGCCTCCATTTCCGAGGCTGATTTCAGATGTGGAATCACCATCTCCAGAGCTCCATGTCGGCGGCAGTAAGTGTCTGTTTCACGTTTAACTCGTGGTACTCCTTCAGGTTGATGTCAGGCGTGATTTTTGTGATGAGTGTCTCGCCTTTTTGCAAGTGTTTTATTGTACGTCGAGACTTTATTAGATCAAAATTGTGGCCGAGTTTCTTTTTATTCCCCCTAAATGTTCTGCACTTGTATGTAGTGCCGGCTGTGGGTCAGTGAGTAGCACACACACACCCCTGAGTCAGAAGGTTGTGGGTTCAAGTCCCACTCCAGGGACTTGAGCACCTAAATCTAGGCTGACACTCCCAGTGCATTGTTGAGGGAGCGCCGCACTGTCGGAGATGTCGTCTTTTGGATGAGATGTTAAACCAAGGTCCCGTCTGCGCTCTCAGGTGGACGTAAAAGATCCCATGGCACTATTTTGAAGAAGAGCAGGGGAGTTATCCCCTGTGTCCTGGCCAATATTTATCCCTCAATCAACATCACTACAAAAACAGATGAGCTGGTTATTATCAAGTTGCTGTTTGTGGGAGCTTGCTGTGCGCAAGTCGGCTGCCATGTTTCTCACATTACAATAGTGACTACACTCCAAAAAGTACTTCATTGGTTGTAACGGGCTTAGGGTAGTGTCTTTCTTTCTATCTCCATTCTTGGGGGACAGTTTCACTGACGTCAATGACCCTGGTGCCTCAACTAGTTGGCACTCTTGATGGGTGAGCCTGCACAGTGACTGTTGGCAGATTATTGAATGGCTCTGGAAGCCAAGCCCCAGCCCAATCCTCTCCTCACCCCAGGGCCAAACAACAACTTGAATGCAAGCAGCACCTTTGATGTCACAATCGTCCCAGGGTGCTTGAGACAGGGTGAACGGAGGCCAAGCAGGAGTGACAGGGTTAGGGTTGATGACCAATGGCATGGCCGGAGAGATAGGTTTCTGTGGGCTTCAGAAAGAAAGGAGAGAAATGGAAGTGGAGGGCAGAGGAAGGAAGTTCCAGAGAGCACGGTCAAGGTGGCAACAGGATATAGAAACATAGAAACATAGAAAATAGGTGCAGGAGTAGGCCATTCGGCCCTTCGAGCCTGCACCGCCATTCAATAAGATCATGGCTGATCATTCCTTCAGTGCCTCTTTCCTGCTTTCTCTCCATACCCCTTGATCCCCTTAGCCGTAAGGGCCACATCTAACTCCCTCTTGAATATATCCAATGGACCAGCATCAACAACGCTCTGCGGCAGGGAATTCCACAGGTTAACAACTCTCTGAGTGAAGAAGTTTCTCCTCATCTCAGTCCTTAACGGCCTGCCCCTTATCCTAAGACGGTTTCCCAGGTTCTGGACTTCCCCAACATCGGGAGCATTCTTCCCGCATCTAGCCTGTCTAGTCCAGTCAGAATCTTATATGTTTCTATGAGATCCCCTCTCATCCTTCTAAACTCCAGTGAATAAAGGCCCAGTTGATCCAGTCTCTCCTCATATGACAGCCCAGCCATCCCTGGAATCAGTCTGGTGAACCTTCGCTGCACTCCCTCAATAGCAAGAACACCAATGGTGGAATGGACGGGCATGGAGATGAGACTCACAGAAGGGCAGAGTCAGAGGACAGAAAGGAATACTTTCTAGTGATTTTTTATATAGTTAATCATAATTATATAGTTAACTACCGCGTGCAGTTTTGGTTTCCATATTCACGAAAGGATATACTTGCTTTGGAGGCAGTTCAGAGAAGGTTCACTAGGTTGATTCCGGGGATGAGGGGGTTGACTTAAGAGGAAAGGTTGAGTAGGTTGGGCCTGTACTCATTGGAGTTCAAAAGAATGAGAGGCGATCTTATCGAAACGTATAAGATTATGAGGGTGCTTGACAAGGTGGATGCAGAGAGGATGTTTCCACTGATGGGGGAGACTAGAACTAGAGGGCACGATCTTAAAATAAGGGGCCGCCCATTTAAAACAGAGATGAGGAGAAATTTCTTCTCTTGAGGGTTGTAAATCTGTGGAATTCGCTGCCTCAGAGAGCTGTGGAAGTTGGGACATTGAAGACAGAAATAGACAGTTTGTTAACCGATAAGGGGATAAGAGGTTATGGGGAGCGGGCAGGGAAGTGGAGCTGAGTCCATGATCAGATCAGCCATGATCTTATTGAATGGCGGAGCAGGCTCGAGGGGCCGTATGGCCTACTCCTGTTCCTATTTCTTATGTTCTTATGAGTATGTCTGATTTATTCTCCCCCCTTGGCCGAGGCCAGTTTTAGTACCTCAATAGGCCATTTTCTTGCTCAAGTGTATTTGAGGTGACTGTACACCTGAATTATGCGACATAATAATCCCCGGTGTCCTGGCTAATATTTATCTCAACCAAAATAAAAAAAAACAGATGATCTGGTCATTAACACATCGCTGTTTGTGGGAGCTTGCTGTGTGCAAATTGGCTGCCGCGTTTCCTACATTGCAACAGTGACTACACTCCAAAAGTACTTCATTGGCTGTAAAGAGCTTTGAGACGTCTGGTGGTCGTGAAGGGCGCTATATAAATGCAAGTCTGTCTTCTTCTTTCATAATCTTTACCGATGCAGTTAACGCTGCAAACGGTCCCATAAAACAGGCCTGTTAAATGTGAAAATCCAACCAAATGATCAGAAACTAGACTGCATAGGCCACCTTAGTAAAAATTAAATAGACAGGAGTTACCCCGACAACACCGCTGTCTTCATGGTCTCAACATGAAAGGTTAGGGTGTCGGAGAATGTAAAGTGTGTGCGAAATATCAAAGAAGCATCTGAAGATGATTAAGATTGCACACGTTAAAATGTGATCGGGTCATAAATATCTGAGTGCTGGCGGGTCATCAGAGACTTCGACAACGCTGGCAATGGTAACATAATGGTAATTTTGCTGGACGAGTAATTCAGAGGCCTGCAGTAATGAGTTCAAATCCCACTATGGTAGCTGGGGACTTTAAGTTCAACTGAATAAATCTGGAATTAAAAAAAAAACTATGATAAGAACATAAGAAATGGGAGCAGGAGTCGGCCATTTGGTCCCTCGAGCCTGCTCCGCCATTCAATAAGATCATGGCTGATCTGACCGTGGACTCAGCTCCCCCTCCCTGCCCGCTCCCCATAACCCTTTATTCGTTTATTGTTCAAAAATCAGTCCATCTGTCCACCTATTCAATGACCCAGCCTCCACAGCTCTCTGAGGCAGAGAATTCCACAGATTTACAAAACTCTGTAATGTTGGCCATGAAACTATTGATATTTATGACCAGGTTGTCATAAAAATCCATCTGATTCACTAATGTCCTTTAGGGAGGGAAATCTGCCGCCCTTACCCGGTCTGGCCTATCATCATAGGCAGTATCTCGGAATCGAGGAAGACTTGCTTCCACTCTAAAAATTAGTTCTTAGGTGGCTGAACAGTCCAATACAAAAATTACAGTCCCTGTCACAGGTGGGACAGACAGACGTTGAGGGTAAGGGGAGGGTGGGACTGGTTTGCCGCACGCTCCTTCCGCTGCCTGCGCTTGATTTCTGCATGCTCTCAGCGATGAGAATCGAGGTGCTCAGCGCCCTCCCGGATGCACTTCCTCCACTTAGGGCGGTCTTTGGGCCAGGGACTCCCAGGTGTCGGTGGGGATGTTGCATTTTATCAAGGAGACTTTGAGGGTGTCCCTGTAACACTTTCTCTGCCCACCTTTGGCTCGTTTGCCGTGAAGGAGTTCCGAGTAGAGCGCTTGCTTTGGGAGTCTCGTGTCTGGCATGCGGACAATGTGGCCCGCCCCAACGGAGCTGGTCGAGTGTGGTCAGTGCTTCAATGCTGGGGATGTTGGCCTATATGTGACTCCAGACCCACAGCAATGTGGTTGACTCTTAACTGCCCTCTGAAATGGCCGAGACACGCTGTTGTTCAAGGGCAATTAGGGGATGGGCAATAAATGTCGGCCTTGCCAGCGATGCCCGCGAATGAATAAAAGAAAACTATGGAGATTATAGAGCATGGCTTAATTCTTTCAATGAATGCGCTGCACTGATTGTATCAATTCTCTGCTGTTTCAAAATAAACCCACAACGCTGACCTCCCTTTCACAGTTCATTGCAATAATTAGATTCGCGCACAGCCCAGTAATTACAGACCGATAATACTTTTCTCCCTCTTGCACACATTTAAAACCAATCGGCGCATTCCCTTAATATTGAATTTAAGATGCCGAGGGAATAAAGCCACATTAGCAGCCCCTCTCTGACCTCGAACTGATAGAATTGGCATGTTGGTCTCCTCTCACGCACTGAGAGAGGGCGGTCGGAGATCGCTGCTCCTGTGAGTTCTTAATGGTCGCAGCTAAGCGCAGATACTGTTCCCACCTCTGCGTTCTTGCCCGAATATTTGTGCACTACTTATGCGGAGCCAACTTAAAAGCAACCAAAATGGAGGTTATGAAGATCACGAGGTACAGAGTGGGGCAGGGGGGCCATCGTTTGGTCAATCGAGCTCATCCTGGCACGGAGACCCATGGACAGGCCATCACAGCATCAAACGTTTCCTTTGCCTCGACTACTCTAGCCAGAAGCTGTTGATCAGCTCAGTGGATAGCACTCTCTTACCTCTGAGCCAGAAAGTGGTGGGTTCAAGATCGACGGTGCAGTGCTCCCTCAGCACTGGGAGTGTCAGCCTAGAGTTTGGTGCTCAAGTCCCCGGAGTGAGTCTTGAACCCACAACCTTCTGACTAAGAGGTGAGTGTGCTGCCCACTGAGCCACGGTTCACAGTAAGGTAAATGGCTTGGGCAGGGGGTATGTAATTTAGACACAATCGGGGCGGGGAGTGGGGGGCGGGGGGAGCCCTGGACAAGGGAGGCCCAAGGCTTCCTTGTGAGATCCTGAAGAGAACCCCTGGCCCTCCTGGCCCACAAAGAAGCCTAAAATAAGATTTAAAAATTGGGCCACTGGGCTTGGATCCAGCATCCAGCTGGTCCGGCCCAATTTTTTCTTTTTTAATTCGTTGCTGGGATGTGGGTGTCGCCGGCAAGACCAGCATTTATTGCCCATCCCTAATTGCCCCTTGAGAAGGTGGTGGTGAGCCGCCTTCTTGAACCGCTGCAGTCCGTGTGGTGAAGGTGCTCCCACAGTGCTGTTAGGGAGGGAGTTCCAGGATTGTGACCCAGCGACGATGAAGGAACGGCCGATATATTTCCAAGTCAGGATGGTGTGTGACTTGGAGGGGAACGTGGAGGTGGTGGTGTTCCCCATGCACCTGCTGCCCTTGTCCTTCTAGGTGGTAGAGGCTGTGGGTTTGGGAGGTGCTGCCGAAGAAGCCTTGGCGAGTTGCTGCAGTGCATCTTGTAGATGGTGCACACTGCAGCCAGGGGGCGCCGGTGGTGGAGGGAGTGAATGTTGAAGGTGGCGGATGGGGTGCCGATCAAGCGGGCTGCTTTGTCCTGGATGGTGTCGAGCTCCCTGAGTGTTGTTGGAGCTGCACTCATCCAGGCAAGTGGAGAGTATTCCATCACACTCCTGACTTGTGCCTTGTAGATGGTGGAAAGGCTTTGGGGAGTCAGGACTTGAGACACCAATCACAGAATACCCAGCCTCTGACCCGCTCTTGTAGCCACAGTATTTATGTGGCTGGTCCAGTTAAGTTTCTGGTCAATGGTGACCCCCAGGATGTTGATGGTAGGAGATTCGTTGATGGTAATGCCGTTGAATGTCAAGGGGCGGTGGTTAGACTCTCGCTTGTTGAAGATGGTCATTGCCTGGCACTTGTGTGGTGTGAATGTTATTTGCCACTTACCAGCCCAAGCCTGAATGTCGTCCCGGTCTTGCTGCGTGTTCCACCATTCAACAAAATCACAGCTGATATTTATCTTAACTCCATTTACCCACCTTGGTCTGTAACCCCTAATGGGGGTGGTTAAAATCAGGGCCTTAATTCCAAAATTCAGTTCCATTCTCTACCTATTGGACAATTATTGAGCGACAACTTTCAGAATATATTTTAATAGCACATATTCCAACTGTTTTGGCAGACTCCCATGTAACAATGGCAAAAGAAATGCAATGGGGAAACTCTCTTCATAGAAACAGGATTTGAAAGTTTCCTTTACACACGACGTCTCCAATGTACTGGAACATTTGCAGTGTTTACTCACAGTCACTAATATATGGATTGAAAACTTCCAGGCTGCTTTCCCTGAGGTTACTTAGCCTATCTCGGAGGAAAGGCTTCACTCAGCCTGCAAGGCCCGGATTCAAAGCCCAGGAGACAGAGGCGACCAGGCAGCCCTCTAAATTCGCTGTGCCCGGGCACAAAACTTAGAAGGATCGCACCATCAGCGGTTGCAGCGGTTGCAAAGTCTCGACGCTGAGTCACATCTGACGTATTAATGAGCAATCCTGCAATGACCGGGCTCTCTGGCGAATGCCAGAATTTCTAACCCCATTGCAAGAATGCCCACAGAAAGCTCAAAGGGGAGCAAACCTTTTGATTTCAAGTGAGGAGACCATGCATTAAGAGATGAATCAGTGGGTTGACATGAAAGACAATCACTGCGTTCGATTGCGTGGCATGTCACGTGAGGTGTAGGTGTAATATTTGCTCATTTTGTCATTGCGCACTAGAAGCGTTTGAACGTCCTGCCAAGGGTTCAGATCAGAGCCCATCTCCCTGCACTTCACCCTTTAAGGACTATTACAGTTTCCTTTTCAAGGTAGAAAATATAAAATAGGTTCAAGTAATAGCAAAGGGAGACTTGCACTTCTGTGGTGCTTTCACACCCAAAGCACTTTGCAGCTAATAAAGTATTTTTGAAGTGTCTTCTTAGGCAGTCCTCCGGGATCGAGGATGACTTGCTTCCACACTGACATGAGTTCTCAGGTGACTGATGAGTCCAATGAGGGGCCTACAGTCTCTGTCGCAGGTGGGGCAGACGGTGGTTGGAGGGACGGGTGGGTGGGGGGCTTGGGTTGTCGTGCGCTCCTTCCGCTGTTTGCGCTTGGCTTCCGCGTGCTCCCGACGAAGAGACTCGAGGTGTTCGGCTCCTTCCCCGATGCTCCCCCTCCACTTTGGGCCGGGGATTCCCAAGAGTAGCTGGGGATGTTACATTTTTTTCAAGGAGGCTTTGAGGGCGCCCTTGAAGAGTTTTCTCTGCCCTCCTGGGCTTCGCCTGCCGTGACGTAGCTCGGAGTATTGTGCTTGTTTCGGGAGTCTGGCATCGGGCATGCGGACAATGTGGCCCGCCCATCGGGGCTGATCGAACGTGGTCAATGCCTCGAGGCTGGGGGTGTCGGCCTGAGAGAGAACACTGACATCTTGAAGTGTAATCACTGTTGGAATGGAAACGCAGCAGCCAATTTGCGCACAGCAAGCTCCCACAAACAGTAATGTGATAACCAGTTTTAAGGTGTTGATTGAGGGTTAAATATTGGCCAGGACACCAGGGAGAAGCCCTGTGCACTTCTTCGAATAGTACCATGGGATCTTTTACATCCAAGCTTGCATATTAACAGAATCAAGGAATATGGGGATAGTGTGGGAAAGTGGAGTTGAGGTAGAAGATCAGCCATGATCTTATTGAATGGCGGAGCAGGCTCGAGGGGCCGAACGGCCTGCTCCTGCTCCTATTTCTTATGTTCTTATGTTCTTGTGTAATATCCTAAGAGGCTGCTCTCAGCAACACAGCCCTGAGTGTAGCTCCGTAAATTACCCCCCTATCCCACTGGTACGGTCAATAATCTCATCCCCATGTAGACAAAAAACATGCACTTACTGTAGATGATAGTCAACTTCTCTGAAATAAGTTTAAAGATGGTAAAGTAATACGTTCAATGTACTGATATTATTTTATCTTTCTTGCTTCCTGTTCTTGGTAGCACCTTCGCCTTCGAGTCAGATAGTTGTGGGTTCAAGGCCCACTCTAGGGAAATCTAGGCTGACATGCCCAGTGCAGTGCTGACGGGGTGCTACACTGTCGGAGACGCCACCTTTCAGATGAGACGTTAAACCAAGGCCGGTCTGCTCTCTCAGCTGGACGTAAAAAGATCCCATGGCACTATTTCGAAGCGGAGCAGGGGAGTTATCCCCGGCGTCCTGGGCCAATATTTTTATCCTTCAATCAATATCACAAAAACAGATTATCTGGTCATTATCACATTGCTGTTTGTGGGAGCTTGCTGTGCGCAGGTTGGCTGTCGCGTTTCCCACATTACAACAGTGACCACACTCCAAAAAGTACTTAATTGGCTGTAAAGAACTTTGGGATGTCCGGTGGTTGTGAAAGGTGCTATAGAAATGCAAGTCTTTCTATCAAAAGTCAACAATGCCCTGGTATGGGTTGCTGTGTTGTGGTATCCTGTGCTCTAAGATAAATTTGCAAACCCAACAAATTATGAGTATTGGCCACACTGTATTGTCTCATTCTTTAATTTAACTTTTTTTTAGGGAATGGGTGATGTGTGTGGGAGTCTACGGGCCATGTTGCTAATAGATTCAATACCCCGAAAATTTATCCCTCAATCAAATCAATAATAAAAACAGATTATCTGCTCATTATCACAGTGCTGTTTGTGGGAGCTTGCTGTGCGCAAATTGGCTGCTGCATTCCCCACATTACAACAGTGACTACACTCCAAAAGTACTTCATTGGCCGTAAAGCGCTTTGAGGTGTCCGGTGGTTGTGAAAGGCGCTATATAAATGCAAGTTTTTCTTGGCTGGCAGAAAGATTTTATGCCACCATAGCATCTGTAAAGGTCAAACTGTTTTCAGTTCCTCGACTTGTTGTGGGCTGAAGGTGTGTTTAATTGTCTGCATTAGGAAACAAATGGCTGTTAAACAACCGATATGATCACTGTCATGTGGCAGATTGACACTAGATAGACGAATTTCCCATTGTCCATCTGTTTCTGAGTTTATTTTAGAAGTGTATCAGAGTCAAGTGTCTCCAATTAAATCTATCGTGACTATAAAGTACAGTGATCAGGGATGGCTGAGTGAAAGTGATGTAGTCATCAACTCAAAACAGCACTGTGACTGCGGCTTTGAGTCAGGGAAAGGGCAGCACTTTCACCAGTCCATAAGAACTTAAAAATTCAGAGCAGGAGTTGGCATACCACCCCTCGAGCCTGCTCTGCCATTCAATAAGCTCGTGGCTGATCTTCGACCTAAACTTCACTTTTCTGCCCGAACTTCATATCTCTTGATTTCTCTAAAGTCCAAATATCTATCTATCTATCTATCTGTCTGTCTATCTATCTCAGCCTTGAATATACTCAATGACTCAGCATCCACAGCCCTCTAAGGCAGAGAATTCCAAAGATTCACCACCCTCTGAGTGAAGACATTCCTTCTCATTTCAGTCTTAGCTGACCCCTTATCCTGAGACTATGCCCCCTACTGCTTGACTCTCCAGCCGGGGGAAACAACCTCTCAGCATCTACCCTGTAAATCCACCCAAAATCGTACATGTTTCATTGAGATCATCTCTCATTCTTCTGAACTCCAGAAAGTACAGGCCCAATCTACACAATCTCTCCTCATAGGACAACCCTCTCATCCCAGGAATCAGTCCCAGTGAACCTTCGCTGCACCACCTCTAAGGCAAGTATGTCCTTCCTCAGATAAGGAGACCAAAACTGTGTACAGTACTCCAGGTGCGGTCTCACCAAAGCCCTGTACAATTGAAGTAAGATTTCCTTCCTCTTATACACCTACCTTCTTGCAATAAAGGTCAACATGCCATTTGCCTTCCTATTTGCTTGCTGTACCTACATGATAACTCTCTGTGTTTTCTGTGCGAGGACACCTAAATCTCGCTGAAGACCAACATTTAATACTTTCACCCACCGTTTAAAATATCAGTTATCGGACATCTCCCAGTGTAAACACGTCTTGCTGATGCTCACGAGATGTCAACAGTGGTTCAATAGTTAGCACTCTCGCCTCTGAGTCACAAGGTTATGGGTTCCAAGGCTCACTCCAGAGACTTGAGCACAAAAATCTAGGCTGACACTCCAAGGGCCGTGTCTGCTCTCTCAGGTGGGTGTAAAAGACCCCACGGTCGTGCTGCGTGATTCTATGATCACTCTAACTTAAGTGTACTGAAGATGAAATATTCATGAAGTGGCTCATCTTGATGATCATATTCATCCTCACATGCATCTTGTTTGATAAGTGAGTCACTAGTATTAGAAGGCACGTTTATTTTCCAGCTTCAAGCTTCACACAATGGAAATCAATTTAAATGCCAACCAAATTTGATTTCTACCACAATAATACAGTCGCCATGTTCAATGTAAAGTCAAACCAAGATCATTTATGATTGCTGGAAATAAATATTAAACATTAATTAAATATTTGTAACTTTATTTGTTTATAAATTTCAAACCTAGAAACCAACTCAGAACATTACAAGACAACAACAACTTGCATTTATATAGCACATTTAAGGCAGTAAAACATCCCAAGGCGCTTCACAGGAGTGCAATCAAACTAAATTTGACACCGAGGCATCTAACGAGATATTAGAAGGTAGTCTCGTCAAAGAGGCAGGTTTTAAGGAGCATCTTGAAAGAGGAAAGAGAGGTAGAGAGGCAGAGAGGTTTAGGCAGGGAGTTCCAGAGCTTGGGGCCCAGGCAACAGACGCACGGCCACCGATGGTTGAGCGATTATAGAAACATAGAAACATAGAAAATAGGTGCAGGAGTAGGCCATTCGGCCCTTCTAGCCTGCACCGCCATTCAATGAGTTCATGGCTGAACATGCAACTTCAGTACCCCATTCCTGCTTTCTCACCACACCCCTTGATTCCCCTAGTAGTAAGGACTTCATCTAACTCCTTTTTGAATATATTTAGTGAATTGGCCTCAACAACTTTCTGTGGTAGAGAATTCCACAGGTTCACCACTCTCTCTGGGTGAAGAAGTTTCTCCTCATCTCGGTCCTAAATGGATTCCCCCTTATCCTTAGACTGTGTCCCCTGGTTCTGGACTTCCCCAACATTGGGAACATTCTTCCTGCATCTAACCTGTCTAAACCCATCAGAATTTTAAACGTTTCTATGAGGTCCCCTCTCATTCTTCTGAACTCCAGTGAATACAAGCCCAGTTGATCCAGTCTTTCTTGATAGGTCAGCCCCGCCATCCTGGGAATCAGTCTGGTGAACCTTCGCTGCACTCCCTCAATAGCAAGAATGTCCTTCCTCAAGTTAGGAGACCAAAACTGTACACAATACTCCAGGTGTGGCCTCACCAAGGCCCTGTACAACTGTAGCAACACCTCCCTGCCCCTGTACTCAAATCCCCTCGCTATGAAGGTCAACATGCCATTTGCTTTCTTAACCGCCTGCTATACCTGCATGCCAACCTTCAATGACTGATGTACCATGACACCCAGGTCTCGTTGCACCTCCCCTTTTCCTAATCTGTCACCATTCAGATAATAGTCTGTCTCTCTGTTTTTACCACCAAAGTGGATAACCTCACATTTATCCACATTATACTTCATCTGCCATGCATTTGCCCACTCACCTAACCTATCCAAGTCGCTCTGCAGCCTCATAGCATCCTCCTCGCAGCTCACACTGCCACCCAACTTAGTGCCATCCGCAAATTTGGAGATACTACATTTAATCCCCTCGTCTAAATCATTAATGTACAGTGTAAACAGCTGGGGCCCCAGCACAGAACCTTGTGGTACCCCACTAGTCACCGCCTGCCATTCTGAAAAGTACCCATTTACTCCTACTCTTTGCTTCCTGTCTGACAACCAGTTCTCAATCCATGTCAGCACACTACCCCCAATCCCATGTGCTTTAACTTTGCACATTAATCTCTTGTGTGGGACCTTGTCGAAAGCCTTCTGAAAGTCCAAATATACCACATCAACTGGTTCTCCCTTGTCCACTCTACTGGAAACATCCTCAAAAAATTCCAGAAGATTTGTCAAGCATGATTTCCCTTTCACAAATCCATGCTGACTTGGACCTATCATGTCACCTCTTTCCAAATGCACTGCTATGACATCCTTAATAATTGATTCCATCATTTTACCCACTACCGATGTCAGGCTGACTGGTCTATAATTCCCTGTTTTCTCTCTCCCTCCTTTTTTAAAAAGTGGGGTTACATTGGCTACCCTCCACTCGATAGGAACTGATCCAGAGTCAATGGAATGTTGGAAAATGACTGTCAATGCATCCGCTATTTCCAAGGCCACCTCCTTAAGTACTCTGGGATGCAGTCCATCAGGCCCTGGAGATTTATCGGCCTTCAATCCCATCAATTTCCCCAACACAATTTCCCGACTAATGAGGATTTCCCTCAGTTCCTCCTCCTTACTAGATCTCTGACCCCTTTTATATCCGGAAGGTTGTTTGTGTCCTCCATAGTGAATACCGAACCAAAGTACTTGTTCAATTGGTCCGCCATTTCTTTGTTCCCCGTTATGACTTCCCCTGATTCTGACTGCAGGGGACCTACGTTTGTCTTTACTAACCTTTTTCTCTTTACACATCTATAGAAACTTTTGCAATCCGTCTTAATGTTCCCTGCAAGCTTCTTCTCGTACTCCATTTTCCCTGCCCTAATCAAACCCTTTGTCCTCCTCTGCTGAGTTCTAAATTTCTCCCAGTCCCCGGGTTCACTGCTATTTCTGGCCAATTTGTATGCCACTTCCTTGGCTTTAATACTATCCCTGATTTCCCTTGATAGCCACGGTTGAGCCACCTTCCCTTTTTTATTTTTACGCCAGACAGGAATGTACAATTGTTGTAGTTCATCCATGCGGTCTCTAAATGTCTGCCATTGCCCATCCACAGTCAACCCCTTAAGTATCATTCGCCAATCTATCCTAGCCAATTCACGCCTCATACCTTCAAAGTTACCCTTCTTTAAGTTCTGGATCATGGTCTCTGAATTAACTGTTTCATTCTCCATCCTAATGCAGAATTCCACCATATTATGGTCACTCTTCCCCAAGGGGCCTCGCATAACGAGATTGCTAATTAATCCTCTCTCATTACACATCACCCAGTCTAAGATGGCCTCCCCCCTAGTTGGTTCCTCGACATATTGGTCTAGAAAACCATCCCTTATGCACTCCAGGAAATCCTCCTCCACCGTATTGCTTCCAGTTTGGCTAGCCCAATCTATGTGCATATTAAAGTCACCCATTATAACTGCTGCACCTTTTTTGCATGCACCCCTAATTTCCTGTTTGATGCCCTCCCCAACATCACTACTACTGTTTGGAGGTCTGTACACAACGCCCACTAACGTTTTTTGCCCTTTGGTGTTCTGCAGCTCTACCCATATAGATTCCACATCATCCAAGCTAATGTCCTTCTTAACGATTTCATTAATCTCCTCCTTAACCAGCAATGCTACCCCACCTCCTTTTCCTTTTATTCTATCCTTCCTGAATGTTGAATACCCCTGGATGTTGAGTTCCCAGCCCTGATCATCCTGGAGCCACGTCTCTGTAATCCCAATCACATCATATTTGTTAACATCTATTTGCACAGTTAATTCATCCACCTTATTGCGGATACTCCTTGCATTGAGACACAAAGCCTTCAGGCTTGTTTTTTTAACACCCTTTGTCCTTTTAGAATTTTGCTGTACAGTGGCCCTTTTTGTTCTTTGCCTTGGGTTTCTCTGCCCTCCACTTTTCCTCATCTCCTTTCTGTCTTTTGCTTTTGTCTCCTTTTTGTTTCCCTCTGTCTCCCTGCATTGGTTCCCATCCCCCTGCCATATTAGTTTAATTCCTCTTATTAGTTATAATCAGGGGTGCTCAAGAGGGCAGAATTAGAGGAGCGCAGACATCTCGGGGGGGGGGTTGTGGGGCTGGAGGTGATTATAGAGATAGGGAGGGGTGAGGGATTTGAAAACAAGGATGTGAATTTTAACATCGAGACGATGACTGACCGGAAGCCAGTGTAGGTCAGCGAGCACAGGGGGTGATGGGTGAGCGGAACTCGGTGCAAGTTAGATGAGCACAACAATGGAACTCGTACACACTGAACAATCATCATCATCATCAGCATAGGCGTTCCCTCGAAGCAAGGATGACTTGCTTCCACGCCAAAAAAGGGATGAGTTCACAGGTGTTTCAATGACAGACCTAATACTCCAGGTTCCGAACTACATCCTGAAGGGTGGAAGATGCCTGTGGGTGGATTTTTTTTAACGTGGGGTGGCCGTTGCACACCAGCCACCACACGGGCTTGACAGAGCCAGGTCTTGGTCCAGTGGCAAGGGTTAACCAAGACAACTGGAGACCTGCTCTGCTGCACGGACCCAGTGCGCGCACATATCACAGTGTGGGCTGGCCCGTGCTGCCCCTGGGCCCTCGCTTCTTCTGGGCCCCGTGCTCGCTGACCTACACTGGCTCCGGTCCGGTCTCCTGAGCCCCGATCACGCCCCTCTAAACCATCAAGGCAGCGAACACGTTTGAAATGAATATGTCCTAAATTTGATCTGTAAATATTAACACTCGCTTTTATGGATGCAATTACATAATGGAATGAGAGCAATATTTATCAACGTGGTTCAGGGGAAGGCCAAAGCTGTTTTAGACATTCTGGAAAGTTTTCTCTACTTTGCCGAACCACAGGAAAAGTTTACATTCATTAAGGCTGTCGGTCATCGTCGGGTTACAGGGAGCACAGGGCAAGTTAATTCCAACCCAAGTTATTTTTTTTAAAATGTTATTTTTTTCGAACGTCGGCAGAATGTGTTTCAATTGGCTGTGCTGATATGGGCAATCTTCGGGAACAACACCTGAAAGTTTTCACAGGGGAACTGCTGACGTAAGGACAGGAGCAAGCGTGTGAGCTTTGTACAGAGCTGCTCACCGACACCCCAGGTTTGCCTCCATCTCACAGAGACCGATTCCTGCAACATGTGCCCGGTCACTCGCACGCCTTAAAACTCAGCTGTATGGAAACCACTGCACAGCTTGACACTGCAGGTAGGACACTGGGCTGCCTGTGTTTGCATACTTTGACAGCTATGAGCTGCTGCACCGATTATTGTTGATGAGTGAAAAGGAAAAAAGACTTGCATTTATACAGCGCCTTTCACAACCACCGGATGTCTCAAAGCTCTTTACAGCCAATGAAGTACCTTTGGAATGTAGTCACTGTTGTAATGTGGGAAACACGGCAGCCAATTTGCACACAGCAAAGCTCCCACAAACAGCACTGTGATAATGACCAGATCATCTGTTCATCAGTCAGTCAGTCATAGGCAGTCCCTTGGAATCAAGGAAGATTTACTTCCACTCTAAAAATGAATCCTTGGGTGGCTGAACAGTCCAATACGAGAACCACAGTCCCTGTCACAGATAGTCGTTGAGGGAAGGGGTGGGTGGGACAGGTTTGCCGCACGCTCTTTCCGCTGCCTGTGCTAGATTTCTGCACGCTCTCGGCGATGAGACTCGAGGTGCTCAGCGCCCTCCCGGATGCACTTCCTCCACTTAGGGTGGTCTTTGGCCAGGGACTCCCAGGTGTCAGTGGGGATGTTGCACTTTATCAGGGAGGCTTTGAGGGTGTCCTTGTAACGTTTCCTCTGTCCACCTTTGCTTGTTTGCTGTGAAGGAGTTCCAAGTAGAGCGCTTGTTTTGGGAGTCTCGTGTCTGGCATGCGGACAATGGCACCTCTGATAGTGCAGCACTCCCACCTGTACTGCGCTTTAGTGTAAGCCTGAATTTTTGAGCTCAAGTCCTTGGAGTGGGACTTGAACCCACAACCATCTAACTCAGAGATGAGGGTGCTACCCACTGAGCCACAGCTGACTCTTAGTTGTAAAGGCGTGAGTTTAATTTTTTATTTTAGATTCGTGGATACAACAACTGACATTTAGATAGCCCCTTTAACGTGGAAACATGTCTTTAATGCTGAAAACCGTCTCAAGGTGCTTCACAGAAGTGTAATCAGAAAAATGGATGCCAAGCCCAAGGAGATATGAGAGTTGGTCACAGAGGAGAGCAGGGGTGGGGGTGGGGAAGTGAATGGTTTAAGGTCTTAAAGGTGGTGGAGAGGTAAAGGGGTTTAGAGAAGGAAATCCATATCAAGGGGCCTGGGCAGCTGAAGGCATGTCTACCAAAGGTGGAACAAAGACACAAGAGGCCAGAGTCAAGGGAGGTTTGGAGGGGAGGGATTGTAGGGCTGGAGGTACATCCGAGCCAGGGTGTCCGTGGAGATGGAGCGCGTGGTGTCCACCGGTACGCTCGCGGCCTTCCGCGAGAGGTGGGCACCGGAGGGACTGGAGTGCATCATCACCCCCGGCAACCAAATTTTAAATTGACCGTTTAAAGTTGAATTTGTTTAAATTGTCGGTTTTAGTGCCGCTTTAATAAGGGGGCCCTTGATTATTGTTTCAACAGAAACAGTTGTAGGGCTGGAGGAGGCTACAGAGATGGGGAGGGCCAAGGTCAGAAGGGATTTGAACACCAGGATGAGAATTTTACATTGGTGGTGTTGGGGAACTCGGAGCCAGTGTAGGTCAGTGAGGACAGGGTGGGGGGGTGACGGGTGAGTGAAAGTTGGTACAGGTTGGGATATGGGGCCCAAATTTCCCTAGCCTCTTTTTCTGGCCCCCTCACTTGAGCTGCGCCGCTTTTGCCCGCCTCTAAGTGCGCCGAAAAAAAGACCTCCGTATTCTGGCCGCTCCCCAGCCTCTCCTCTGTCGTGGCGCAGCGTGGCCCAATGGATTGGGGGCGGAGCCAGATCCCGGCGCTGAAAACAGTGCCGGGACCCATGCACATGCGCGCTAGAGTCTGCGCGCATGTGCAGTCGCTCCTGGCAGGCCGTTTCTGCAAACGCACGCTGCAGGCTGTGTGAGAGGGGCCCGAAGCACACTGTCCCTAGCCCTGGCCGAATGGGCTCCCTCATCGGCGACCCGCTGCGTTCCCGAAGGTAGGACTTCTATTTTTTATTTGTTAGTTACTGATTGATTTTGGTGCTTTAGGAGCAGGGTTCCTTCTATTTTATTTGTTAATTAATTGCTTATTACTTTTTGTGCTTTGTTTGGTACTTGGTGGTGCTTTAAATGTAGTTACTTGCGCCGATTCCTTAACTGTAAGTAAGGTCTTTCTGTGCGGACAAAAGTGGACACATACGCTGCCCTAAGTTAGTTTAGAACAACTTTTTTCTGGTCAAATTGGCATAAATGGTGTAAGTGGCTGGGAACGCCCCCTTTTGAAAACAAAACCTGACCTAACAAAAAACCGAACTAACTCACTTACACTAACGCAAATTAAATGGCCATATTTGCAACTAAAAAGATACACCAGAAAAATCAAGTTACACCAAAAAAAAACGTTGCAACTCATGGGGAAATTTGGGCCCATGGACAGCAGAGTTTGGAATATGCAGAAATGGAGAAAGATTGGAGGATGGGAGGCGGGTTGAGGTTAGAGCTATCACACTATTGGGTTGATTCTGCAATCCACACTGCTATGTGCACACTAGCAATGTAGCCTAGAAAATGTCCTCATATAAATCGGTTCAAGGTACATTTGGATGCGTTTCTGGAGAGAAAGTGGATTGAGGGATATGGTGAAAAGGTGGCTAGATGGAATTGATCCATCAAAAAGGATAAGACATATTCGGCCAAATGGCCTTTTGCTATTATCATTGGATCTCAGTCAGTCAGTCATAGGCAGTCCCTCAGAATCGAGGAAAGACTTGCTTCCATTCCCTAAGTGAGTTCTTTGATGGCTGAACAGTCCAATACGAGAGCCACAGACCCTGTCACAGGTGGGACATATATTTGTTGAGGGAAGGGGTGGGTGGGGCTGATTTGCCGTGCGCTCCTTCCGCTGTCTGCGCTTGGCCTCTTCATGCTCTTTGCGTTGAGACTCGAAGAGCTCAACGCCCTCCCGGATGCACTTTCTCCACCTCGGGCGGTCTGTGATAAAGAGACCAACAACAACAACAACAATTTGCATTCATATAGCACCTTTAGCGTAGTGAAACGTCCCAAGGCGCTTCACAGGAATGTTATGAGACAAAACACTTGACATCGAGCCGCATAAGGAGAAATTAGGGCAGGTGACCAAAAGCTTGGTCAAAGAGGTAGGTTTTAAGGAACGTCTTGAAGGAGGATAGAGAAGCGGAGAGGTTTAGATATGGAATTCGAGAGCTTGGGGCCCAGGCAACAGAAGGCAAGGCCACCAATGGTTCAGCGATTATAATCAGGGATGACAGAACTAGACAGTTTCTTAAACGATAAGGGGATAAGGGGTTATGGGAAGCGGGCAGGGAAGTGGAGCTGAGTCCATGATCAGATCGGCCATGATCTTATTGAATGGCGGAGCAGGCTCGAGGGGCCAAATGGCCGACTCCTGATCCTATTTTTTATGTTCTTAATAGAGAAGATGACAAATATTTGAAACACAGCAGCAACAATTTGCATTTAAATGAACACCTTTAACAGAGAAACAAATGTTTTACAGAGGCATAATCATAAAAGAAAACTCTAAAAGGGTAGGGTGGAAAGAGACTAAGTGAGCTTGGAGAGCACAGTGACTTTAATGGCCTCCACTGATCCTAAATTGCAAAGCAAAGTACAGTATGCTGTATGGTAAGAAACAAAACCATATCATGTATCCTACACGGCTACTGTTGGTGCTATCACAAATTGTAGTGTCCTTAGATGCTCTAGTAATGACTCCACGAGGCAATGTGTTGTACTTGAACTGTAGTGACCTTAGTCATTTATTAGTTAACTCCAGAGTGAGGATCACACCTGGTGGCCTGCCTTTTATACTAGGCCTGGCACACCTGTACAGGTAACCTACGAGTCTCCCACTGCAGTGCCCTCTGGTGGCACACCTTGATATAGTACCGACGGGGGACCATGTAGGATACATGACAATGTATATGGATATAAGAAGGCATGTCTATCTAGCCCAACACAAAAGCACAACGCTGCGGATGCTGGAAATCGGCAATTAAAACAAAAAACTGCTGGGAAAACTCAGCAGGTCGGGCAGCATCGGTGAAGAGAGAAACAGAGTTCTGATGAAGGGTGATCGACCTGAAACGTCAACTCTTGTTTCTCTCTCCGCAGATGCAGCCTGACCCGCTGAGCGTTTCCTGCATTTTCTGTTTTTTATGCCTATCTAACCATTCTGTCATTTAGGCCCTCATGCAAAGAAAGTTTCGGTAGCGTAGTTCACAACCTCAGGATGTACCGAAGCACTTTACAGACATTGAGGAGTATTAAAGGCCATTTTTTTTTCTCTGGTTCTCGACCCTTCCACCAATGGGACTAGTTTCTCTCTATCTACTCTGTCCAGAGCCCTCATGATTTTGAACACCTCGATCAAATCTCCTCTCAACCTTCTCTGCTCCAAGGAGAACAACCCCAGCTTCTCCAGTCTATCCACGTCACTGAAGTCCCTCATCCCTGGAACCATTCTCGTAAATCTTTTCTGCACCTTCTCTCAGGCCTTCACATCCTTCCTAAAGTGTGTGCCCAGAATTGGACACAATGCTCCAGTTGAGGACACACCAGACGCTCCTTAAAACCGACCTCTTTGACCAAGCTTTTGGTCACCTGCCCTAATATCTCCTTATGTGGCTCGGTGTCCAATGTTATTTGATAACCCTCCTGCGAAGCGCCCCGGGACGTTTTACTACATTTAAGGCGCTATATAAACACAAGTTGTTGTAGCAACATGACATAAAAGCTATTGATAAATTGTCTTTTTTCCCTAATACTTGTGAACTGGGATCTTGCTTTGAAGAAAGATTCCTTTTGAATATGTGAAACCGCGTAATCCCTTACAAGCTATAATTATCCGTTGTAATGTATGTACCTGTGAGGATGCTCACAGGTTTGTAGAGCTGTTACATTACTTGAAGGGGCAGCTCCTCGATTTCCGGTTGCACTTCAGTCCCACGTTCCTGATCTTTGGGCACCCTGTGCGGAGGGGAGTGGGCAGGTCAGAAGGCCTCCTCGTAGGACTGCTCCTGGGCCTGGCCAAGGGGGCCATTAACCGGTCCAGGCAGCGGGCGGTCGAGGGGTCGTTCAGCCCGACTGCCTGCCTCTCTTCCGCGGTTACATCCGAGCCAGGGTGTCCCTGGAGATGGAGCACGCAGAGTGCATCATTTCAACAGGGAACAAAATTTTAATTTAATTTGATTTGTCAGGGTTCCCTTTAATGTTTGTTAGTTAATTTGTGATTTTTTTTGTGCCCTTACAAAAAGGGACATTGAATTAATGTTCTACCAAAATAGTTGTAGAGCTGTTGCGTTGTGAGTGGCTTAGCCAGTCACGTGATGTTCACAAGACTCAATAAAACCCCAGCCAGTTGGGTTCAGGGGGATCCACGATGAGGTATGCAGTTGGGAGCCGAGTGGACGAACTGGTAATGTGTCGTGTGATTGTTAAACCTTTGCTAATAAACCAACTAGTTCTTAACAGTAATGTGTTGCTATGAATTCTTAAGCAAAGAACCCATAATGGCCGAGCGATTGGGAGGCCTCTGCTCCTGTGAAGGGTGCTATGTGGTGCATTAACATCTGTGTCTTGGTCCAGTGCATCTGCAGGTCCTCCTGGGAGCGGGTCTGGCCTTCCTCTGCTTCTGTCTGATCATTGGCTGCGCCATCTGCTGGCGGAAAGGGAAACAGCGCAATTACCCCAATGGCAAAGACCAGGCGTCGGAGCGCATCATAATGGACCCCAGTCCCACCTTGCCGGGGAATACCAGCACACCGGTCAAGCAGCAGTACGAAGAGGTGGAAGGGTCGGTGCTGGACTACCCCCCGTGTGTCATCGGCAGCCCGGCCGGCCTTGAGCCCGACGCCCAGTACAAGCTAGGCCCGCATGGCCGGCCGTCCCTGCCATTCATCCCACTCATCCAGAAGGCCAGCAAGACCCAGAGGATCCTGGAACGGCGCTGCACCGTTTCGGGCGACTGCTCGCTCTACACCGAGGGCGGGACGTTCAGGAGCGCGGCGTGCAAGGCCGCGGGCCCCGCCATGGGCCACTCCCGGACCCTGCCCGACGACCTCTCGGGGGCCCGGCCCAAGCCCAGGCCCGTGCTGCACTTCACGCTCTTCTACTCGGCCTACCAGGTCACCCTGACGGTGGCCGTCGTCGGGGTCTCCAACCTGCCCAAGAAGTTCGGCGCCGGCTGCGACTCGTACGTGAAGGTCTACCTCCTGCCCAAGTTCGCCGAGCCCCAGCTTACCGGCGTGCGCCGCAAGAGCCTGAACCCCGAGTTCCACGAGAGCTTCCAGTTCTCGGGCTACACCCTGGAGGAGATCAAGTGCTTCAAGCTCCGCTTCGCCACCTACGCCAAGGAGTTCCACAATCTCAAAGACACTTTCATCGGCGAGGTGCTCTTCGCCTGTGAGCAGGGAGACTGGAAGCTGGACGTCCCCTCAACCTACGCGAGGGAACTGACCACCACCAAGACAAAGCTCAAAAAAGTAAGCTGACTGCGCGGGTTAAATGTTAAACGTCTCGGGTCGGGGAGCAAGGGAGGTGGAGTCGATCACTTAATTCGCCTGTGCTCTCATCCGGCCTAGACTGACAGGCTGTATACACCCAGAGGGCTTGACAGGGTAGATGCAGGGAGGATGTTTCCTCTGGCTTTCGAGTCTAGAACCATGGGGGTCACACAGTCTCAGAATAAGGTGTCGGCCATTTAGGACTGAGATAAGGAGAAACTTCTTCACTCAGAGGGTGGTGAATCTTTGAAATTCTCTGCCCCAGAGGGCTGTGGAGGACAGTTGAGTATATTCAAGACCGAGGTCGATAGATTTTTGAAGATTAAGGGAATCAAGGGAGATGGAGATAGTGCGGGAAAGTGGAGTTGATGTAGATCAGACCAACCATGATCTTATTGAATGGCAGAGCAGACTCGAGGGGCCAATTGGCCTACACCTGCTCCTATTTCTTATGTTCTTATGCACAGGAGTGGTTGAAGCGAATAGTATCGTTGCATTTAAGGGGAGGCTAGAGAAGCATATGAGGGAGAAGGGAATAGATGAGGAAAAACGGGAGGAGGCTCGAGTGGTGCAGAAATGTCGGCATGGACTGGTTGGGCCGAATGGCCTGTTTCTGTGCCGTGTATCCTATGTAAAAGAACCTTGAAAATGCTGGAAATACACAGGGTGAGGGATATTAATACTGGAACACATTCATTTCAGGCACCCAATGTCAGTAATTAACATTCGGATTCGATGCAAAGTAGATGTTCCGTGAGTAGACTAAAGGCAGGAGCCTAGTAGAGATAAACATTACCTGCCCTATCACAGGGCTCTGGATGGGGCGAGTGTAGAATGTTTTGGTGTAAGGGGTGTCGCAGTTGTGTGGGGCGGACTGGTTGGGCTGGGTGCTCTTTACCTTTCCGCCATTGTTCATTGTTCATAGGTTTATATGTAACCTTCAGGGCTGCTGACCGAGGGCCGTGCGGCTCTTTGTCGGCCGACGCGGACACGATGGGCCGAAATGGCCTCCTTCTGCGCTGTAAATTCCTATGTTTCTATGTGACCAAAAGCTTGGTCAAAGAGGTAGGTTTTAAGAAGCGACTTGAAGGAGGAAAGAGAGGTAGAGAGGCGGAGAGGTTTAGGGAGGGAGTTCCAGAGCTTGGGGCCCAGGCAGCAGAAGGCATGGCCACCAATGATTGAGCGATTATAATCAGGGATGCTCAAGAGGGCAGAATTCGAGGAGCGCAGACATCTCGGGGGGGTTTAGGGGCTGGAGGAGATTACAGAGATAGGGAGGGGCGAGGCCATCAGTATCTGTAAAGGGCTAGCAGTTTTGGGGGCAATCCTTCAACAAAACTGGGAGTTTCCGAGCCCTTCACACGTGCTCTACCCACCATAACAATGTCAAGGTCACAGCATTTTACCAAGTTAATATTTATTTAAGTCTGACATCTTGTTCCAATGTTTGCTCATTGTAGCAATCCATTCAGAATCCCAAATATGACGTTAGTAGGCTTTTAATGAAGATAATTATATTCACATTTATGCCGCGCCTTATCGCATCGAAACATCTCAATGACTTGCTTTGAAGTGCGGCGATTGTGGTTATGCAGCAGCCCATTGCACAGCACTAACATCCCATGGACCAGCATGAGATGAATGACCAGTTAATCTGCTTTGTTGGTTGAGGGAGGGGCATTTGGCTGGGATCTTTAACACCCACCCGAACAGGCAGATGG
Source organism: Pristiophorus japonicus (assembly GCF_044704955.1). Lineage (NCBI taxonomy): Eukaryota > Metazoa > Chordata > Chondrichthyes > Pristiophoridae > Pristiophorus > Pristiophorus japonicus. The sequence continues at coordinate 71,831,043 of NC_091997.1, read as the reverse complement.
CGAACATATCAACAATGACGGACGGGTAAAGACCCTCTGGTCCATCGAGCCAGTCCCACACAATTGCGACACCTTGGGTATCCCAACATAGACACTCCACCCCACACGAAACCATGTGATCTCTTGGGAGAGGCAAAAAAAAAACACATTTTAAAAACCCAGGCCAATTTGGAGGGGAAAAAAAATCTGGGAAATTTCTCTCCGACCCATCTCGGCAAACAAAATTAGTCCAGGAGATCAATCTACCCTGAATTCCCCGGGCTGGGGCTCAGTGGGCAGCACCCTCACCTCTGGGTCAGAAGGTTGTGGGTTCAAGTCCCACTCCAGGGACTTGAGCACAAAGACTAGGCTGACACTCCCAGTGCAGTGCTGAGGGAGCACTGCACTGTTGGAGGTGCTGTCTTTCGGCTAAGACGTTTAACCGAGGCTCCGTCTGCCCTCTCAAGTTGACATAAAAGATCCCATGGCACTATTTCGAAGAAGAGCAGGGGAGTTCTCCCCGGTGTCCTGGGCCAATATTTATCCCTCAATCTATATAACAAAAAAACAGATTATCTGATCATTGTCACATTACTGTTTGTGGGAGCTTGCTGTGCACAAGTTGACTGCTGCATTTCCCACATTACTACAGTGACAGTACTTCATTGGTTGTAAAGCGCTTTGAGATGTACGGTGGTCGTGAAAGGAGCTATAGAAATCCATGGTTTCCTTCTGTAAGAGATTGAGGTGATCTTAGTTCAACATCAATCTCTATATATCCAGCTGTGAATTTGACCAAGGGAAGCCACATCGACTTGGTCTTCACAGAGCTCAATATTAAGTAGACTGTGGTTGTTCCTTGCCGTGGGGTTTTAATTATATTGGGTGCCTGTCCATTGTCATTGCGTTTGATAGTCCGCTCTGGTCTGGGTTGGCAAAGGAACCCCCATGTAGTTGGATGTAGAGAGGATGCTAATTCCCCCTCTCCTGATCACATATTGTCCAAGCACAGATGTGGAGAGCAATGCTGTAGAACCAGAGAAAATTACGACACAGAAGGAGGCCATTCGGCCCATCGCGTCTGTGCCGGTCAAAAAGAGCTACCCAGCCTAATCCCACATTCCAGCACTAGGTCCGTAGCCCCGTAGGTCACAGCTCTTTAAGGGCACATCCAGGTACTTTTTAAATGTGGTCAGGGTTTCTGCCTCTACCACCCTTTCAGGCAGTGAGTTCCAGACCCCCACCACCTCTGAGTGACATTTCTTTTCCTCATCTCCCCTCTAATCCTTCTACCAACTACTTTAAATCTATGCCCCCCTGGTTAATGATCCCTCTGCTAAGGGAAACAGGTCCTTCCTATCCACTCTATCTAGGCACCTCATAATTGTATACACCTCAATTGTATACACCTCAATCTCCCCTCAGCCTCCTTTGTTCCAAAGATAACAACCCCATACTTCCTCATAACTATCCAATCTTTCCTCATAGCTAAACATTTTCCAGTCCAGGCAACATCCTTGTAAATCTCCTCTGGACCCTCTCTAGTACAATCACATCTTTCCTGTAATGTGGTGACCAGAACTGTACGCAGTACTCAAGTGTGGCCTGACTAGTGCTGTATACAGTTCTAGCATTATCTCCCTGCTCTTGCATTCTGTGCCTCGGCTAATAAAGGAAAGTATTGCGTATGCCTTTTTAACTACCTTATCGACCTGTCCTGCTAACTTTAAGGATCTGTGGACATACACTCCAAGGTTCCTCTACAGCTCTATCGGCTAGACTACATAAACTCGGTTGTTATTTTCAACTTTACATTCACATAGAAATTGCCGTTTGCGAGAATTGTAGATGAACGCCTACATATACAATTCTCTTAACAGAGCCCATTTAAGATTAAATCCCTCCATGGCCTCGTCCCCTCCCTATCTCTGTAATCAGGCTCGAAGGGCCGAATGGCTACTCCTGCACCTATTTTCTATGTTTCTATCTCTTTCAACCTCGCAACCCCCCACCCCCCCCCCCCCCAAGATATCGTCACTCCTCTAATTCTGGTCTCTTGAGCATCATAATAATTATAATCGCTCAACCATTGGTGGCCGTGCCTTCAGCTGCCAAGGTCCTAAGCTCTGGAACTCCCTGCCTAAACCTCTCCGCCTCTCTCACTCTCTTTCCCCCTTTAAGACGCTCCTTAAAACCTACCTCTTTGACCAAGTGTGCTCTAATTTCTCCTTATGTGGCTCGGTGTCGAATTTTGTTTGATAACGCTCCTGTGAAGCGCCTCGAGAACGTTTGACTACATTAAAGGCGCTATACAAATACAAGTTGTTGTTGTAACGGGCTAACACCTTTTGTTAAAGTAATAGGCAAAGCAATATCAGAATGAATACACCGAGAGCTGATGTACCTATATCACCAACAGTCATTTCTAGATTATAAGCCGGTCTATTGTACAATCAGATATCAATGGATTTAATGATATTTGCTTTTGCTTGCTTTCTTGTTTGCACTGTTGGTCAGAGGCCGCCTGGGGAGAGACACGTTTGTTATGCAGAGAAGGGATGTAATGGAGATCCAGGTATAGGGTGGTACCACAAGAAGCAAAACACTGTCCTTTCACCCCTGGGATCTGGAATGGAACGTTCCATTGTGCCGAGGCGAAACTATGCCTCCTGTAAGGTTTCGTTGCGACAAAGTATTTTCCGCTCTTCAAGGTGGGGAATTTTAGCCCCATGGAATAGAACACTCTTCTACTTAACTTCCCCAGTGTCAGCATTACACAATAACGTTCCCATCTGTGTAACCTTACCGCACTGTAGTCACACTGGCGACACTTCACAATGACTCCGTCGGCTGTGAAACGCTTCGAGGTCGTGGAAGGCGCCACAGCAATGCAGCCCCTTTTGTTTTGAGCCAGACTGAAATCGACGAATAAATTTTATGCTTTAACCGTAAATACATCACAACTTAGGCGGCCTCACGCTCATTTTGCCTTCAAACTGAGTGCTCGAGTGAGGTAGAGCGAGACGGAGGAAAAGCGAGAAAGAGAATGAGAGAGTGAGATAACGAGACAGAAAGACAAATGTTCATTCCATCAGCCTGGACTGGATTCAAACCTGAGTTTCAGAGGTGAACCCTTAACTAACCCTGCACCATTAAGTCCACTTTCCTATTATTTCATTTTTAATATAGAGTCTGTATTACTGCTTCTGCTAATAACGTAACTTATACAATATAAAGAAAGACTTGCACTTATACAGCAACTTTCACCATCTCAGGACATTCCAATGCGCTTCACTGCTGTAATGTAGGCAGCGCGGCAGCCAATTTGCGCACAGCAAGCTCCCACAAACAGCAATGTGATAATGACCAGATCATCTGTTTTTTTTTTAGTGATGTTGCTTGAGGGACAAATATTGTCCAGGGCCCCGGGGATAATGCCCCTGTTCTTCTTCGAAATAGTGCTGCAGAATGTTTTACATCCGTCTGAGAGAGCAAACGGGGCCTCGGTTTTTAACGTCTCATCCAAAAGACGGCACCTCCGACAGTGCAGCACTCCCTCAGCACTGCACTGGGTGTGTTGGCCTAGATTTTTTGCTCATGACCCTGGAGTGGGACTTGAACCCACAACCTTCTAACTCAGTAGTTGAGATGCTACCCACTAGCCACGGCTGACACATCAAATGTTAAAAACGAGTTGAACAATTTGTCAATTAATATCAATGCCTTTATTGCAAGGGGGATAGAGTATAAAAGTGGAGAAGTCCTGCTACAACTGTACAGGCTATTGGTGAGGCCAAACCTGGAGTACTGCATCCTGTTTTGGTCTCCGTATTTAAGAAAGGATATACTTGCATTGGAGGCTGTTCAGAGAAGGTTCCCGAGGTTGATTCCGGAGATGAGGGGGTTGACTTATGAGGATAGGTTGAGTAGGTTGGGCCTATACACATTGAATTCAGAAGAATGAGAAGTGATCTTATTGAAACTTATAAGATAATAAGGGGGCTCGACAAGGTGGATGCAGAGAGGATATTTCCACTCATAGGGGAAACTAAAACTAGGGGACAAAGTCTTAGAATAAGGGGCCGCCCATTTAAAACTGAGATGAGGAGGAATTTCTTCTCTCAGAGGGTTGTAAATCTGTGGAATTCTCTGCCCCAGAGAGCTGTGAAGGCTGGGTCATTGAATATATTTAAGGCAGATTTTTGAGCGACAAGGGGGTAAAGGGTTATGGGGAGCGGGCAGGGAAGTGGAGCTGAGCCCAAGATCAGATCAGCCATGATCTTAATGAATGTGGAGCAGGCACGAGGGGCCGTATGGCCTACTCCTGCTCCTATTTCTTATGTTCTTATGTTTGGAAATCTATTTTTTTTTTAAATTTATTTTATTTATTTATTTGTAGCCAATCTTTCCAATTCTTTGTCAAATCACAAACGCCAGAGGTCACCTTGCACACATCAAGGATCACTCTGTGCCAATGCTCTTAGCCAAAAGGCCTAGAGCCTAAGCACCATTCCTGAAAGTACTGCAATACCAGGTTCGTGCCGTGGAGGTGGATGGGTCAATCCACCCCACCCACCACCTATTTCCAAAAAGCATAGGAGAACCACCTTCCTGATCCAGGGAGAACCACTTTGGGGTCATGGTTACTCCCCTGTCCGGTCAGTTACGCATGATCTTAGCCAATATATTTTAACCCAGCAATAACACAGCAGCTGATGTTGTGATTGCAAATACGTTTTTGACAAGCCCTGAATAAGAAAAATAACTTTTGGCAGTTCACAAACCGCTCAAAAGTGTTAATCTGCACCGTTTCATTTCAGTGATGTGTGCCTATGGCAAAACAATTGCTTTGGTGATTTGTGTTAATTGCAATTGACTGATGTTGCGATTAGTTTACTTTGAATATTCTCTATTTTTGTGAATCTGATTGCTCGTTAGCAAATCAAGCAGTCGGACTTGCGTGGCCATCCCCTTTTTCAATGACTTTGAGTTTGAACCAAAGGGCTGGAGGACGGTGAGATAGCCTGCAACACGTTCAAGACTGTCGTTTCTGATTTGCACGGAACTCGGGAGATCTTCCAACTCAACCCAACTGGACGAGAAATTGCCCCTCGCCCCGATTGCGGGCGCTAACCTTCCTGCGCCCGGCCTGGACACCGCGCCCCGCCGACGCAGAACTGCCCCTCAAACTGTCTCCGGTGCTTCCCTTCCTTCGCGGGGCGCAGTCGCGTGGCGCTGTGTCCCGCACCCCGCAGAGGAGGCCAGCGCTACGGGGATGCTCCATATATGCACTACAATGCCTCCTCCCCTTCCATTAAAGGGGCGGGCCTCTGCGCTCTCTGCGGGGCCTTTGGTGGCCGCTACTGGGCCATCAGGAGACGCGATCGAGCGGGACAGTGGACCCGGAACCCAAAACGGAAGGCCGGGCTGCACAACGCGAGGGCCGTCACTGCCCGGGCCGACCCAAAGTGTCGGCTGAAAAATAAAGATGGCGGCCCGGGGCGCTAAAGGCCTCCCGCTCCAGCAGCGGGTGTCCGCCAACCGCGCGGACCACGGGGCACTTTACCCCCCCCCCCCGCGAGATGCAAAGAGGTCGGCATGGGGCAATGAGGGGTCGGCCTGCTTGGCGATGACGTCACCGCCGGTTGTGCCGGTGGTCCTGGGCGCTAATGGCAGAGCACGGCGCTGCCATGACTACACCCCCCCCCCAAACCTACCGGGCAATTCCACGGGAGGCGGTAGTGTCCTCCCCCGGGTGAAAACGCCATCGCGCCCTGTTAGCACTCCCCGGGAGGCGCTAACAGGGCTATAAAAAGGGGCAATTTTGGCCCCCAATAACCTTGCAGATAACGAGGAACGCCCCAATTCTAATTTTAGAAACCTGCTTTAGATATATTTTGACTTTTTTTTTGATAAATTTCTCTGGGAATTGTTAGAGGTAATGGAGTGAGTGGAAGGTCGGGGTTTGAGATACGTCAGGAAGCAAAGAGTCAGCCAAGGGCCAAGGCTGGGAGAGGGTGGATGGTCTGGGGAGCAGGCAGGGCTGAGGCAGTGCTGGTAGCTACAGCTCCAGGAAGCTGCTGGCTGGTGTTACGGAGATAAGATCCGACTTACCTCTCTTGTTTTGTGTGTTTGCTGGAGCAGCCTGTGCAACTTGGAGCAGGAGACCTCAAGGTGACTGTAAAGAGAGTGTTATCGGTTTATCCTGCTCGCTAATTGAGCAGATTGGATAGGGTGAGGTTGTTTTCTTTGGAACAGAAGGGAGACTTGATTGAGGTGTATAAAATTATAAGGGAACCAGATAGAGTGGATAGGAAGGCTGTACTTCCCTGTGTTAGCTGTGGCTCAGTGGATAGCACTCTCACCTCTGAGTTAGGAGGTTGTGGGTTCAAATCCTACTCCAGGAACTTGAGCACATAATCAAGGCTGACACTCCCAGTGCAGTGCTGAGGGAGTGCTGCACTGTCAGAGGTGCCGTCTTTCAGATGAGACGTTAAACTGAGGCCCCGTCTGCTTTCTCAAGTGGACGTAAAAGATCCCATGGCACTATTTTGAAAAAGAGCAGGAGTTATCCCTCAACCAATATCACAAAAAAGGATTATCTGGTCATTATCACATCACTGTTTGTGGGAGCTTGCTTGTGTACAAATTGGCTGCCGCATTTTCCTGCATTACAACAGTGACTACACTCCAAAAGTACTTCATTGTCTGTAAAGCGCTTTGAGACGTATGGTGGCTGTGAAAGGCGCTATATAAATGCAAGTTTTTCTTTTTTCTTTCTGTTAGCAGAGAAATCGATAACTGGGGGCATAGTTTTAAAGTAATTGGTAAAATAAAAAAGAAAGAAAGACTTGCATTTAAATAGCGCCTTTCACGACCACCGGACGTCTCAAAGCGCTTTACAGCCAATGAAGTACGAAGGAGGAAGGTAGGAAGGTTAGAGGGGTGTTGAGGAGAACTTTTCTCACCCAGAGGGTGGTGGGGGGTCTGGAACTCGCTGCCTCAAAGGATGGCAGAGGCAGAAACCCTCACCCCATTTACAAGTTATTTGGATGTGCACTTGAAGTTGTGTACACTGCAAGGCAACGAACCAAGAGCTGGAAAGTGGGATTAGGCTCTTCTTCGGCCGGCACGGACACGGTGGGCCGAATGGCCTCCTTCTGTGCCGCAAATTTGTATGATTCAATGATTCTGATTGATTCAGTGCTTCTATCATGAAAGTCAATCCGTTGGAGTACTCAGACATGAGCCTCTGCTGATACTGCAAACACAAGAAACAAAGCAATGATACAACAAAGGAGCAAAAACTACAAGAGCGGATCTTAGAGAGAAGACAGTTGCAAGATGATCAGCCTCGCTGGATAAATATAAGGGCTGAGTCCCCGGTTGGACGAGCCCAGCAAGGAGAGGGCCTTTGAAGGAAGTGCTGATTGGGAGATCGGGAGGTCCCAGGCCCGAGTTTTCCATCCATTTTAAAGGGACCGGGCTGCACCACTGCTCGGGTGGGGAATCAGCCCTATCGTCTTCAGATTGTGGGATGGGTTTTGGGAATTAGCATTCCCAGTGCAGAGCGCACTTAGGGAATTTGGACACGGGGGTGGGGGTCAGCGTAATCCGTATGATTTCCATCTGGGAATATTATTATCAAGTTCTGCGTCTGGAGCACTAATTCATGAAATCCATCCGATCTATTTTACAACAAGAACTTGCATTTATACAGTGCCTTAATGTAGTACAATGTCCCAAGGTGCTTCACAGGAGCGTGATCTGACAAAATTTGACACTAAACCACATAAAGAGATACTAGAACAGGGATCCAAAACCCTAGTCAAAGAGGTGAGTTTAAAGGAGGAAAGTGTTAGAGCTCCACCTAGTGGACTACTCATGTGATAACAATAAAAGGTCATGTGGCAAGGTCATGTGATCACAGTTCTTGTTCGGAGCCATCTTGCAGTGTGTGTGCTTGTGTAGCGGTGTCTCCATCATCATAGGCGGTCCCTCGAAGCGTGGATGACTTGTTTCCACGCCAAAAAAAGGATGAGTTCACAGGTGTTTCAATGAAGGACCTAATATTCCAGGTCCTGAACTATATCCTGAAGGGTGGAAGATGCCTGTGCGTGGATTGTTTTAACGTGGGGTGGCCGTTGCACACCAGCCACCACACGGGGCTTGACAGAGCGAGGTCTTGGTCCAGTGGCAAGGATTAACCAGGACGACTGGAGACCAGCTCTGCTGCACGGACCTAGTGCGCGCACATATCGCACAGTGTGGGCTGGACCCGTGCTGCCCCTGGGCCCTCGCCTCTTCTGGGCCCCCGAACTCACACCTCTCCTGGGCCCCGATCACATCCCTCGACGAACTCTCGCCGCTCCTTCGCCCCGACCTCGCCGCTCCTGCTGTACCTACCAACGCTCCAATCAGCGACCTGGACCTTGATGACATCCAATCTGGTTGTCCTCTCCGCTGCCGGTGCCCACCTGCACCAGCTCGCGCTGTACCTTGCCGTGCCATGCCGCCACGCTGCTCATGGTCGACACGCGCCTCTCCTTTTATGGCCCCGACCTGCCGCTGCTGGTCTCTCGCAGGTCGGGGCCTCCACTTCTAAAGATATCACAGGTAGCGAGGTGGAGGGGCTTAGGGAGGGAATTCCAGAGCGTAGGGCTGTGGCAGCTGAAGCCACGCGCACCAACGGTGGAGCGATTAAAATCGAGGCTGCGCAAGAGGCCAGAATTGGAGGGACGCAGATATCTCGGAGGGGGGCTAGAGGAGTTTGGAGCGATAGAGATGGAGGGATTTGGAAACAAGTTGAGTTCTGCACAGATTGTGCATCAGATGCAATTTCCTGCAAGTTATGTGCTTGTCAGATACCCTTGATAGTGTGGGTGTATCGGTAAGCAACTATTTAATGATAATTTAAGCCCACTCTTTTCCCATGCTTGGTGTCACTCCATGACAGTAACGTGCCCCTGTGTGCATCAGTTAATGTAAATATTTCATAATTGCGAATATACATAAATTATTAGCCAGTGCCTGGTTATTTTTAGAAAGCACGCACACGATCTGTTATCAATAGGCCTGAGTCATGCCAGACAGCAGTGAGTTGATAACAAGAAACATTTATTGTTATCTGTGACGCACTTTGCTCACACTAGGGGGCTGGTTATTTTCCAAATCTGTCTCGTCGCATTTGAATGGTCATTTACCTTGTCTTTTTTTGTGTTAATGTCACCAAAGTGAGGAGCAATGCCACCCATTGGCTTTCCAGCGCCCTGTGTCTGTCTCGAGTCCTCCCAGCACTGGATGCGGCAAAGGTTCGATAAAGAATGAAGTTACCCGCACTCCACTCCAAAGTGCCAACCTCAGACAGACAAGTCGTGCAGTTTTGTTTTTCCATTTCCAACATCTGTCATAGAAACATAGAAAACAGGAGCAGTAGTGGGCCATTCGGCCCTTCGAGCCTGCACCGCCATTCAATATGATCGTGGCTGATCCTCTATCTCAACACCATATTCCCGCTTTTTCCCCATACCCCTTGATGCCTTTTGTTTCTAGAAAACTATCTGTCTCCCTCTTAAATACATTCAGTGACTTGGCCTCCACAGCCTTCTGTGGTAGAGAATTCCACAGGTTCACTCACCATCCTCTGAGTCAAAACATTTCTCCTGATCTCAGTCCTAAATTTCCTACCCCATATCCTGAGACTGTGACCCCTTGTTCTAGACTTCCCAGCCCCGGGGAAACATCCTCCCTGCATCCAGTCTATCCAACCCAGTCAGAATTTTATACGTTTCAATGAGATCCCCTCTCATTCTTCTGAACTCGAGTGAATACAGGCCTAGTCGACCCAATCTCTCTTCATACGACAGTCCTGCCATCCCAGGAATCAGTCTGGTGAACCTTCGCTGCACTCCCTCTATGGCAAGTATATCCTTTCTTAGGTAAGGAGACCAAAACTGCACACAATACTCCAGGCGCTGTCTCACCAAGGCCCTGTATAACTCTTTCTAGGAAGACATCCTTGCTCCTGTACTCAAATCCTTTTGCAATGAAGGCCATCATACCATTTGCCGTCCTAACTGCTTGCTGCACCTACATGTTTGCTTTCAATGACTGGTGTACAAGGACACCCAGGTCCCTCTGTACATCGATACTTCCCAAGCCATCACCATTTAAATAATACTTTGTCCTTATGTTTTTCCTAACAAAGTGGGTAACTTCACATCCCGTGGTCGCGGAGGCTGAGCATTACGAGGTGCTGATGGGTTTATTTGAGCTGTGGATTCAGACCCTCTGGGTTCTGGACTGAGACCGATCCAACGCACTTCGTGCGGGGGCAAGCGCTGACAGTCACGACCCAGACCGGAACGGGTTCCCGTGCACCCGCTGCCCTTGTCCGTCTAGGCGGTGGAGGCAGCAGGTTTGGGAGGCGCTGTTGGAGAGGCCTTGGCGAGTTGCTGCAGTGCGTCCTGTAGAGGCTGCACACTGGAACCACAATACTCTCTGTAACGTGCTGCCATTTCAATTATTCGATAAAGGATTCTACTTCAGGAAAGATGTCATGACCTTAGAAAGGGTACAGAGGAGGTGTTTCAGGACGTTACCATGGATGAGTTTCTACTGTTATAATATATTCGCTTCATGGGTTCTTTGCTTAAGAATTCATAGCAACACATTGCTATTAAGAACGAGTTGTTATATTAGCAAAAGGTTTAACAATCACACTACACATTACCAGTTCATCCACCAGGCTCACAACCACCTGCCTCATCGTGGATCCCCTGAACCCAACTGGCCAGGGTTTTATTGAGTCTTGTGAACATCACGTGACTGGCTAAGCCACTCCCAACTCAACAGCTCTACAACTATTTTAAATGAATGCTATAATCCAAGTGTCCCCCTTAAAAGGGACACTAAAACTGACAAATTAAACCAATTAAACTTTTTACATTATTTAATCAAATTAAAATTTGGTTGCCGGGGGAGATGATGCACTCCAGTCCCTCCGGCGCCCACCACTCGGGGAAGGCCGCGAGCGTACCAGTAGACACCGCGTACTCCATCTCCAGGGATACCCTGGCTCGGATGTAACCGTGGAAGAGAGGCAGGCAGTCGGGCTGAATGACCCCCTCGACCGCCCGCTGCCTGGTCCGGTTAATGGCCCCCTTGGCCAGGCCCAGGAGCAGTCCTACGAGGAGGCCTTCCGACTCTGCCCGCTCCCCTCTGCACGGGTGCCCAAAGATCAGTGTGGGGCTGAAGGGCAACCAGAATTTAAGGAACAGCCCCTTCAAATAATAGAATGGGGGCTGCAACCTCACACACTCTCGCATTGTTGTGCCAAATTAAGTTAATCTAAGTGTTAAGTCATGGCAGGAGAGTTCGGGCACGTGTTATGCTCCTCCTGTGCTGTGGGAAGTCAGGGACGCTTCCAGTGTCCCTGACGACTACATGAGCGGGAAGTGCATCCGCCTGCAGCACCTGACAGACCGCATTGCGGCACTGGAACTGCGGGTGGATTTACTATGGAGCATCCGCGATGCTGAGGATGCCGTGAATAGCACATTTAGTGAGTTGGCCTTACCGCAGGTAAAGGTTACACAGACAGATAGGGAATGGATGACCAATAGGAAGAGCAGTCGAAGGAAGGTAGTGCAGGGGTCCCCTGTGGTCATCCTCCTGCAAAACAGATACACTGCTTTGGGTACTGTTGAGGGGGATGACTCATCAGGGGAGGGCAGCAGCTGCCAAGTTCATGGCACTGTGGGTGGCTCTGCTGCACAGGAGGACAGGAAAAAGAGTGGGAGAGCTATCGTGATACGGAATTCTATTGTAAGGGGAATAGATAGGCGTTGCTGCAGCCACAACCGAGACTGGTATGTTGCCTTTCTGGTGCAAGGGTCAAAGATGTCTCAGAGCGGGTGCAGGACATTTTGAAGAGGGAGGGTAAACAGCCAGTTGTCGTGGTGCATATAGGTACCAACGATATAGGTAAAAAATGGGATGAGGTCCTACAAGACGAATTTAGGGAGGTAGGAGCTAAATTTAAAAAGTAGGACCTCAAAAGTAGTAATCTCAGAATTGCTACCAGTGCCACGTGCTAGTCAGAGTAGGAATCGCAGGATAGCTCAGATGAATACGTGGCTTGAGGAGTGGTGCAAAAGGGAGGGATTCAAATTCCTGGGACATTGGAACTGGTTCTGGGGGAGGTGGGACCAGTACAAACCAGACAGTCTGCACCTGGGCAGGACCGGAACCAATGTCCTCGGGGGAGTGTTTGCTAGTGCTACCGGGGAGGGGTTAAACTAATATGGCAGGGGGATGGGAACCAATGCAGGGAGACAGAGGGAAGTAGAATGGGGGCAGCAGTAAAAAATAGAAAGAAGAAAAGTAAAAGTGGAGGGCAGAGAAACCCAAGGCAAAAAGCAAAAAGGGCCACATTAGAGCAAAATTCTAAAGGGGAAAAATGTATGAAAAAGACAAGCCTGAAGGCTCTGTGCCTCAATGTGAGGAGTATTCGGAATAAGGTGGACGAATTAACTGCGCAGATAGCAGTTAACGGGTATGATGTAATTGGCATCACGGAGACATGGCTCCAGGGTGACCAAGGCTGGGAACTCAACATCCAGAGGTATTCAACATCTAGGAAGGATAGACAGAGAGGAAATGGAGGCGGGGTGGTGTTGCTGGTTAAAGAGGAAATTAATGCAATTGTAAGGAAGGATATTGGCTTGGATGATGTGGAATCGGTATGGGTGGAGCTACGGAATACAAAAGGGCAGAAAATGCTAGTGGAGTTGTGTACAGACCACAAACAGTAGTAGTGAGGTTGGGGACAGCATCAAACAAGAAATTCGGGATGTGTGCAATAAAGGTACAGCAGTTATCATGGGCGACTTTAATCTACATATTGATTGGGCTAACCAAACTGGTAGCAATGCGGTGGAGGAGGATTTCCTGGAGTATATTAGGGATGTTTTTTTTAGACCAATATGTCGAGGAACCAACTAGAGGGCTGGCTATCCTAGACTGGGTGATGTGTAATCAGAAAGGATTAATTAGCAATCTTGTTGTGCGAGGCCCCTTGGGGAAGAGTGACTATAATATGGTAGAATTCTTTATTAAGATGGAGAGTGACACAGTTAATTCAGAGACTAGGGTCCTGAACTTAAGGAAAGGTAACTTCGATGGTATGAGACGTGAATTGGCTAGATTAGACTGGCGAATGATACATTAAAGGGTTGACGGTGGATAGGCAATGGCAAACATTTAAAGATCACATGGATGAACTTCAACAATTGTACATCCCTGTCTGGAGTAAAAATAAAATGGGGGAGGTGGCTCAACCGTGGCTAACAAGGGAAATTAAGGATAGTGTTAAATCCAAGGAAGAGGCATATAAATTGGCCAGAAAAAGCAGCAAACCTGAGGACTGGGAGAATTTTGTAATACAGCAGAGGACGACCAAGGGTTTAATTAGGAGGAGAAAATAGAGTATGAGAGGAAGCTTGCTGGAAACATAAAAACTGACTGCAAAAGCTTCTATAGATATGTGAAGAGAAAAAGATTAGTGAAAACAAATGTAGGTCCCTTGCAGTCAGATTCAGGTGTATTTATAATGGGGAACAAAGAAATGGTGAACCAGTTAAACAAATACTTTGGTTCGGTCTTCACGAAGGAAGACACAAATAACCTTCCGGAAATACTAGGGAACCAAGGTTCTAGTGAGAAGGAGGAACTGAAGGAAATCCTTATTAGGCGGGAAATTGTATTAGGGAAATTGATGGGATTGAAGGCCGATAAATCCCTGGGGCCTGATAGTCTGCATCCCACAGAACTTAAGGAGGTAGCCCTAGAAATAGCGGATGCATTGGTGATCATTTTCCAACAGTCGATCGACTCTGGATTGGTTCCTATGGACTGGAGGGTAGCTAATGTAACCCCACTTTTTAAGAAAGGAGGGAGAGAGAAAACGGGTAATTATAGACCGGTTAGCCTGACATCAGTAATGGGGAAAATGTTGGAATAAATATTAAAGATGAAATAGCAGCATATTTGGAAAGCAGTGATGGGATCAGTCCAAGTCAGCATGGATTTATGAAAGGGAAATCCTGCTTGACAAATCTTCTAGAATTTTTTGAGGATGTAACTGGTAGAGTGGACAAGGGAAAACCAGTGGATGTGGTGTATTTGGACTTTCAAAAGGCTTTTGACAAGGAACCACACAAGAGATTGGTGTGCAAAATCAAAGCGCATGGTATTGGGGGTAATGTACTGACGTGGATAGAGAACTGGTTGGCAGACAGGAAGCAGAGAGTCGGGATAAACGGGCCCTTTTCAGAATGGCAGGCAGTGACTAGTGGGGTACCACAGGGCTCAGTGCTGGGACCCCAGCTCTTTACAATATACATTAATGATTTGGATGAGGGAATTGAGTGTAATATCTCCAAGTTTGCAGATGACACTAAGCTGGGTGGTGGTGTGAGCTGTGAGGAGGTCGCTAAAAGGCTGCAGGATGATTTAGACAGGTTAGGTGAGTGGGCAAACGCGTGGCAGATGCAGTATAATGTGGATAAATGTGAGGTTATCCACTTTGGTGGCAAAAACACGAAGACAGATTATTATCTGAATGGTGGCAGATTAGGAAAAGGGGAGGTGCAGCGAGACCGGGGTGTCATGGTGCATCAGTCATTGAAGGTTGGCATGCATTTCAGCAGGCGGTGAAGAAGGCGAATGGTATGTTGGCCTACATAGCGAGGGGATTTGAGTATAGGAGCAGGGAGGTCTTACTGCAGTTGTACAGGGCCTTGGTGAGGCCTCACCTGGAATATTGTGTTCAGTTTTGGTCTCCTAATCTGAGGAAGGACGTTCTTGATATTGAGGGAGTGCAGTGAAGGTTCACCAGACTGATTGCCGGGATGGCAGGACTGACATATGAGGAGAGACTGGATCGACTGGGCCTGTATTCACTGGAGTTTAGAAGGATGAGAGGGGATCTCATAGAAACATATAAAATTCTGATGGGACTGGACAGGTTAGATGCAGGAAGAATGTTCCCGAAGTTGGGGAAGTCCAGAACCAGGGGGCATAGTCTAAGGATAAGGGGTAAGCCATTTAGGACTGAAATGAGGAGAAACTTCTTCACTCAGAGAATTGTGAACCTGTGGAATTCCCTACTGCAGAGAGTTGTTGATGCCAGTTCATTGGATATATTCAAGAGGGAGTTAGATATGGCCCTTACGGATAAAGGGATCAAGGGGTATGGAGAGAAAGCAGGAAAGTGGTGCTGAGGTGAATGATCAGCCATGATCATATTGAATGGTGGTGCAGGCTCGAAGGGCCGAATGGCCTACTCCTGCACCTATTTTCTATGTTTCTATGTTTCTACACATGAAACACGGACTCCTCTCGACCGCAGAAATTACAGGCGGCCTGGGAGTCCGTGAATCGACTTAAAAACCGATTGCACAGGACTGCTCCGTGCAACACCCTCCAGGCCAAGTCCCCAATAAATAGAGGGGGGACTCCCGCGTGGAGAGCACTCCATTGGGGACCCCCGCCTCCTCCGGACGGCAAGATGGTGTGCTTTACAGCTCTACAAACCTGTGAGCTGTAAACATTACATGAGGAGAGGTTGGAGAAGCTAGCACTGTTCTCCTTGGAACAGAGGAGGTTAAAATGTGACCCAAGAGAAGTGTTGAAGATGGTGAGAGAGTTTTTGATAGAGTGGAGAGGGAAAATATATTCGCTCGGGCGACTGGGTCAATAACCAGAGATCAGAGATTCAAAAATCATTGGGAAAAGATCTAGAGGGGAGGTGGTGAGGAGAAATATTTTCACTTGGAGAGTTGACCTGATTGGGAACCCTCGACCTGAAAAGGTGATGGAAGCTGTAACATAAATCAAAGGATGAGGAGCTGACAGTGTTACGGACAAAAAAGCAGGGGGTATAGACTAAGGATGACGGCTCTTTCAAAGAGCTGGCACAGGCACGATGGGCCGAATGGCCTCCTTCTGTGCTGTATGTTTCTTTGGAGCAGAGGCTGAGGGGAGACCTTATTAAGGTGTAGAAGGAGTGGATAGGAAGGACCTATTTCCCTTAGAAGAGGGGTCAATAGCCAGAGGGGCATAGATTTAAAGTAATTGGTAGAAGGTTTAGAGGGGATTTGAGGGGAAATTTCTCCACCCAGAGGGTGGTGGGGGTCTGGAACTCACGGCCTGAAAGGGTGGTAGAGGCAGAAACCCTCACCACATTTAAAAAGTACTTGGATGTGCACTTGTAACCTACAGGGCTACGGACCTGGAACTGGAAAGTGAGATTAGGCTGGGTAGATCTTTGTCGGCCGGCGTGGAAACGATGGGTCGAAATGGCCTCCTTTTGTGCTGTAAATTTCTCTGATTCTGTGACTCTGTGACTAAACCACCTTGCGTTATTTTCAGTGCCTCAGCTCCCAAGACGTGGCCCATCCTTCAAGCAGCGCAGCACAACCCAAGTTGCTGGGCCAGCTCTTTGTCTTGCTGCAGTATCAGACCCTGGCCAACCGAATCAAGGTCATGGTTCGAAAGGCCGAGACCCTGGGCCGGCTGACCCGCATGCCAGGCTCACCAGGTGAGGCACCGCCGGGAGAATCAACCGCGGGGAGCGACCCTTACCGCCGGCACAAAGCAGTGCTCGCCCGACACATGTTCAGGGTGCATGCCGATCTTCCTGGTCTCGGTACACCGAATAGGAAGCTATTTCAAAGTCGTGTTTTGGGATTGGTTGCTAGCACTCAGAAATGCTGCTTGAATAAAAAAAACTGGAGGGGTAAAAAGCTGATGAAGGAGCAAAATTCAATCTGGCTCCTGTAGCAACATTTGTATAGTGCCTTTTTCGGCGTTGCTGATTTCGGGGCGGTAAAGTTTGCGCCCGGGAACAGTTTGCGCCTCAGTCAGCAAAATTCGTCAGCTGGGCCCTGCGTGTGGGGCGGGGCGCTAAGGGAGGCATTGTACACCACTCTAAGGGCGCTAGGCCGGCTGAGTATGCGAAAATCCCGAGCTAAACAGCCGGCCTCCGAGCGCCCCGAGAGAGGCCTGGGGAGAAAGAAAACCTGAAAAAAACCCACCAAAAATATTCCCAATTAATAACTCACGCCATCGTAACATAAATCGCAAAAAATCAAGTAAAATAACAATCACACTGACCCGAGGTGGATGTACTTGCCTCACTGTGGCCGCTACATCTCGGACCGCCCACTTTCACAGGCGTTCCCAGCAGGGGGTGCTACATAGCGCGACGGGTTGGGGTGGCAGCTAAAAATCGATCCAGAGTCGCAACCAGGGGGCATTGCACACCGGCTCGCCGCTCCCGGGCGGTAATGCCCCACGCCCCACCGAAAACGGACCCGCAAACACCAGCAGGGTGCTGGAATCTGGCCACCCGCCCGTTAGAGCTCCCCGCCGCCATTGCCACCCCCTCCGGGGTGAAAACAGAGGCAGCAACAGGCAGAAAATCCAGCCTTTAATGTAGTGAAACGCCCTGGGGTACATCACATTTAAAACTTAAAATCGAGACATTGCTTAACCGGAAGCCAATGTAGGTCAACGAGCACAGGGGGTGATGGGTGAGTGGGACTCGCTGCGAGTTAGGACATGGGGCAGCAAGCACAGGGGGTGATGGGTGAGTGGGACTTGGTGCGAGTTAGGACACGGGGCAGCGAGCACAGGGGATGATGAGTGAGCAGGACTCGGTGCGAGTTAGGACACGGGGCAGCGAGCACAGGGGATGATGGGTGAGCAGGACTCGGTGCGAGTTAGGACACGGGGCAGCAAGCACAGGGGTTGATGGGTGAGTGGGACTTGGTGCGAGTTAGGACACGGGGCAGCGAGCACAGGGGATGATGGGTGAGCAGGACTCGGTGCGAATTAGGACACGGGGCAGCAAGCACAGGGGGTGATGGGTGAGTGGGACTGGGTGCGAGTTAGGACACGGGGCAGCGAGCACAGGGGATGATGGGTGAGCGGGACTCGGTGCGAGTTAGGACACGGGGCAGCGAGCACAGGGGGTGATGGGTGAGCGGGACTCGGTGCGAGTTAGGACACGGGGCAGCAAGCACAGGGGGTGATGAGTGAGTGGGACTGGGTGCGAGTTAGGACACGGGGCAGCGAGCACAGGGGGTGATGGGTGAGTGGGACTAGGTGCGAGTTAGGACAAGGGGCAGCGAGCACAGGGGGTGATGGGTGAGCGCGACTTGGTGCGAGTTAGGACACGGGGCAGCAGAGTTTTGGATGACCTCAAGCTCATGGAAGGTAGGATGTGGGGGGCCAGTCAAGAGTGCGTTGAAACAGTCAGGCCGAGAGGTAACAAAGGCACACTACTTCTCTGCAGTATGGAGCACAACAACTTCCATTTATATAGCGCCTTTAACATAGTAAAACATCCCAAGGCGCTTCACACGATTGTCATCCAACAAAACTTGACACCGAGCCACATAAGGAGATATTGGGACAGGTGACTAAAAGCTTGGTCGGAGAGGTAGGTTTTAAGGAGGGATTTAAAGGGGGAGAGAGAGGCAGTGAGGTTTAGGGAGGGAATTTCAGAGTTTAGGGCCTAGTCAGCTGAAGGCACGGCCGCCAGTGGTGGGGCGATTAAAATCAGGGATGCACAAGAGGCCGTTGTATGCAAAAGTTCAAATGCAGAGTGTTTGCTTTCCAAACCTCTGCTGATTTTCATCCTACCCTACTGAAGGCGTTGACTCCTCGTTGGGGGTCAATTGGAGGGAGAATCTAGAACCAGGGGGCACAGACTCAGGATAAGGGGTTGGCCATTCAATACAGAGATGAGGAGGAATTTCTTCACTCAGAGAGCCCTGGATGCTGAGCCACTGAATATATTCAAGGGTGAGATCGATAGATTTTTGGACTGTAGGGGAATCCAGGGATATGGGGATCGGGCGGGAAAGTGTTGAGGTCGATGATCAGCCGTGATCTCATTGAATGGCGGAGCAGGCTCGGGGGGCCGTATGGCCTACACCTGCTCCTATTTCTTATGTTCTTAATTGCACGAGCACTGATCATCCTCTGGTACCTCGTGCGCGTGATCAACACTCGTTCTGGGAGTGTCGGCAGGCAATTGACCACGGGGGCTGTGGATCACAGCAGACGGCAGGTCCATCCCCCAAGCCTGCACGCCCCTCGGCGATTGATTGACCGTAACACTGGAGTGCTGAGGATAATTGTGGCGTCCCTACCTCTGTGTCCTGCCGGGGACCAGCTGAATGAAGGCAGAGCCAGGAATTGAACCTGGGACCATTGCTGGTCTCGATGTTCTCAACACCAAACGTTGCAGCAAAAGAACCAACGCTACCATTGGTGGTGGGGGAGGGCTCATCCCGTTGATTTCCTGAGGAGGTAATCATTTAATGAGTCATCTTTTTATGCTTCTGCGTAGATCATTACGTCATTATAAATCTTTCCCAAGATGGCAAAGTCCTTTCAACCAAGGAAACCAAAACGTCCAGTGGCTACAATCCGGTGTGGAACGCGCCGTTTCTCTTTGACGTTCCCCCGGGGGACATCGAAAGTCTGCAGCTCTCTTTGGAGTTTATAATCATGCAGGTAAGGGCACGATCGCTGTCTATCTAACCCATCAGTTGCAACAAAGTAAAGGCCAATGTTAGGCCATACTCCGCCAAGATTGGATAGAGGTGAAAAAATAGAACGGTTACAGCACAGAAGGAGGCCATTCGGCCCGTCGAGCCCGTGCCGGCTCTCTGCAAGAGCACCTCAGCCAGTCCCACTCCCCGGCCCTTTCCCCGTAGCCCTGCAATTTTTTTTTCCTTCAGGTATTTATCCAACTCCCTTTTGAAAGCCACGATTGAGTCTGCCTCCACCTCCCTTTTAGGCCGCGCATTCCAGATCCTAACCACTCGCTGCGTGTCGCCTTTGGTTCTTTTCTGGAGAATATCGGCCTAGTCTACTCAATCTCTCCTCATAGGACAATCCCCCCCCCCCCTCCCCGCCATCCCAGGAATCAGTCTGGTGAACCTTCGTTGCACTCCCTCTAAGGCAAGTATATCCTTCCTTAAGTAAGGAGACCAAAACTGCACACAGTATTCCAGGTGTGGTCTCACCAGGGCCCTATATAATTGCAGTAAGATGTATTCACTCTTATACTCAAATTCTCTTGTAATAAAGGCCAACGTACCATTTGCCTTTTTAATAGCTTGCTGTACCCGCATGTTAACTTTCAGTGATTCGTGTACTTTGGTAAAGTAAAAATAAACTATAAATTCAAATTATAATTAAACATTTAAAATTATAACTTTATTCCTCTTACGCCGTCTAGTCTCTGCGGTGCCCACTGGTTGCGGAAGGCCTCAAGCGTAGAGCCTCACACCGCGTGCTCCCTCTCCCGGGAACCCGGACACAGACATAGCTGCGGAAGGGAGGCATTAGCCTCCATTCCCCATGGGAGAGCGTTCGGTGCTATTCTTTATTCCCCAACGTAGACCATTTCTGGATCTGATAATTAACAGTCTCAGCCCCCTTTTTAAAAAAAAAATTAGTTCCTGGGATGTGGGCATCGCTGGCAAGGCCAGCATTTCTGGGATTGCCAACATTTGCTGTTTTTATTTGTTGCCCATCCCCAAATGTCCCTTGAGAAGGTGGTGGTGAGCCGCCGCCTTGAACCGCTGCAGTCCGTGTGGTGAAGGTGCTCCCACAGTGCTGTTAGGGAGGGAGTTCCAGGGTTCTGACGACGATGAAGGAACGGCCGATATATTTCCAAGTCAGGATGGTGTGTGACTGGGAGGGGAACGTGGAGGTGGTGATGTTCCCATGCGCCTGCTGCCCTTGTCCTTCTAGGTGGTAGAGGCCGCCGGTTTGGGAGGTGCTGCCGAAGAAGCCTTGGCGAGTTGCTGCAGTGCATCTTGTAGATGGTGCACACTGCAGCCACGGTGCGCCGATGGTGGAGGGAGTGAATGTTGAAGGTGGTGGGTAGCGTGTTGATCAAGCGGGCTGCTTTGTCCTGGATGGTGTCGAGCTTTTTGAGAGTTTTGAAGGGGAGTGAAAGATGGATTGAGTATGTGTCACTCTATGCCAATCTCTTTTCGATTTATAGGGACGCATTTACACCCGAAGCTATGTCCTTGGCCGTGTGCTGATTGGTGCAGAGGCTTCAGAGACGGGAAGGATGCACTGGAAGGAGATGACCAGTCGGGGTCATGTGGAATCGGCCAGGTGGCACACCATCCAACCGGACACTTTCTAGACACCCGCACACACATTCATTCTGTATTCCCCCCCACCCCCCTCATTCCCTCACCCTCCGCCCCTGACCTGTTCAGTGAAATGTAATAAAATGTACCCATTGTCCATTAGCAGTTTGGTGTTGCAGGGGCAAAGTAAGCGGTCCCAGATGTCACCCTTTCCCTTCTGTCGGCCCCAGGCCCACCTCAAGAGCAGCCATGTTTTCGCTGATGGCTCGTTGCTAAGGGATACGGGCGGAATACGTCGACCTTTGATCCCAGAGGCTCACAGTCTGCAGTGTAAAGCCATTTACGTCTCTTGATCCTACACTAGGAGAAGACTGAAGGAAAGCTTTGTGGTGAGACCTGTTCACAAGACATCCTTTATAGAGTGAAATAAGACTTCCTCCTGCTGGCCAATCATTGGGGGGGAGTGGGGGAGGTGGGAAGAACTTATATTTATACCGTGTCTTTAACATAGTAAAACATCTCGAGGTACTTCACAGGAGCGTTACGGCTAAAGGGATCAGGGGGTATGGAGAGAAGGCTGGAGTGGGGTAATGAGGTGAATGATCAGCCATGATCTTATTGAATGGTAGTGCAGGCTCGAAGGGCCGAATGGCCTGCTCCTGCACCTATTTTTCTATGTTTAAAATTTGACACGGAGTCACATAAGGAGATATTAGGACAGGTGACCAAAAGCTTGGTCAAAGAGGTAGGTATTAAGGAGCGTCTTAAAGGCGGAGAACAAGACAGAGATGGAATTCTAGAGCTTGGGGCCTAGGTAGCTGAAGGCACGGCTGCCAACGGTGAAGTGATTAAATCCAAATGCCTAACAGGGCACGTATCCACATTGAGAGACATATGCTACACATGGGCCTCATGCTTTAATATTACAGTACCTTAGAGCACAAAAATCTAAGCTGATACACTTCCAGTGCAGTGCTGAGGGAGTGCCGCACTGTCGGATGAGTCGTTAAACCGAGGCCCCGTCTGCTCTCTCAGGTGGACATAAAAGATCCCATGGCACGATTTGAAGAAGAGCAGGGGAGTTATCCCCGAGTATCCAGGGGCCAATATTTATCCCTCAATCAACATCACTAAAACAGATTATCTGGGTCATTATCACATTGCTGTTTGTGGGAGCTTGCTGTGCACAAATTGGCTGCTGCGTTTCCTACATTACGACAGTGACTACATTTCAAAAAGTACTTCATTGGCTGTAAAATGCTTTGGGACGTCCGGTGATCGTGAAAGGTGCTATATAAATGCAAATCTTTCTTTAGAAATTAAATTCAATACATAAGCAATTTGAAGCCCGCCCTTCTCTCTATTCCTGTAGCTAACCTTCAGTGACTCTTCAAAAAATCAATACATCATAGATTATTGATACATCGTCTCTGGGCTTTTCAGCAAAGTGGGAGCAATTTTTGCCAGCAACACAACAACAACTTATATTTATATAGTGCCTTTAACATAGTGAAAGGTCCCAGGGCGCTTCACAGGAATATTTTCAAAACAAATTACACCGAGCCGCATAAGGAGATATTAGGACAGGTGACCAAAAGCTTGGACAAAGAGGTAGGTTTTAAGGAGCGTCTTAAAGGAGGAGAGAGAGGCGCATATGGCCAGAATTGGAGGAGCGCAGAGATCTGGGAGGGTTGTAGGGTCGGAGGAGGTTTACAGAGATAGAGAGGGGGTGAGGGGCCATAGAGGAATTTGAAAACAGGGATGAGAATTTTAAAAGTCGAGGCGGTGCCGGACCGGGAGCCAATGTAGGTCAGTGAGCACAGGGGGTGATGGGTGAGCGGGACTGGGTGCCAGTTAGGACACGGGGTAGCGAGCACAGGGGGTGATGGGTGAGCGGGACTCGGTGCGAGTTAGGACACGGGGCAGCGAGCACAGGGGGTGATGGCTGAGCGGGACTGGGTGCCAGTTAGGACACGGGGCAGCGAGCACAGGGGGTGATGGGTGAGCGGGACTCGGTGCGAGTTAGGACACGAGGCAGCGAGCACAGGGGGTGATGGGTGAGCGGGACTGGGTGCCAGTTAGGACACGGGGCAGCGAGCACAGGGGGTGATGGGTGAGTGGGACTCGGTGCGAGTTAGGACATGGGGCAGCGAGCACAGGGGGTGATGGGTGAGTGGGACTCGGTGCGAGTTAGGACACGGGGCAGCGAGCACAGGGGGTGATGGGTGAGCGGGACTCGGTGCGAGTTAGGACACGGGGCAGCGAGCACAGGGGGTGATGGGTGAGTGGGACTTGGTGCGAGTTAGGACACGGGGCAGCGAGCACAGTGGGTGATGGGTGAGTGGGACTTGGTGCGAGTTAGGACACGGGGCAGCGAGCACAGGGGGTGATGGGTGAGCGGGACTCGGTGCGAGTTAGGACACGGGGCAGCGAGCACAGGGGGTGATGGGTGAGTGGGACTTGGTGCGAGTTAGGACACGGGGTAGCGAGCACAGGGGGTGATGGGTGAGTGGGACTCGGTGCGAGTTAGGACACGGGGCAGCGAGCACAGGGGGTGATGGGTGAGTGGGACTGGGTGCCAGTTAGGACACGGGGTAGCGAGCACAGGGGGGGTGATGGGTGAGCGGGACTGGGTGCCAGTTAGGACACGGGGTAGCGAGCACAGGGGGTGATGGGTGAGTGGGACTCGGTGCGAGTTAGGACACGGGGCAGCGAGCACAGGGGGTGATGGGTGAGTGGGACTTGGTGCGAGTTAGGACACGGGGCAGCGAGCACAGGGGGTGATGGGTGAGCGGGACTCGGTGCGAGTTAGGACACGAGGCAGCGAGCACATGGGTTGATAGGTGAACGGGATTTGGTGCGAGTTAGGACACGGGGCAGCGAGCACAGTGGGTGATGGGTGAGCGGGACTCGGTGCGAGTTAGGACACGGGGCAGCCGAGTTCAAGATTATGTAGGGTGGTAGATGGGAAGCCTGCCAGGAGAAAATCGGAAGACCAGGCCATCTATAACGTGCGGTTGTATCGTGCCGACAAGGCTCCCTGCTGAAACGTTACCCCGCCACAACAACAACTTGTACTTATATAGCGCCTTTAATGTAGTAAAATGTCCCAAGGTGTTTCACAGGAGGGTTATCCAACAAAATTTGACACCGAGCCACATTAAGTCCAATTGAGCCGTGATAAAACACACAACCCAGTGTTACATTTTCAATGAGAGATTCCACTATGCGAATGGTTAAAGATTTATTCTCTCTTAATTCTCGATTATAAACAAACGAGAGCTTTGTTCCTTAAAACCATTCTTTAGCTTTACAAACGCAGGTAAATATTCCCATCTGTCTCTTCAGCTGGAGCTGTTTAGCATTCGGGTGAGTGTGGGTCTGTCACCAATGGAAGGGATTTGCGGTTTCAGAATATCATGCAACATTAAAGGGGCCTTGGCTTGTGTGTCATTTTCCTGTAGCATATTGGTGCCAATGTGTGTTTGCTGCGAAGTTCCCTCCTGT
Organism: Pristiophorus japonicus; assembly: GCF_044704955.1. Lineage (NCBI taxonomy): Eukaryota > Metazoa > Chordata > Chondrichthyes > Pristiophoridae > Pristiophorus > Pristiophorus japonicus. The sequence goes on along the minus strand of NC_091997.1, from coordinate 71,806,366 downwards.
GCCATTCCTAGTGAGATCAGAAGCCCAATGTTTGAAGCAAAGATAAATCTTGCTAAGTCAATAACACGTGTGAATTAAAGGAAATCTTCCCCACACTAAATAAGCCCGACAGGAACACGGATAGCAGTATCAATTTCAATTGCACAGCAGGTGGATCGAAAACATGTTCCCTGTGAACACAACAACAACAACTTGCATTTCTATAGTGCCTTTAACGTAGCGAAACATCCCAAGGCATTTTGCAGGATCAATCAAATTTGACACCAAGCCGCACGGGCGATATTAGGACAGGTGACCAAAGGCTTGCTTTTAAGGAAGGACTTTAAGGAAGGACTTAACTCAGGAGAGATGCTAACAGGGTTAGGGAGTTAATTCTAGAGTTGGGGTCCAGGCAACTGTAGGCCGATGACTGCTTAGCCTCCCTGATAAAGTGCAACATCCCCACTGACACCTGGGAGTCGCTGGCCAAAGACCGCCCTAAGTGGAGGAAGTGCATCCGGGAAGGCGCTGAGCACCTCGAGTCTCATCGCCGGGAGCATGCAGAAACCAAGCACAGGCAGCGGAAGGAGCGTGCGGCAAACCAGTCCCACCCACCCCTTCCCTCAACCCCTTGCCCCACCTGTGACAGGGACTGTGGCTCTCGTATTGGACTGTTCAGCCACCTAAGAACTCATTTGTAGAGGGACTGCCAATGATGATGAAGCCCCAAGTCGCTCCCCATTAACTTCTAACAGGAAAGGATGCCCAGTCTTATATTTGTATGCCAGCTGGTACGGCTGTTGCTTTTAACAGTAGAAGAAAAATCCATTAAAAGCTGCCACCATGGCTGAGTTACATTAAATATAAAGACTTCCTTTGGCAAATACATAAATAAAATGATCACGCACAGGATGCATTGGACAAAACGCATTTTTGACAGGAGGTTCTTGGTTGGATCACAGTAGGGGCCTTGTGATCACAGCCCATTCCTGCCCCCAGATCGTCATCATCATCATCATAGCCAGTCCCTCGAGGCGAGGATGACTTGCTTCCACGCCAAAAAGGGATGAGTTCACAGGTGTTTCAACGAAGGATCTAATATTCCAGATCCTGAACTACATCCTGAAGGGTGGAAGATGCCTGTGGGTGGATTTTTTTTAACGTGGGGTGGCCGTTGCACACCAGCCACCACACGGGCTTGACAGAGCGAGGTCTTGGTCCAGTGGCAAGGGTTGAACCAGGACGACTGGAGGCCAGCTCTGCTGCACGGACCTAGTGCGCGCACATATCGCAGTGTGGGCTGGGCCTGTGCTGCCCCTGGGACCTTGGCTCTTCTGGGCCCCAGATTCACGGCTCTCCTGGGCCCCGATCACTCCCCTCTACAGTCTCTCGCTGCTCCTTCGCCCCTCCTGCTGTGCCTGCCCGCACCGCAGTCAGAGACCTGGCTTCGCAGCCGTCGCCCTCCTGCAGCAGTATGCGCTGCTCCCTGCAGTGCTTTACTGCCGCACGCTGCTCCCTCCAATGGTCCCGTCTTATTAGCACCAGTTTCCAGGTTTGTCAAGTGGTTGGTAACAACAACAACAACTTGTGTTTATATAGCACCTTTAATATAGCAAAACATCCAAAGGTGCTTCACAGGAGTGTTATAAGACAAGAATGTGACACCGAACCACATTAAAAAGAAATTAGGGCACGTGATCAAAAGCGTCTTGAAGGAGGAAAAAGAGGTAGAGAGGCAGAGAGGTTTAGTCAGGTAGTTCCGGAGCTTGGGACCCAGGCAGCTGAAGGCACGGCCACCAATGGTTGAGCGATTATAATCAGGGATGCTCGAGAGGGCAGAATTAGAGGAGCGCAGACATCTCAGGGGGTTGTGGGGCTTGAGGAGATTACAGAGATAGGGAGATGCGAGGTCATGGAGGGATTTGAAAAGGTGTAAAGGTGATTATTTACTCCACATTGTGCACAACTTCGGATAATGTAATACCACAAGCTTTGCTAGCTCACCAAGAGAAATATCAAATGTTGTGCTTTTGATTGGTCAATGGTAGTTAGGGGTCTTTCACTGTGTGAACCAGAATATAACTTAAATAAACTGAATGGCTGTGGTGAATCAATAGTCAAAGTGTGTATCTTTTGGACTCTCCCTCATGTATTGCTTTGTTAATGTATATTCCGTGTAAATGTTGTCTCTCAATTAAATCTTGTAAATGCAAAGTTTTTCCCCTTTGTCAGGTGCACTTTATCCAGAGAAGTCCCTGCGTAATTTTCAATGTTTTCTCCTCTTCTGAAAGGCGGCGACTCTCGCTGGGGAACAGGCCCATCATGGGCACTTGTGGTCCTCTGCTGGCTCAGCGAGCGGCCCTTCTTCACATCCCAGAAACCTAGAAATGTGCATCAGTGAGGTATTAAACCCGAGCTCACTGCTGCCCCCACCTCAGCCGCACACAAACCCCTTTCAGCAGGAACCTTGACGTAGGAATCAGGAGTAAGTTGATCTCCACCACTTTTCCCCCTCCTTTCTACCAACTTCTCTTCCTCCCTCACGTCTTTTGCCATCCTTCCCTTCATCCCCCCACCTTTCCACCTCCTACCCTTCCTCCCCCACCTCTTACCCCCTTCCGACCCGACCCCCCCCTTCCATACCGACCCACACGCTCTTCAGACCCGACCTGACCCGACCCCCCTTTCCGACACGACCCCCCCCACCCCTTCTGACCCGATTCCCACTTCCGACCCAACCCCCACTTCCGACCCAACCCCCCCCCTTCCGACCCCCCACCCCCTTCCGACCCAGAGCCAAAGAGTTGTGGGCTCCAGAGTGAGATAATAGTCAAACCTAGACATCCAGCTTTAACAGGAACGTTGATTGGAAAGCTGGTGGCCAATGTGCCCATTTTTCTGTTATGAGTTGCGATGCCCAGAATGCTTCCTTCCTGGCTCTTCCTTCATTAGAACATAAGAAATAGGAGCAGGAGTCGGCCATTTGGCCCCTCGAGCCTGCTCCACCATTCAATAAGATCACGGCTGATCTGATCTTGGGTTCAGCTCCACTTCCCTGCCCGCTCCCCATGATCCTTCACTCCCTTATTGCTCAAAAATCTGTCTATCTCCACCTTAAATATATTCAATGACTCAGCCTCCACAGCTCTCTGGGGCAGAGAATGCCAAAGATTCACGACCTTCAGAGAAGAAATTCCTCATCTCAGTTTTAAATGAGTGGCCCCTAATTCTGAGACTAATTCCCCTGGTTTTAGTTTCCTTTATGAGTGAAAATATCCTCTCTGCATCCCCCTTGTCGAGCCCCCTCATTATCTTATATGTTTCAATAAGATCACCTCTCATTCTTCTGAACACCAATGAGTATAGTCCCAACCTAGCTTCATAAGTCAACCCCTCAGCTCTGGATATTAAAGGATAAGTATATCTTTGGATAGAAGAATGAGAGGGGATCTCATTGAAACGTATAAAATTCTGACGGGGTTGGACAGACTGGATGCGGGGAGGGTGTTTCCCCGGCGCTGGAAAGTCTAGAACAAGGGGTCACAGTCTCAGGATACGGGGTAGAAAATTTAGGACCGAGATGAGGAGAAATATTTTCTCTCAGAGGGCGGTGAACCTGTGGAATTCTCTACCACAGAAGGCTGTGGAGGCCTAGTCATTGAATATATTTAAGAGGGAGATAGATAGATTTCTAGAAACAAAAGGCATCAAGAGGTATGGGGATAAAGCGGGAATATGGTGGCGAGATAGAGGATCAGCCATGATCATATTGAATAGCGGTGCAGACATGAAGGGCCGAATGGCCTACTACTGCTCCTATTTTCTATGTTTCGATGAATCAAGGGATATGGGAATAATGCAGGAAAATGGAGTTGAGGTAGAAGATCAGCCATGATCTCATTGAATGGCGGAGCAGGCTCAAGGGGCCGAATGGCCGACTCCTGCTCCTAATTCTTATGTTCTTATGTTCCAGCCAAGGGTCCTACAGTTCAGCTGGGCTCGGCACTACAGAGCTGTCTTTTGGTTGCCGGAACTACATGCCCAACTACAAGGCAGCACACCGTCAGCAGTGGATGAGAGAAAATCAAAATTACTCGCATTTGAAAGACAATAGGTGAATATTAGAGTATTTTATCATAAAACAGAATCAGCATTCCAGCAAAACACAACGAGATACATCGATATAGCTACAGCTCTGGTTATTGTAAATTTATATAGCACGATTCAAAAAAAAATCTCATGCTAAATATGTGTCTTTACAAAGTCAATAAAATGAACAATGAAACAGGTGTTCCGCACATCACCGCTCCAGCATGATTGTCATGAGTACAAAACTGACAAAGTTCCAATTGGAGACAACCATTTGCCTTGGCACTGCATAATACCGAAAACAAGTGAAATGCTTCTTCGTGCAAAATGTCCAACAGTCTCGGGACTTTTAACAACCCTCTTACGGAATTGCAGGAGTCAGCGCCAAGAATTCCCACAATTTCGTTAATGGGCCGTTAATTACAGACGTTCCCCTGTTTGTCATTGAAAGACTTTACTCCAATCTGTTAAATTGAATCGTACCAATCGTCACTGACTGCGATTTACCTTGAAAACCTTTGTTAGGAAGGTAAGTGAGTGGATTCCATTAGCTTAGTTATATTCCGTCATTTAGTGTTAAGGTGAAAACCATAAGCTAGAATAGGAAATGCACAGTTGGACATGTTTGGACAATGCATTGGCTGTAAAGTGAGTGAAGGGGATTTGGAAACTGCAGGGTGGAGATTTTGAAACCAAGGGGGGTAGAAAAACAACAATAGTTACAAAGAGCAGAGGTGCAAATAGAGCCCAGTTGTTGAAAACCTGTGATCTAGCCGGCATCATCATCCAGGGACTTGAGCGCAAAAGTCAAGGCTGACACTCCCAGTGCAGTGCTGAGAGAGTGCCGCACTGTCGGAGGTGCCGTCTTTTAGATGAGATGTTAAACCGAGGTCCCGTCTACTCTCTCAGGTGGACGTAAAAGATCCCGCGGCACTATTTCGGGGAATTATCCCCGGGGTCCTGGAGCCCATATTTATCCCTCAATCAACATAACAAAAAAAACAGATTATCTGGCCATTATCACATTGCTGTTTGTGGGAGCTTGCTGTGCGCAAATTGGCTGCCACGTTTTCCACAACAGTGACCACACTCCAAAAGTACTTCATTGGCTGTAAAGCGCTTTGAGACATCCAGTGGTCGTGAAAGGCGTTATATAAATGCAAATCTTTCTTTTTTCAGAGTGGATACAGGTTCACACATCCACAAAGTTTGGCACAAAAATGTAATTCATTAAAAGGGGAACCACCGTGATGAAAAAGTGTTTTGCCAAATCTATTTTGGTTTGCAAAAATACAATAATGTAAACTGTAATGAACCACACATTATGATATAACATGGATAAGCCTTCCAAAACAAATATAAGCTTGCCAAACATTATTTAATAAAGACGATACCCCTTTAAGAACATAAGAAATAGGAGCTGAAGTCGGCCATTTGGCCCCTCGAGCCTGCTCCGCCATTCAGTAAGATCATGGCTGATCTGATCATGGACTCAGCTCCACTTCCCTGCCCACTTCCCCATAACCCTCGACTCCCCTATCGTTCAAAAATCTGCCTATCTCCACCTTAAATATATTCAATGACCCAGCCTCCACAGCTCTATGGGGCAAAAATTCACAACCCTCAGAGGAGAAATTCCTCCTCATCTCGGGCGACCCCTTATTCTGAAACTATGCCCCCTAGTTCTAGATTCCCCCATGAGGGGAAACATCCTCTCTGCATCCACCCTGTCCAGCCCCCTCAGAATCTGATAGGTTTCAATAAGATCACCTCTCATTCTTCTAAACTCCAATGAGTGTAGGCCTAACCTGCTCAACCTTTCTTCGTCTCAGGAATGAACCTCGTGAACTTTCTCTGAACCCCTTGAAGATTATGGAGTTCTATTCATTTCTGTACTTTCAAAATATGAGAATGATGCAAGATTTTCTTTATGACTTTGATTCTTTAGTCGAACGACTTTAGCTATGTTATTTTTTACTCATCCTCGACCTGTGCAAATTAAAAGGCCTCGGGGACAACAGAAGTGAACATTTAATCGCGGAGGGCATCGCTCCGCCCTGTGGCTTCTCGTCCTCACTCGGAGCCTCCGAGGCCGAGGAGAAGTCAAGAGATGACCTGCTGATATTCAGCGGGGAGGAAACTGGGTAGCTGGGCCTGGAAGGAGACGGGGTCCTGCTGTGGGTCGGGGCGGCCGGAGAGTCACCTGGCGAACCGGCCCGTTTCGGCTGCAATTGGCCTGCCGCGATCCCGCCGAGCCAAACCTGCGGCTGGGGGGCGCTCTCGGAGCCGAGGGCGCCTCGGCCGGGCGACGTGGCATCCGAGTGCCGCGGCTCGCCGTTCCCGCGGGAGGCCTCGGTCGCTGAAGGCGAGGTCGCGCCATCCCGCCGGCACGGCGACCGGTCTCCGCCTCTGCGGTTAAACGGCTTGAAGCCCTGGAAGGAGTGCGTCGCCCACGGGTTGGAGAGCTGACCGTCGGAAAGCCTCGGGACTGCCGCCGCTCCCGATGGGGCAGCCGGTCGATCTTTGCCCTGCTCTCTCAGGCTCTGAACGTCCTCCATCTGCTGCCGGACCTTCACTTTCTCTGTCGGGCGAGAGAGACCAAAGATCAGCGCGGGGGCCTCGACACAAATGGTCGCGAGCCATCAAACAATGGAAGGCAATAGAGCAGCTCTACCTTTCGTGAGATTTTCGTTCTTCTGCCTCAGTGCTTCCATTTCACAAGCCATGGCATTCATCTAAAATGAAATGACAAGAGCTCGTTTAGCAAGTCAAGTGGCCCACTGTCCACCAACGATGTCTCCGCAAGATCCTACAAATCCCCTGGGAGGACAGACGCACCAACGTTAGCGTCCTCGACCAGGCCAACATCCCCAGCATTGAAGCGCTGACCACACTCGATCAGCTCTGCTGGGCGGGCCACATTGTCCGCATGCCAGACACGAGACTCCCAAAGCAAGCGCTCTACTCGGAACTCCTTCACGGCAATCGAGCCAAAGGTGGGCAGAGGAAACGTTACAGGGACACCCTCAAAGCCTCCCTGATAAAATACAACATCCCCACAGACACCTGGGAGTCCCTGGCCAAAGACCGCCCGAAGTGGAGGAAGTGCATCCGGGAGCGCGCTGAGCACCTTGAGTCTCGTCGCCGAGAGCGTGCAGAAACCAAGCGCAGGCAGCGGAAAGAGCGTGCAGCAAACCAGTCCCACCCACCCTTTCCCTCAATGACTATCTGTCCCACCTGTGACAGGGACTGTGGCTCTCGTATTGGACTGTTCAGCCACCAAAGAACTCACTTCAGGAGTGGAAGCAAGTCTTCCTCGATTCCGAGGGACTGCCTATGATGAGAATGATGCTTTGACAGAACCAGTTGCGCTATCATCCAGGGATTTACGGGCGGGATTTTCGGCTTTGCTGATTTTGGGGCAGTAATGGCGGAGGGGCGATAAAGTTTGCGCCTCAGTCAGCAAAATTGGGCAGCTGGGCCCTGAGTGTGGGGCAGAGCGCTAAGGGAGGTGTTGTACACCTCTCGTGGGCACGAGCATGGGAAACTCCCCAACTAAAGAGCCGGGCCGGGAGCGCTCCAAGAGACGCCTGGGGGGGGGGGGGAAAACCCGAAAAAAAACCCCACAAAAACATCCCCAAAACATTGCCCACACCACCACAACATAAATCGCAAACGAAATTCAAAGAAAACACAATCACACTTACCCTAGGACGGCATTACCTACCTCTCTGCAGTCGGTATAGGTTCCCCGCCCGATTTCCCAGGCGGTCAGTGCGGGGCGCACTGCGAGGCGGGCGGGAGCCAAAACTCGCGCCGGTGTCGCGGCCAGGGGGCATTGCACGCCGGGCGCAGCTCTTCCGGGCGTTGCTGCTCCGCGCCACCGCTAAACCGGACCTGAAAACCCCCGAGGGGCGCTGGAGGCTGACCGCCCGCCCAGAACACCTCACCGCCACCACTGCCGCCGCTCCGGGGCGAAAAACGGAGCGCAAAGGACCGGTAAATCACGGCCCTTAAACTTTCTCCAAAGTGGGCAGCAGCCTCGCCTCTGAGTCAGACGGTTGTGGGTTCAAGCCCCATTCCAGGGACTTGAGCACAAAAATCTAGGCTGACACTCCCAGTGCAGTGCTGAGGGAGCCCCGCACTGTCGGAGGTGCTGTCTTTCGGATGAGACGTTAAACCGAGGCCCCCGTCTGCCCTCTGTAAAAGTATGTAAAAGATCCCATGGCGCAATTTTGAAGAAGAGCAGGGGAGTTACTCCCGGTGTCCTGGGGCCAATATTTATCCCTCAATCAACATAACAAAAAAACAGATTATCTGGTCATTGCTGTTTGTGGGAGCTTGCTGTGCGCAACTGGCTGCCGTGTTTCCCACATTGCAGCAGTGACTACACTCCAAAAGTACTTCATTGGCTGTAAAGCGCTTTGGGTGTGCAAGGCACTATATAAATGCAAGTCTTATGCTTTTTAATGAGACTTGTCTTCAGACACTTTGCTGATCACGTGCCATATTTCTGAGTGTTTTGCGTTTACCTTTTCGGTTTTAGCGTTGAGGTTGTGCTGCAGGCTCTGGATTTCCTCCTCCAGCTTCTGAAAGGTCTGAAAGGCAGGGCCTTCCCTCAACTTGCGATTCTCTTCCTCCAAGCTCACCTTCTGCCCCTCCTGGGTCTTCACCATTTCCACCACATTCTGTCACACACAAAGAGTGGGAGGTTACTCTAGTGAGACCATGCAGAGCAGGCACATGCCGATTTTGGCCCCGGGTTAACACTGCACTCTCTCAGCTCCGGGCAGGACAGCGTTTGGGGAGCTACAGAAGGCCTCAGCACACATGCTCAACGATATTGTGCATGTAAATACCCTGTACACTCAACGTACAGTTACATAAGACCACTGAATGTATCTTCACACTGTATACACTTTGCCGGTACCACCAGAGGGTGCAACTGGTGGAGACCTAGGGGTCACCTGCACACTGCAGGTAACCAGGTATAAAAGGGAGTTCACTTTACGGCACCGTCATTCAGGAGCTGCAATAAATGGACTAAGGTCACAACACTTCAAGTACAATACCTTACCTCGTGGAGTTGTTACTAGAGTGCCTACAGACACAATAAACGACATGGGAAGGAAAGTCAGCCAAGTTTCTCACCACTGATTCCCACTCACTGTCAGCCATGGCTCAGTGGGAAGCACACTTGCCTCTGAGTCAGCAGGTCGTGGGTTCAAGTCCCACTCCAGGAACTTGAGCACGTAAATCTAGGGTGACACTCCCAGTGCAGTGCTGAGGGAGTGCCGCACTGTCGGAGGTGCTGTCTTTTGGATGAGACGTTAAACCGAGGCCCCGTCTGCCTTCACAGGTGGAGGTGAAGTATCCCATGGCACTATTTCGAAGAGGAGCAGGGGAGTTCTCCCTGGGGCCAATATTTATCCCTCAATCAACATAACAAAAAAACCCAGATTATCTGGTCATTATCACATTTCTGTTTGTGGGAGCTTGCTGTGTGCAAATTGGCTGCCGCGTTTCCTACATTACAAAAGTGACTACACTCCAAAAAGTACATGTTTGGCTGCAAAGCGCTTTCTGAGACATCTGGTGGTCGTGAAAGGCGCTATATAAATGCAAAACTTTCTTTTGATTGCCACCCAGCAATTCCTGGTGGAATGTGCATGCTTGCGTGGTATTGGCCATCATCATCCTCAGCTGCGATGCCTTGCGCAGTCAAACAGCCTACTGCGGGGGCTGACACACAAAGAATGGATACTTGGTTGAAGTACCAATAGTTCTGATTGCCAAGAAACAAGGAAGACGCGCACATGTTGGAGGTAGTGCAGAGGAAAGTCAGGAGCCTTATTCCTATAGCCAGGGGAATGGGTTGGGTTATGCTGATTGACAGGAGGGATGTTGGCTTTTTTGCCTGGATAGGAAGTATCTGAGAAGGTATCCAAGATCATTAATCCAGAATATTACTTGTAATTAAACAACAGGAGTAGGACAAGAGAAACGCAGGTTCAAATTAGTAAGCGACAACTTTTGCACTGCTATCATGAGGTTCTCCTTCGTGCAGAGAGTGATCAACACTTAGAGGGGCAGAGTAGTGGAGGCAAAAACCCAGGAATCATTTAAGAAACAACTAGATGCAGCAATAACAATATACAACTTGTATTTATATAGCGCCTTTAAGGTAGTGAAACGTCCCAAGGCGCTTCACAGGCGCATTATGCGAGAAAAAAAAAATTAACACTGAGCCGCATGAGAAGAAATTAGGGCAGGTGACCAAAAACTTAGTCAAAGAGGTAGGTTTTAAGAAGCGTCTTAAAGGAGGAAAGAGAGACAGAGAGGCAGAGAGGTTTAGGGAGGGAGTTCCAGGGCTTGGGGCCGATGGTTGAGCGATTATAATCAGGGATGCTCAAGAGGGCAGAATTAGAGGAGCGCAGACATCTCGGGGGATTGTGGGGCTGGAGGAGATTACAGAGATAGGGAGGGGCGAGGGCCATGGAGGGATTTGGAAACAAGGATGAGAATTTTGAAATCGAGGCGTTGCTTAACCGGGAGCCAATGTAGGTCAGCGAGCACAGGGGAGTGATGGGGTAAGCTGCCTACGATGAGGTCAGTGCTGCAGAGCTGGTCTCCAGTCGTCCTGGTTAACCCTTGCCACTGGATCAAGGCCTAGCTCTGCCAAGCCCGTGTGCTGGCTGGTGTGCAACGGTCACCCCACGTTAAAAAAATCCACCCACAGGCATCTTCCACCCTTCAACATGTAGTTCGGGATCTGGAATATTAGACTCATCGAATCATTCCTTTTTGGCATGGAAGCGAGTCATCCTCGATTCGAGGGACTGCCTAAGATGATAGGTGAGCGGGACTTGGTGCGAGTTAGTACATGGGTTAGTGGGAGAGTAGGGTTGCCCTGGGTGGATGAATAAGCTGGACTGAGTGGCCTTCCTCTGCTATAAGTGTCTTGTGATCGGGCGGCTAGTATCTTGGCGCGAGTTGGCGCTCTCGGCAGAGGAGGGGAGAGAATCAATGCTGATGGTGGTACCACAGGAATCTGACCGAGCTCATTTCTGGGCACATCGCTGTTCAACCACAACCACCTCCCGAGCGAGGGCCCTTCACACAGTATTTCAAGCCCGTCAAAGGAAGTTCCCGAGACAATGAACTACTGTCTGCAGCCAACATCATCGTGTAACTTCACCCGTCCATCCTACTTTTTGCAGGGAAAGTGAGACCAGTCATTGAGCGCACTGTGTTCAACCAGCCTACTGTTCTCTTTGTTCGGCTGAAACAAATGTTCTCATTCTCTGCGAAACTTGTCACTCTGAAAGTGAGGGTCTCTCTTTTCACACTGAGCGCCGAGTGAGAAATATTGCTTGCTGAGAAATAAGATGGAGAATTCCCACAGGGCGGGCAGTGAGGGAACACACTTACCTGGACAAGGTGTGACCTGGGCATCCAGTATTCAAGCGAGGCGCTGCCTTTTCTATCCTCTGGTAGTTTACTGTAAGCTTTTGTCAAATCGTCTCGCTCTTTCACCAAAGTGGCCAACTGTGGAAAGGGCAGCAACGTTATTATATCCTCCATTTCCTCAAGATAATGTCTTCTTTAAAACGGATGTGTGATCTCCCCCCCCCCGCTCTCAGAGTGAAGTACTCTCAATACTACATAGCATCCAGTTTGGGGGCATAAAAGTGTTTATGGTCATTTGAGTATGGAATGAAAGTTTCCCACATTACAACAGTGACTACACTCCAAAAGTACTTCATTGGCTGTAAAGCGAGAGAGAAGTCTCTAGAGAGAGAGAGAGAGAGAGAGAGAAGTCGAGCGAGAGAGAGAGAGAAAGAGAAGTCAAGAGAGAGAGAGACAGAAGTCGAGAGAGAGAGAGAGAGAGAGAGAGAGAGACAGAAGTCGAGAGAGAGAGAGACAGAAGTCGAGAGAGAGAGAGACAGAAGTCGAGAGAGAGAGAGAGAGAGAGAGAGAGAGAGAGAGAGAGAGAGAGAGAGAGAGAGAGAAGTAGAGAGAGAAAGAGAGAAGTCGAGAGAGAGAGAAGTCTCCAGAGAGAAGTCTCCAGAGAAAGAGAGAAGACAAGAGAGAGAAGTCGAGAGAGAGAAGACGAGAGAGAGAGAGAAGTCACGAGAGAGAGAGAGAGAGAGAGAGAGAGAGACAGAAGTCGAGAGAGAGAGAGAAGTCGAGAGAGAGAGAGGTCGAGATAGAGAAGTAGAGAGAGAGAGAGAGAGAGAGAAGTCGAGAGAGTGAGAAGAGAGAGAGAGAGAAGTCGAGAGAGAGAGAGAGAGAAGTCGAGAGAGAGAGAGAGACGTCCGGCGGTCATGAAAGGCGCTATATAAAGGCAAGTCTTTCTTTAAGTGCATCGATAATAGAACCATAGATGTTTACAGCACAGGACGTGGCCATTCGGCCCGTCGAGCCCGTGCCGGCTCTCTGCAAGAGCACTTCAACCAGTCCCACTCCCCCCGCCCTTTCCCCGTAGCCCGGCAATTTTGTTTCCTTCAGGTACTTATCCAACTCTCTTTTGAAAGCCACGATTGAGTCTGCCTCCGCCATGTCAAAGGGCATCACTAAAAACAGATTATCCGGTCATTATCTCATTGCTGGCTGTGGGAGCTTGCTGTGCGGAAATTGGCTGCCGCATCTCTTATGTTACAACAGTGACTGCACTCCAAAAGTACTACATTGGGCGTAAAGCACTTTGAGGTTGTGAAAGGCGCTATATAAATGCAAGGTCTTTCTTTCTTAAGAGTACATTACCTTCCACCCTCCCAGTCACATTGAAGACCACAGTTGAAGTGCAACTTTGCCCCGGGACAATGTTACAATGCAAGTTCGAGCCTACGCCCTTCGCCCCTTGGACTGCACCTTGACCCCCCTACCCCTCCCCCTCCTCCTCCACCAGAGGCTGCTTCGACAGTCACTGTGCCTCTGATTGTGCAACTCTTTCCCAAAGCCACTTTTTGCCTGGCTACATCTCTCCCTTCCGCCAAAACTTTTCTTCAATGTCAATTTCTTTGTTCCTCTCCTGGACCTTTAATTTTTTTTATTGCTCCCACCCCCGCGCTCCGTGTCCCCCTCTTCCCTTGTGAAAGGTGCTCAGAAGGATGCTACCACACCAGACACACGAAAGCAGTGCAAGTTCCTGCAGTTCTGCTCATCGCATTACAGGAAAGATGTGATCGCACGAGAGAGGGTGCAGAGGAGATTTACGAGGATGTTGCCTGGACTGGAGAATTTTAGCTGTGAGGAAAGATTGGAGAGGCTGTTGTTTTCTTTGGAACAGAGGAGGCTGAGGGGCGACCTTATTGAGGTGTATAAAATTATGAGGGGTCGAGATAGAGTGGATAGGAAGGACCTAGTTCCCTTAGCAGAGGGGTCAACAACCAGGGGGCACAGATTTAAAGCAATTGGTAGGAGGTTTAGAGGGGATTTGAGGGGCAATTTCTTCACCCAGAGGGTGGTGGGGGTCTGGAACTCACTGCCTGAAAGGGTGGTAGAGGCAGAAACCCTCATTGTTATGTATTTAACCCTGGGCAACCCGTATCACACCACCACCAGCATCCCTTGGGAGCACTGTATTTTAGCAGGCCACCCACGAGGTACCTGCACTCTGGAGCCTAATTAAAGGAGCTAAGGTTACACTTACTCATTGCTCACAGTACTCAGTTCCATCCTTTATTATGAGCTCATCACTCATCACATTTATCAAGTGCTTGGATGTGCACCTGAAGTGCCGTAACCTACAGGGCTACGGACCCAGAGCTCGAAAGTGGGATTAGGCTGGATAGCTGTTTGTCGGCCGGCGCAGACATGATGGGCCGAAATGGCCTCCTTCCCTGCTGTAAACTTCTGATTCTAAGTTATCGTCACTGAGTTACCAGGGCTACAGCTGCACGCTACAAAGGCCACCTGACGCAGGTCTCAAGCGAGAATGGTTTTTCAGCACCGCGCTGTTTCCTGGATGACCTACCTGTTCAGTCATTAGGTGGCTGCGTCTGCGGAAGCCGCTGTTCTCTCCCTGGAGAGTCTGCGCGAGCCGCTGTTCAAGGCTCACGACCTCCTCCAGCCCCTTCAAAACACCATCAACACAGTTGGCCTTTTTAATCCCGCACCAATTCATTACTCATTTAAAGCTCATCAAAAGTAACTCTGCAGAATGCAAGTTTGGAATTAACATAAGAACATAAGAACTAGGAGCAGGAGTCGGCCATACGGCCCCTCGAGCCTGCTCCGCGATTCAATAAGATCATGGCTGATCTGATCTTGGGCTCAGCTCCACTTCCCTGCCTGCTTCCCATAACCCTCGACTTCCTTATCGCTCAAAAACCTGTCTATCTCCAACTTAAATATATTCAATGACCCAACCTCCACAGCTCTCTGGGTCAGAGAATTCCACAGATTTACAACCTTCAGAGAAGAAATTCCTTCTCGTCTCAGTTTTAAATGGGCAGCCCCTTATTCTAAGACTATGTCCCCCAGTTTTAGTTTCCCCATTGTCACCATTCACCAGAACGTAAGAAACAGCAGCAGGATAAGATCACAGCTGATCTTCTACCTCAGGTACACTTCCCACTCCAGGAACTTGAGCACATAAATCCAGGTTGACGTTCCCAGTGCAGTGCTGAGGGAGTGCTGCACTGTCGGAGGTGCCGTCTGTCGGATGAGACGTTAAACCGAGGGCCCACCTGCTCTCTCAGGTGGACGTAAAAGACCCCACGGCACTATTCGAAGAAGAGCAGGGGAGTTACTCCTGGTGTCCTGGGTCAACATTTATCCCTCAAACAACATCACAAAAACACATTATCTGGTCACTATTGCTTTTTGCGGGAGCTTGCTGTGCGCAAATTGGCTGCCGCGTTTCCCACATTACAACAATGACTACACTCCAAAAGTACTTCATTGGTTGTAAAGCGCTTTGGGACGTCCTGGGGTCATGAAAGGCGCTATATCAATCCAATTTTTCTTTCCTTTTCTCTCCCGCCCTAACACCATAGGCCTTGAATCCCCGAGTGTTTAAAAATCTGTCTAACTCAGTCTTGAGTATACAAGGAGTGAAGGGTGCAGGCTATTCCTGGCTCTTTTATTGCCCAAAATAAACTGCAAGCCATATGGCAGGTTGCTTTCATGCGTGTTCTAGAAACTCTTGAGATAGATGATCAAAGCCGAGGCCTATTTTTTTTTAAAGAAAAAGCGTCTCCCCATCAGAACCCCCGCAGCTATCCCCCAGTGCCTCATCCTCGTGACCATTCTTCAAGTGGAGCCTTACTGTAGATGTTATAGTTTGTGCAGATTGGGCTGTCCATCAAGGGAGGAGGGGAAGTCACGCCCAAGCCTGATCCCGCCCTCACGGGAGGCCACAGAGTAGTGATTAGGAGCAGGAACGCTGGCTGATCGGTCTCGCTCTGTAACCCAGAGGCACCTTGGCCAGTTCGGAGGGGGTGGGGGGGTTGCGTGTGCTGGGCGTGGTGACGTAAGAAGGGAGACAGTTGATGGACGTTGTTATGTCTTTAATACTCTTATGAATGACTCCTCGAGGTCTAGTATTGTACTTGAGCTGTTGTGACCTTAGTCCCATTTACTATATCTCCAGAGTGAGGCACAAGCGTGGTGGGCAGCCGTTTACACTGGGCCCTGCACACCTGTGCAAGTGACCCTCAGGTCTCCCACCGCAGTGCCCTCTGGTGGCACACCTTATGTGACTATACAGTTGGTATACATGGTCTAGGTACATGACAGACGTGGTGACATTTGGGAGAGGAGAGGGGAGCAGCGGATGAACGTGATGACGTTTGTGAAGCTCCATGGGGCATCCAGAGTCTGTGAAAGGTGTTATGTAAATAAAAGGCCCCGCCTTTCTTTCCATTTCTGTCCATAACACAGTCAATGAAATGAAGCGGTTTGTGGGAGCTTGCTGTGTGCAAATTGGCGGCCGGGTTTCCCACAATCCACCAGTGACCACACTGTCCTTCATTGGCTGCAAAGCGCGTTAGGATGTGCCGAAGTTGTGAAAGGCGCTATATATATGCAAGTTACAAAGACCACACTGCAGTAGAGCTCGTGGGGTTAAAGCACATTATAAAGAACAGCTTTACTCTGTAGCTGAGAATTTTCGAGCTGACCACTTAGATGACCACAAAGGTGGCAAAGTAGAAAAGTACTCCATTCCCCAGTACTGACGCCCTTCAACTTAACGAGCCAAACAAAACCACCCAAAACTTCAAGGAATGAAACAAAACTGTAAAACCTGATCTATAGAGCGTTTAACCAGAAAGTTGAGGTGTATAATATTATGAGGGGCCTAGATAGAGTGGATAGGAAGGACCTGTTTCCCCTTAGCAGAGGGGTCAACAACCAGGGGACACAGATTTAAAGGAATTGGTAGGAGGTTTCGAGGGGATTTGAGGGAAATGTCTTCTCCCAGAGGGTGGTGGGGGTCTGGAACTCACTGTCTGAAAGGGTGGTAGAGGCAGAAACCCTCACCACATTTACAAAGTACTTGAATGTGCCGTAACCTACAGGGCTACGGACCAAGAGCTGGAAGGTGGGATTAGGCTGGAGAGCTCTTGAACGATAAGGGAGTCAAGGGTTATGGGGAGCGGGCAGGGAAGTGGAGCTGAGTCCATGATCGGATCAGCCATGATCGTATTAAATGGCGGAGCAGGCTCGAGGGGCCAAATGGCCGACTCCTGCTCCTATTTCTTAAGTTCTTATGTTCTCTTTGTCAGCTGGCGCGGACACAATGGCCTCCTTCTGTGCCATAAATTTCGATGACTTTAAAGACAGCAATGTAGAGAGTTTGCTCGCTGACCCCTTAGCATATACATAAAAACATAAGAAATAGGAACAGAAATAGGCCATACGACCCCTCGAGCCTGCTCTGCCATTCAATAAGATCATGGCTGATCCTATCATGGACTCAGCTCCACTTCCCTGTCCGCTCTCCATAACCCCTTATCGTTTAACTAACTGTCTATTTCTGTCTTAAATTTATTCAATGTCCCAGCTTCCACAGCTCTCTGAGGCAGTGAATTCCACAGACTTACAACCCTCTGAGAGAAGAAATTTCTCCTCATCTCAGTTTTAAATGGGCGGCCCTTATTCTAAGATTATGTCCCCTAGTTCTAGTCTCCCCCCATCAGTGGAAACATCCTCTCTGCATCCACCTTGTCAAGCTCCCTCATAATCTTATACGTTTCGATAAGATCACCTCTCATTCTTCTGAATTCCAATGAGTAGAGGACCAGAATCAACCTAGTGAACCTTCTCTGAACTGCCTCCAAAGCAAGTATATCCTTTTGTAAATATGGAAACCAAAATTGCACGCAGTATTCCAGATGTGGCCTCACCAATACCCTGTACAGCTGTAGCAAGACTTCCCTGCTTTTATACTCCATCCCCTTTGCAATAAAGACCAAGATTCCATTGGCCTTCCTGATCACTTGCTGTACCTGCATGCTATCCTTTGGAACAATTGGAATTTAATTCGATTCTTTGAGTCACTGACTGGATGCTGTTCGCGACTTACCCTGTGAATTTTTCCAACAAATCTTCAGTCAGTGCAGATACTCCGCGGTGACTAAATGCAGTACGAGTACCTGCTCTGTTGACCCAGCATGTAAAAGGATTACTCCCGGCAACACTAAGCCATACTGACAGGAAGGTGCCGGGTTCAATCACTGGTCTAATCGGGGTTAGCTGCCTTCAGGGGGGCAGTGGGGGGTTAAATTGACCTAATATCCTTGGGCAAGGCAGGAGAAAAAAAAATCCAGTGATCCTGGATGAGATTGTTACTCAGTGACCCCCTGCTAGAAAGTGCAAATGCGTGGGCAAGGTCAACTTGCACTTAAAGGGCATCCTTAGCATAGCAAACCATCCCAAGGCAAGATAGAAAGACTTGCATTTATATAGCATCTTTCACGACCAAAGCGCTTTACAGCCAATGAAGTACTTTTTGGAGTGTAGTCACTGTTGTAATATGGGAAACGCGGCAGCCAATTTGTGCACAGCAAGTTCCCACAAACAGCAATGTGATAATGATCAGATCATCTGTTTTTTTGTTATGCTGATTGAGGGATAAATATTGACCAGGACACTGGGGATAACTCCCCCTGCTCTTCTTCAAAATAGTGCCACGGGATCTTTTACATCCACCTGAGAGGGCAGACGGGGCCTCGGTTTAATGTCTCATCCGAAAGACGGCACCTCCGACAGTGATGCGCTCCCTCAGCACAGCACTGGGAGTGGGACTTGAACTTGAACCCACAACCTTCATGAATCAAGAGGCGACTGTGCTACCCACTGAGCCACAGCTGACACTTCAAAAGCAGGGCATAGCAGCAATTGGGAGAAGATTAGGGGAGCTGGCTGCAGAGATGGGTTTTGAAAGGGTGCCTTCGAAAGCGGGGGCAGATTTGGTGAGGGGCGGGCTTTAGGAAGGGAATGCCTCTCATTGAGCATCTCTTTCGATTACAACATGTAAAAGCAGCTTCAATCGTGACCTTTTGAAACGAGCAGAAATACAGTGTAGCATAATTTATTTTTTAGAAACCTAGAAACATGCAGGAGTAGGCCATTCGGCCCTTCAAGCCTGCACCACCATTCAATATGATCATGGCTGATCATGAAACTTTAGTACCCCATTCCTGCCTTTTCTCCATACCCCTTGATCTAACTCCCTTTTGAATATATCTAACGAATTGGCCTCAACAACTTTCTGTGGTAGAGAATTCCACAGGTTCACCACTCTCTGAGTGAAGAAGTTTCTCCTCATCTCAGTCCTAAATGGCTTACCCCTTATCCTTAGACTGTGACCCCTGGTTCTGGACTTCCCCAACATCTTCCTGCATCTACCCTGTCCAATCCCGTCATAATTGTATATGTTTCTATTAGATCCCCTCTCATTCTTCTAAATTGCAGTGAATATAAGTCCAGTCGATCCAGTCTTTTTTCATATGTCAGTCCTGCCATCCTGGGAATCAATCTGGTGAACCTTCACTGCACTCCCTCAATAGCAAGAATGTCCTTCCTCAGATTTTACATACCTGACATGCAACGGTCTGTAAGTGTTGCAATTTACATAGTGGGCAGAGATTTAAGGTGATCGTCAAAAGAACCAGAGGCGACATGAGGAAAAACGTTTTTACGCAACGAGTGGTTAGGATTTGGCATGCCTGATAGGGTGATGGAGACAGATTCAATAGTGGCCTTCAAAAGGAGACTCGATAAATACTTGATAAAGGAGAAAAAATTGAAGGGATACGGGGAAAGAGCGGGACGTCTGGGTTGCACAGACTCAATGGGCCGAATGGCCTCCTTCTATGCTGTACTAGTCTATGATTCCAGAGTGCATCATCATCATAGGCACAGTCCCTCGTATCGAGGATGACTTGCTTCCACACCAAAAAGGGATGAGTTTACAGATGGTTTCAATGAAGGACCTAATATTCCAGGTCGCGAACTACATCCTGAAGGGTGGAAGATGCCTGTGGGTGGATTTTTTTTAACGTGTGGTGGCCGTTGCACACCAGCCACCACACGGGCTTGACAGAGCCAGGTCTTGGTCCAGTGGCAAGGGTTAACCAGGACGACTGGAGACCAGCTCTGCTGCACGGACCTAATGCGCACAAATATCGCAGTGTGGGCTGGGCCCGTGCTGCCCCTGGGCCCTCGCCTCTTCTGGGCCCCGATCACGTTGCTCCATGATCGCTTGCCGCTCCTTCGCCCCGACCTCGCCGCTCCTGCTGCACCTGCCCACGCTCCAATCAGCAACCTGGACTGTGGTGACGTCCAATCCAGTCACCCTCTTCACTGCCGTCACCCTCCTGCACCAGCTCGCGCTGTACCTTGCCGTGGTGTGTTGCCGCACTGCTCCGGGGGCAAGGTAATAGTGGCTGTAGGTTTTGCAGGGGGGGCAGGGAGCAGGGAGGAAGAGGAAAGGTTCTAGTTCAGCTCACCACAGTCAAATAGCTTGTGGACGATCACCGTCTAGGTGCACACATGTCTGGCCAGGCCACATTGTCCGCATGCCAGACACGAGGCTCCCAAAGCAAGCGCTCTACTCGGAACTCCTTCACGGCAAACGAGCCAAAGGTGGGCAGAGGAAACGTTACAGGGACACCCTCAAAGCCTCCCTGATAAAGTGCAACATCCCCACTGACACCTGGGAGTCCCTGGCCAAAGGCCGCCCTAAGTGGAGGAAGTGCATCCGGGAGGGCGCTGAGCACCTTGAGTCTCATCGACGAGAGCATTCAGAAATCCAAGTGCAGGCAGCGGAAGGAGCGTGCGGCAAACCTGTCCCACCCACCCTTACCCTCAACGACTATCTGTTCCACCTGTGACAGGGACAGTGCTTCTCGTATTGGACTGTTCAGCCACCTAAGGACTCATTTTTAGAGTGGAAGCAAGTCTTCCTCGATTCCGAGGGACTGCCTATGATGATGATGATGATGCAGATATGGACTGTCGCTTGGGGGAATAGTAGTGGAGGAGCTTTCAATGCCTGTGGAACCACAAGGCAGCAAGTCAGTGCCTTCAGGAGAGAGGGAGAGGAACTGAGGAGGGGTGTGGATGTGGAACATCTGCAACAAAGGCCTCCACCAGTATGTAGCTCCTCCACACAAAGTTTGAGTTCCGTTGCTGCTCACAGTATAACAATACAAAGTGTCAGAGGGTTAATCTTTCTCCGTCCTACAGTGCTGTCGTTGCACAGTAATGCGGCCAAATAACTGATGCTAACGTATGTCATACTATTTCCAGTTAGATTAGTTAATCACTCGGGTAAGAGGAGGTTTGAAATGTCAATGTACTCATTTGATTTAATGAGGCTTGGCTACATGGTTTTAGCTGTCAGAGCAAATCCATTATCAAACCGCCCCCATGAAAGCAAAAGTTAAGTTAATGTATAAAGCATCGCTCACTGATGGGGCGATGCCAGAGCCCATAACACAAGAGCGCACCCTCTAAATCACCAATATAGTGCTGTTGCTACCCAAGCAATCTAAAATGACTATGATTGCTTTGAAAGGCATTTTACTGCAGCACAGATAACCTACTAACAGCTAACCCTTTCGTTGGCACAAAGCTCGATATTATACGCATATAACACTGAACGTATACCCACATATAGCTTGTGCAGATAACGTTGGAAATAAGAACATAAGAAATAGGTGCAGGAGTAGGCCATAAGGCCCCTCGAGCCTGCTCCGCCATTCAATAAGATCATGGCTGATCATTGACCTCAGCTCCACTTCCCCGCCCGATCTCCATAATCGTTTACTCCCTTATTGCCCAAAAATCTGTCTATCCCCGCCTTAAACATATTCAATGACCCAGCTCTCTGGGGCAGAGAATTCCACAGCTTTACAACCCTCAAAGAGAAGAAATTTCTCCTCATCTCAGTTTGAAATGGGCAGCCCCTTATTCTAAGACTACGTCCCCTAGTTTTAGTTTCCCCTATGAGTGGAAATATCCTCTCTGCATCCATCTTGTCGAGCCCCCTCATTATCTTATAAGTTTCGATAAGATCACCTCTCATTCTTCTGAATTCTAATGAGTGAGTAGAGGCCCAACCTACTCAACCTACATTCATAAGTCAACCCCCTCATCTCCGAAATCAACCTCGTGAACCTTCTCTGAACAGCCTCTAATACAAGTATATCCTTCCGTAAATATATTCAACGACACAGCTCTCTGGGGGAGAGAATTCCAAGTATTCACAATGCTCAGGTTGAAAAAATTCCTCCTCATCTCAGTCTTAAATAGCCAACCCCTTAAATCCACACCAGGTGCTCGAGGAGTTGAAAAAGCGAGAACCTTTCCCATTCGTTTGCAGGGTGTAACCAACGCTGACAGGGTAACGTTTATTGCCAGTCCTGAGTTACATGGAGATGTTGGTGGCTATTGTTAACAGATGGCTTTCAGAGTTACCTGTAGCATGGGACTGGAGTCAATACGTAGGCCCGACTAGGTGAGGGGAGCAGGTTCCATTTCCTGTAGAACATTAATGAACAGTTGGGTTTTTAAGCCAATGGTCACAACACCTTTCCCTCTCAGGTTTTCTTGGTGCCAACCCATAAACGATCAGATTTATTAAATTCGCAATATGCCACAGGGGAGCAGTAGCATTGTGGCTATGTTAGTGGATTAGTTATCCAGAGGCCTGGCCTAATGACAGCAGTTTACATTCCACTAGGGAATTTAAATTCCAAAGTAATTAAATAAATCTGGAATTTAATAAAAAGCTAGTGTCAGTAATGGAGACCATGAAACTACCGGATCGTCGTAAAATTTGGTTCCCTAATATTCTTCAGGGAAGGAAATCTGACGACCTTACCCAGTCTGGCCTATATGTGACTCCAGACCGACAGAAGTGTGGTTTGACTCTTAACTGCCCTCTGAAACGGCCTAGCAAGACACTCGGTTACATTCAAGATGGCGGCTCACCACCACCTTCTCGAGGGCAATTAGGGATGGGCAATAAATGCCGGCCTTGCCAGCGATGCCCACATTCCGGTGAATGAATTTAAAACCACTACACTACTGGACACAACCTCTGATAGAGAACATAAGAAATAGGAGCAGGAGCAGGCCCTATGGCCCTTCGAGCCTGCTCCGCCATTCAATGAGAGAAGTTCCAGCCAAGGGTCGACACCTGAAACAGTAACCCATCTCTTCTCTATCCCTCTGTTGACAGACCTGCTGTGCATTTCCTGTATTCACTGCTTTTATTTCATATTCTCAGCATGTATTTTCCATTCCTCCGATGTATTTTGTACACTAATAGATGAATGATGGCGCATTTAACTGCAGTCATTTAATCAGTTAGTTCTCATAATGTATAATGAAAGAACATTGGAACCTCATTACTGAATTGATGTCTAAAAATTCACAAAAAACTAATTGCCTCTCGCTTCGCTGCAGAATTTGCTTTTGGCTGTTCCATTGCTGTGCAGTAGACGTGTGGAGTGTAGTCGTGATGGCAGTACCTGTGTGATGGGGCAATAATGAAGGTTCGCTAGACTGATTCCTGGGATGGGGGAATTGTCTTATGAGGCGAGATTGAGTAGATTTGGCCTATATTCTCTAGAGTTTAGTAAAATGAGAGGTGATCTCATTGAAACATACAAAATTCTTACAGGGCTTGACAGGGTAGATGTTTCCCCCCGGGCTGGGGAGTCTAGAACCAGGGGTCACACAGTCTCAGAATAAGGGTCGGCCATTTAGGACTGAGATGAGGAGAAACTTCTTCACTCAGAGGGTGGTGAATCTCTGGAATTCTCTACCCCAGAGGGCTGTGGAGGCTCAGTGAGTATATTCAAGACTGAGATAGATAGATTTTTGGATATTAAGGGAATCAAGGGATATGGGGATAGTGCAGAGAGGTGTAGTTGAGGTAGAAGATCAGCCATGATCTCATTGAATGGCGGAGCAGGCTCGAGGGGCCGAATGGTCTACTCCTGCTACTAATTCTTATATGTTCTTAGGATGGATTTGGACCCAATGGAGCGTGGCATTAAATAGTGTCATTACAAGGTATTCTTTTTCCCCAGAGTGACTCCTGCCAAGAAACCGGAAGATCCGGTATTTAAAAAATAACGTTCAGGACAGAGGTTTGCCTAAGTGCCAACTCTTATTTGCTTTTAACATAAGAACATAAGAAATAGGAGCAAGAGTCGGCCATTCGGCCCCTTGAGCCTGCTCCGCAATTCAATAAGATCATGGCTGATCTGATCATGGACTCAGCTCCACTTCCCTGTCCGCTCCCCATAACCTTTTATCGTTTAAGAAACTGTCTATTTCTGTCTTAAATTTATTCAATATCCCAGCTTTCACAGCTCTCTGAGGCAGCAAATTCCACAGATTTACAACCCTCAGAGAAGAAATTTTTCCTCATCTCTGTTTTAAATGGGCGGTCCCTTATTCTAAGATCATGCCCTCTAGTTCTAGTCTCCCCCATCAGCGGAAACATCCTCTCTGCATCCACCTTGTCAAACCCCCTCATAATCTTATACGTTTTGATAAGATTACCTCTCATTCTTCTGAATTCCAATGAGTGGAGGCCCAACCTACTCAACCTTTCCTCATAAATCAACCCCCTCATCTCCAGAATCAACCTAGTGAACCTTCTCTGAACTGCCTCCAAATCCTTTCATAAATATGGAAACCAAAACTGCACGCAGTATTCCAGGTGTGGCCTCACCAATATCCTGTATAACTGTAGCAAGACATCCCTGCTTTTATATTCCATCCCCTTTGCAATAAAGACCAAGATTCCATTGGCCTTCCTGATCACTTGCTGTACCTACATACTATCGTTTTGTGTTTTGTGCACAAGTACCCCCAGGTCCCGCTGTACTGCAGCACTTTGCAACCTTTCTCCATTTAAATAATAACTTGCTCTTTGATTTTTTTTCTGCCAAAGTGCATGACCTCACACTTTCCAACATTATATTCCATCTGCCAAATTTTTTCCCACTCACCTAGCCTGTCTATGTCCTTTTGCAGATTTTGTGTGTCCTCCACACACATTGCTTTTCCTCCCATCTTTGTATCGTCAGCAAACTTGGCTACGTTACACTCGGTCCCTTCTTCCAAGTCGTTAATATAGATTGTAAATAGTTGGGGTCCCAGCACTGATCCCTGCGGCACCCCACTAGTTACTGATTGCCACCCCGAGAATAAACTATTTATCCTGACTCTCTGTTTTCTGTTAGTTAGCCTGATAATTAAAATCCATTTATTATTTGTGATATATTCCACCTTTACAGTAAAGTTCTGTAGTTCAGTGGAGAGTTCGATTGGAGAATAAACACAGGCCAGAAATACAGATAAACAAATATTAACACATTCCCGTGAGATTGGCTCGATAAACATCCTCGTTGTTGAAAGGTGTCTTATAGCGGTATTTTCCCTTGTTGGAAATAAATTTTATTATAAAGAAATGCAAATATAATTTAAAACATGCATCATTTTTTCATTAATAGTCCAGGCTCAACTTTATCTCAAACTAGACTTGGATTTATATAGCGCCTTTCACGATCACCGGACATCTCAAAGTGCTTTACAGCCAATGAAGTACTTTTGGAGTGTAGTCACTGTTGTAATGTGGGAAATGCGGCAGTCAATTTGCACACAGCAAGCTCCAACAAACAGCAATGTGATAATGACCAGATAACCTGTTTTTTTGTTATGTTGATTGAGGGATAAATATTGGCACCCGGGACACCGGGAATAACTCCCTCGCTCTCCTTCAAAATAGTGGCCGCGGGATCTTTTACGTCCACCTGAGAGGAGCAGACGGGGCCTCGGTTTAACGTCTCATCCGAAAGACGGCACCTCCGACAGAGCGGCACTCCCTCGGCACTGCACTGGGAGTGTCCACCTAGATTTTTGTGCTCAAGTCACTGGAGTGGGACTTGAACCCACAACCTTCTGACCCAGAGGCAAGTGTGCTGCCCACTGAGCCACAGCTGGCACAGATCGAGTTGAATATGTTTCTCTGTTTTTAAAAAGATCTTTGCTATCATTCAAGCAGGGTGCATGTTCGGAACTTCACCGTCTTTTTAAAAAAAACGCGAAGTGCGCGTGCGCAAATGCTTCCGGGTCGTTGGCAGCAGTCCCGTCCTTATTCCCCTCCACCCCCCGGCAGCCGGTTACAGTGTGGAGGCGGCACACATCAGATTAAAATATGGGACTCCTAGGAGCAATGGCAAGGCACTAATCTCACTGCAGGCTGCAAGGGAAGTCATAAAGCATGAGCGAGACAGTGAAGTCGCTGCTAATGGCACGCAGGCAGTCTGGAAGCAGACACGCGTCACTGGATGAGCTGCACTTGGGACTCCCTTGCCTGACAACACTGCGACACATCCTTGATTTACTGCAGCTAACGGCAGCTATGGGGCTGTAAAAATGAATGGTTCCCTGCTACTTAAAATGCAAGAGTGTCGTTACTTTTTCACATCGAGACATAGCAACAGGAGGAGGCAATTCAGCCCCTTGAGCCTGTTCAGCCATTCAGTTAGATCATGGCTGATCCGCACCATAACTCCATCAGCGCATCATGGTTCCGTGACCATCAATACCCTTAACCCCACAAAAATCTGACACTCCCCGCTGACTCGGAAGTGTGCACCAACCTCGTTTACGCCCGCGCTCGAAAGGTTTGTTTTTCTCTCGAAGATGCTGAAGCTGTTTCAGATCCTGCGGGTCCAGAGCATGTGACATCACCAAGCGACGCCGTCAGCAAATCCCCCCCCCCCCGAAAACCAGAGTTACAACAACAATTGCAGCTTGCATTTATATAGCGCCTTTAACGCAGTAAAATGTCCCAAGGCGCTTCACAGGCGCATCATCAGACAGGACTTGGCAGCCAACTTGTACACAGCAAGCTCCCACAAACAGGATAGCGTCTGGTTGAGGGATAAATATTGGCAAGGCCACCCCTGCTCTTCTTCGAAATAGTGCCGCGGGATCTTTTACGTCCACCTGAGAGGAGCAGACGGGGCCTCGGGTTTAACGTCTCATCCGAAAGACACATGACTCAGCGTCTGCTCTAAATGCATCTGCAAAAATACTGTGCAAGGAAATAAGTAGAAGTATAAATATAAGAACATAAGAACTAGGAGCAGGAGTAGGCCATACGGCCCCTTGAGCCTGCTCCGCCATTTAATACGATCATGGCTGATCCGATCATGGACTCAGGTCCACTTCCCTACCCACTCCCCATAACCCCTTATTCCCTTATTGGTTAAGAAACTGTCTATCTCTGTCTTAACTTTATTCAATGTCCCAGCTTCCACAGCTCTCTGAGGCAGCGAATTCCACAGATTTACAACCCTCCGAGGGAAGAAATTCCTCCTCATCTCAGTTTTAAATGGGCGGCCCCTTATTCTAAGACTATGCCCTCTAGTTCTAGTCTCCCCCATCAGTGGAAACATCCTCTCTGCATCCACCTTGTCAAGCCCCCTCATAATCTGATACGTTTCGATAAGATCACCTCTCATTCTTCTGTATAAAACACTGGTTCGGCCTCAACTGGAGAATTGTGTCCAATTCTGGGCACTGTACTTTAAGAATGATGTGAAGGCCTGAGGGTGCAGAGAAGATTTACGAGAATGCCGGCTTTGCCAGCGACACCCACGTCTCAGGAATGAATTAAAAAAATATATATGGCGAGTCGGCAGGTAGATTCCTTTTAACGGCGCTAAAATTGCCCACCGCTGCAAATGGGGCGCAGCTACCCCGTTTCAGCTGCTTTTACCGGCGTGGTGGATGCGGTGGCCTCGTGAGCAAAATTCCGCTCTTTGGCTTTTGTTTCCCAGCGTCCCGGGAGTCGGTCATAACGGGGAGCGGACGTTTGCAGTCTGGGGGGGGGGGGGGGGGCGGGTGGTGTGACCGCCGCTGTCAGTCAGGGAGCGTAGCGCTGATGATGTCATCACGGCGCTCCCCTTGACTTAAAGAGGAGAGCCTGCGCGATTGTTTCAGTTCGGTCCATTGGGCCACCAGGGAGGGTTTCGGCCGGGCCCAGTGGTCTGACACCCGAGAGGGGGGGGGAGGTGCAGGGAGTGGGGTGGGCCCAGCTGAACCCGGGATCGTAATAGTCGACCTGAATGGCAATCATCCGACAAGAAAAAAAACATGGCGGCAACGGCAGAGCGTCCTCCCCTTTAACGGGCGCTGCACCACCATTTTAGAAGGACTGCAAAGACAGTGTACCGGATGAAAAAGCTGCCAGTGGTATCGAGAGGCGGGAGGAAGATTTTCTTGGCGGAATTTCGCCATCGGGGTGGTTGGTGGGAAACATCGGCAGTGCGCGCTCTAATGACGCACTTAGCACAGATCGCCAGCAGCGGAACAGTAATGGGGGTCACGGGTCACCTCCGGGATACCGCAGGAGCGGTCTTTTCAAAATGGCGGCCATTCCACGAAAAATTGGCAGCCATTGCACTTGGCAGTGTGGCCGCCGGTAACAGGCCTTAAGGGAAGGGGCAATTTGGGCCCCAATATGTTTACAGGACGAAAGTTTCTCAGTAATCGGAGGATCAAGCTAATGGAATGATTTACCGACACATCAGACCTCTAGGTTTATTTTGACACATGAATGTGAGAATGGAACTGCTTGTACTTGAGAAAATAAACCTGAACAAAACCAGAGCTGAAGGTGGGAGTCGAGGAACAAAGATCGGCTCGCTCGCGTAGCTTTTTCATTCAGCTGCAAATGTCACCGCACTACAGACAGACAATATGCACCAGCTTCCCCTTAGCAGCAGTGTGTGGGTGGAACATCACCAAGGCTGCCTCCTCTCCGGCAGCAAGCCAGAGGTGGGAGCGAGGTGTTGATCCATGATTAGACTAGTGATCCCTACCCCCACCCCCACCCCAACCCACCCACCCATGCCCCCCAACCTTCCCCCCTCCCCATACCCCCCCAAAGCCTGAAATCCTTCATTGGTCTTCTGCTCACTGAACATCTACATGCACGAGCCAAGCAGTTCACGGTTTGCTTTCTTGCTGGAGGTGGCAGCCTTAACCCTACTATTAAAAAAAAACTTCTCCAATCTCAAAACCTCTGCAGAAGAGCTCCTGTCATTGGTTTGGCCACTGTTGTAGGATGGAGGGAAAATAGTTCAACAACAACTTGCATTTAAATAGCACCATGTACTGAAAAACACCTGTGTTGTGCCATGTATAATGAAAGTCTCTGCACTGTTTAGTAACTTGTAAGCAAATGTAAATGTATTCTCATCCGTTCCGTGTACTGCTTTCATCTGCATAGTGCTACATGTAACGTGATTCGTGATCGGTATTGAAATGTATCCTGGAATGTAATGTAAATCTGTTCTTACCTGCTCCATGTAATACCCTTATTTTCATAGTACTACATGTAATGTGATTTACGGATTGTACTAAACTGTACCTTGAAATGAAATGCACGCTAGTACATTGTATGGAACTGCTGTCTGCATCCAAACCAATTGTATGGAATTGCTGACCGCAAGGTACTGTATTGTATTGTGAAAATTTTATCTGAATAAAGTATATTTTTGGAAAAAAAAAACCTTTAATGTAGTAATGAAGTCAACCCTTTCATCCTGAGATGAAGGGATTGACTTCTGAAGAAAGGTTGAGCAGGTTGGGCCTATACTCATTGGAGTTTAGAAGAATGAAATGTGATCTTATTGAAACATATAAGATACTGAGGGGGCTCGACAGGGTAGATGCAGAGAGGATGTTTCCCCTCGTGGGGGAATCTAGAACTAGGGGATATAGTCTCAGAATAAGGAGTCGCCCATTTAGAACTGAGATGAGGAGGAATTTCTTCTCTCAGCGGGTCATAAATCTGTGGAATTTTCTGTCCCAGAGAGCTGTGGAGGCTGGGTCATTGAATATATTTAAGGTGGATATGGACAGATTTTTGAGTGATAAGGGAGTAAAAGGTTATGGGGAGCGGGTGGGGAAGTGGAGCCGATTCCAAGATCAGATCAGCCATGATCTTATTAAATGGCGGAGCAGGCTCAAAGGGCCAGATAGCCGACTCTTGCTCCTATTTCTTAAATTCAAAGAGAATACGCAGCAGTGGGAAGGATAGAGGCTGTGTGGGAGCTATAGAAATGCCTGATCAGCATGGAAGCCACAGGAAAGGTCTGATCTGATTCATCAGGTTTAAGCATCAGACAGACTGGATCTTCTTTAGGGGATTATTAAAGTTTATAAAAGTATTGAACTTGCTTGTAAAGTTTGAAGGACAGCAGGTGGATTAATGGGGAAGTTAAATCATCTGACACGTCGGGAGTGATGGATCCGGATCACCACTGGGTTTAAGTGTATTATTTGTTGAGTATTTTACATAGTGGAATCAGCAGGTACCCCACTAAGTTACGCACCATCGTTGCTGTGTCCAATTCCTGGAGCTCCCTCCCTAACAGCACTGTGCGAGTCCCTTCACCACAAGGACTTCGGTGATTCAAGACGGTTCAAGCCCTGGTTCCCTAATGTCCCTTTAGGGAAGGAAATCTGCCGCCCTTACCCGGTCTGGCCTCCAGATCCACAGCAATGTGATTGACTCTTAACTGCCCCTCTGAAATGGCCCAGCGAGACACTTAGTTGTACCAAACCACCTACAAAGCAGTATCACGGACTGCAGCGGTTCAAGGCGGCGGCTGGTCACCATCTTCTCGAGGGCAATTAGGGATGGGCAATAAATGCCGGCCTTGCCAGCGACGCCCACATCCCGTGAACGAATATTTTAAAAAATACACATCTAGGGTACTTGAATTGCGAGGATGTTGGGTATAGTCTTTGGGATATTCAAACTGAATGAGCAGACTTTTGATTGTTTGCATGAATTCACTCGGACTCGAGGGCAACTCGTCAACAACGCAATGTTGAGCCAAAGGCAGTTCATTCCAACAATTACTCATTGCAAGTAACAACGTCAGAGTGCTGATGCGATCAAAGGCACTGGATTTGCTTTGCTGACGGCCTCAAACCTTTGCATTCCTTTCATCTCCCCCTCTTATGACAAGTGGGCAGATATAATGAGATGCATTTTTAAGCGACTTCTACCCTGTTGAAGAGAACTTTCATTGCCAAATGGTGAAGGGACACAAAACCAGTTTCTTTCATTGCTACCGGTCACATGACGACCTTGACCCTTGACCCGAGCTCAGAAGGTGAGAATGAACCAAACCACTTATTCAGATCTTAACAACAGCAACAACAACTTCAACAACATAGTGCCTTTAATATGGTAAAACTCCCCAAGGCAATTCAGAGGAACGGAAATCAGATTAAAAAATTGACACTGAACCAAAGGAGAAGTTAGGACAGGTGACCAAAAGCTTGGTCAAAGAGGTGTGTTTTATAGAGAGTCTAAAAGGAGGAGAGAGGCGGAGAGGTTTACACCAGCAACTTGTATTTATATAGCGCCTTTAACATAGTGAAACGTCCCAAGGTGCTTCATAGGAGTATTATGAGATAAGTAGAAATTAGCGCAGGTGACCAAAAGCTTGGTCAAAGAGATAGGTTTTAAGGAGCGTCTTGAAGGAGGAAAGAGAGGCGGAGAGGTTTAGGGAGGGAGTTCCAGAGCTTGGGGCCCAGGCAACAGAAGGCACGGCCACCGATGGTGGAGCGATTATAATCAGGGATGCTCAAGAGGGCAGAATTAGAGGAGCGCAGACATCTCGGAGGGGGTTGTGGGACTGGAGGATATTACAGAGATAGGGAGGGGCGAGGCCATGGAGGGATCTGAAAAGGAGGATGGGAATTTTGAAATCGAGGTGTTTCGAGAGGGAGATCCAGAACTTAGGGCCTCGGCAGCTGAAGGCACGGCCGCCAATGACAGGGGCGAAGGAAATTGGTGATGCACAAGAGACGAGAAATAAGTCTTTTTGGTGCAAAAACGCCATCATCTGCTGTATATAGTATTTCATAGTATTTACAGCACAGACACAGGCCATTCGGCCCAACAGATCCATGCTGGTGTTTATGCTCCACACAAACCCCCCTCCACTCGCTTCGCCCGGGTCGACCAAATTCCATAGTCGCAAAAACATTCCGTAGAGCTATGGTTTACATGGATCTGAAAGAACTTGAAATTCAAACCAACACTCCTGGCACATGGGTCATCCTCGGAGGATTCGTTCTGTTACTTTTACTGTTTGGAAGATGGTTTCTGGAGAGAAGTGACATGTCAAGTGGAAGGAACAAGAATCAGACACCTTGGGTCCAAAACACAGCCACAGGGGCACGTGTTCCAGTCCCTCATTCTGATATATTTGCTGCTCCCCCAGCGGAAGCTGGTCCACAGCAGCCAGTTTTCTTTTATAGTTTGTTCCTGGGATGTGGGCGTCGCTGGCAAGGCCCGGCATTTATTGCCCGTCCCTAATTGCCCCTTGAGAAGGTGGTGGTGAGCCGTCTTCTTGAACCGCTGCAGTCCGTGTGGTGAAGGTGCTCCCACAGTGCTGGTAGAGAGGGAGTTCTAGGATTCTGACCCAGCGACGATGAAGGAACGGCCGATATATTTCCAAGTCGGGATGGTGTGTGACTTGGAGGGGAACGTGGAGGTGGTGGTGTTCCCATGCGACTGCTGCCCTTGTCCTTCTAGGTGGTAGAGGTCGTGGGTTTGGGAGATATATTAGTATTGGTACAAATGTCATGAGTGCAACAGTGGGTAGTTGTGGAATATACCCTGGAGTAGTTAATGGAATAAACCGGTCTGAGCTTTCCAGGCAGGACATTACGTGCCAGAAGCCTGTTCCCGGGGCTGGATTTACCGGTCCTCTGCACTCCGTTTTTCCGCCCGGAGCCGCGGCAATGGCGGGGGTGAGGTGTTCCGGGCAGGCGGTCAGCCTCCAGCGCCCCGCGGCGATCCTCGGATCCGGTTTAGCGGCGGCGTGGAGCAGCACCGCGTGGAACAGCTGCTCCCAGCGTGCAACGACCCTGGTGCTGACACCGGCGCGAGTTTGAGCTCCTGCCCGACCCGTTCTCCCCAAAACGCACCCCGCAGTGACCGCCGGGGAAATCAGGACGGTCCCACCATCCTGTTGACGAAGAGGTGAGTAATGGACTCCTACGGTAAGTGGGATTGCTTTTCTTTTAATTTTTTAGCGATTTGTGTTGTGGTGGCGTGGGTAATGGTTTGGGAATGTTTTTGTGGGGGGCTTTTTTTAGGTTTTCACCCCTCCGACCCCCACTTCCCCACCGTCTCTCGGAGCGCTCCCGGTCCGGCTCTTTAGCTCAGGATTTTCCCATCCTATCGCCCAAGAGAGGTGTGTACAACACCTCCCTCAGCACTGCGCCCCCTGACGCAGGGCCCAGCTACCCAATGTTACTGACTGAGGCGCAAACTATTCCCGGCCGCTAACTTTACTGCCCCGCCGCCATTACGTCCCCAAATACATCAAAGCCAAAAATCCAGCTCTACATCTCAGGAGCCAGGCCAGGTGTCACTGCCCAGTCTCACTGCTGTATCTCTGGGTTGGACCTCTTGACTCCTCCTTGTAGATGCACAAACACCAGGGCCATCTCAAGCCGTGTGAGGTTACGTAAGAACATAAGAAATAGGAGCTGGCCCTATGGCCCCTCGAGCCTGCTCCACCATTTAATACGATCATGGCTGATCCGATCATGGACTCAGCTCCACTTCCCTGCCTGCTCCCCATAACCCCTTATTCCCTTATCGGTTAAGAAACTGTCTATCTCTGTCTTAAATCCATTCAATGTCCCAGCTTCCACAGCTCTCTGAGGCAGCGAATTCCACAGATTTACAACCCTCTGAGAGAAGAAATTTCTCCTCATCTCTGTTTTAAATGGGTGGCCCCTTATTCTAAGATCATTCCCTCTAGTTCTAGTCTCCCCCATCAGTGGAAACATCCTCTCTGCATCCACCTTGTTAAGCCCCCTCATAATCTTATAAGTTTCAATAAGATCACCTCTCATTCTTCTGAATTCCAATGAGGTCCAACCTACTCAACCTTTCCTCATAAGTCAACCCCCTCATCTCCGGAATCAACCTAGTGAACCTTCTCTGAACTGCCTCCAAAGCAAGTATATCCTTTCTTAAATATGGAAAGCAAAATTGCATGCAGTATTCCAAGTGTGGCCTCACCAATACCCTGTATAACTGTAGCAAGACTTCCCTGCTTTTATACTCCATCCCCTTTGCAATAAAGGCCAAGATATCATTGGCCTTCCTGATCACTTGCTGTACCTGCATACTAAACTTTTGTGTTTCATACACAAGTACCCCCAGATCCCGCTGTACTGCAGCATTTTGCAATCTTTCTCCGTTTAAATAATAACTTGCTCTTTGATTTTTTTCTGCCAAAGTGCACTTTCCAACATTATACTCCATCTGCCAAATTTTTGCCCACTCACTTAGCCATCTATGTCCTTTGCAGATTTTGTGTGTCCTCCTCACACATGGCTTTTCCTCCCATCTTTGTATCGTCAGCAAACTTGGCTACGTTACACTCAGTCCCTTCTTCCAAGTCATTAATATAGATTGTAAATAGTTGGTTCCTAGTGAAGAGCTGCAATGGAGTTCCACCTACCTGTGCGAGAACTTGCGCCTCATTCAATGATTTCAGAGCCGTGTCCCTCTCTTCCTGGAGCTGGGTGTTTCTGGCACTGTACACTGAAAAAAAACACAAGAATTTCTGGGGTTTTTGCAGGATGATAGAAAAAAGGATGTCACCTGAAGACAGCTCTGTAGCAAATCAGAGGCCTTTGGTGTGTCACATTAGCGACCGGTCCCAGGCAACAGGTAGGGCAAGCCGAAATAAAAACAGAAAATGCTGGAAATACTCAGTGGATTAGGCAGCATCTATGGAGAGAGAAACAGAGTTAACATTTTGGGTCAATGACCCTTCGTCAGAACTGGAAATAGTTAGAGATTATTATGTATGTAGGCACCTTGGTAATGACTGCACGAGGCAGGTATGGTACGCAAACTGTGTAGACTGTAGTCCTTTATTTGCAGCTCTTCGAGTCAGGATACCTAGAGGTGAGCTCCCTTTTATACTGGGTTACCCGCAGTGTGCAGGTAACCCTTGGGTCTCCAGCAGCAGCACCCTCTGGTGCACAGGTAAGGTGTGTGCAGTGTAAAGGTACATTCAACGTTACAGACATCATATAACAATACAAGATGGAATAGGTTTTTAAGCAAGTGCAGAGGCAGGGACAGGGGGGATGGGTTGAAAGGGAAGGTCTTTGGTAGGGTGGAAGGCTGGAGAGATTAAGAGACAAGTAAAGAAACAAAAGATGGGTCTAGAGGAGATGTAAATGGGAATGGTAGAATCATCAACAGCAGCCATGTGAAAAAATAGGGGCAGAGATTCAGGTCTGAAATTGTTGAACTCAATTCGAGTCCATAGAAACATAGACTAATAGAAAATAGGTGCAGGAGTAGGCCATTCGGCCCTTCGAGCCTGCACCACCATTCAATAAGATCATGGCTGATCATGCAACTTCAGTACCCCATTCCTGCTTTCTCTCCTTACCCCCCTTGATCCCTTTAGCCGTAAGGGCCACATCTAACTCCCTTTTGAATATATCTAACGAACTGGCCTCAACAACTTTCTGTGGTAGAGAATTCCACAGGTTCACAATTCTCTGAATGAAGAAGTTTCTCCTCATCTCGGTCCGAAATGGCTTACCCCTTATCCTTAGACTGTGACCCCTGGTTCTGGACTTTCCCCCAACATCGGGAACATTCTTCCTGCATCCAACCTGTCCAATCCCGTCAGAATTTTATATGCTTCTAAATTCCAGTGAATATAAGCCTGGTCGATCCAGTCTTTCTTCATATGTCAGTCCTGCCATATGAAGAAGGCTGTAAAGTGCCTCATTGAAAGAGGAAGTGCTGTTTCTTAAGATTGAGTTGAGCTTCATTTGAACAGTGCAAGAGGCTGAGGACGGAGAGGTCAGAGTACGAATGAGGTGGAGAACTTTTGTGGAAGTGGGGCAAGCCATTTGGTACATTTGGGATTTTTTAAGTCCACCTGAGAGAGCAGACGGGGCCTCGGTTTAACGTCTCATCCAAAAGATGTGACCTCCGACAGTGCAGCACTCCCTCAGCACCGCACTGGGAGTGCCAACCTAGATTTTTGTGCTCCAGTCCCAGGTGTGGGACTTGAATCCACAACCTTCTGACTCAGAGGCGAGAGTGCTGCCCACTGAGCCACGGCAATGGGAGAGAGAGAGTGAGAAAACAAAAGTGGAAAACCAGCAAAGAAAGAAAGGAGAAGCAATGGGACAGAGAAAAGCATTGAGAGCACAAAGAACAGAAAGGAGGGAGGGATAGAGAAACAAGAGACAAAAGCAGTGACTGGAAGGGAAAAATAAAAAAATAAAAGCAAATTAGAACAAGGGAGTCTAGAACCAGGAGTCACAGTCTCAGGATAAGGGGTCGGCCACTTAGGACTGAGATGAGAAATATCTTCACTCAGTGGGTGGTGAATCTTTGGAACTCTCTACCCCAGAGGGTTGTGGAGGCTCAGTCCTTGAGTATATTCAAGGCTGAGATCAATAGATTTTTGGATACTAAGGGAACTAAGGGATATGGGGATAGTGAGGGAAGGTGGAGTTGAGGTAGAAGATCAGCCATGATCTCAGTGAATGGCGGAGCAGGCTCGAGGGGCCGAATGGCCTCCTCTTGCTCTTAATTGTTATGATTTTATTATGAACCTCTGTATCAGGGAAACAACAACAACAGCTTTTATTTATATAGTGCCTTTAATGAAGTAAAACATCCCAAGACGCTTCACAACAGGTAAATTTGACACAGAGCCACACAAGAAGTTACAGCAGGTGACCAAAAGCTTGCTCAAAGAGGTAGGTTTTAAGGAGCATCTTAAAGGAGGAAAGTGAGGTAGAGAGGCGGAGAGGTTTAGGGAGGGAGGTTCAGAGCTTGGGGCCCAGGCAACTGAAGGCACGGCCACCAATGGTTGAGTTATGGTTATAATCAGGGATGCTCAAGAGGGCAGAATTAGAGGAGCGCAGACATCTCGGGGGGGGGGGGGGAGTTGTGGGGCTGGAACAGATTACAGAGATAGGGAGGGGGCGAGGGCCATGGAGGGATTTGTAAACCAGGATGAGAATTTTGAAATCGAGGTGTTGCTTAACTGGGAGCCAATGTAGGTCAGCGAGTGATGGGTAAGCGGGACTTGGTGCGAGTTAGGACATGGGCCAGCCGAGTTTTGGATCACCTCTGTTTTACGTAGGGTAGAAAGTGGGAGGTCGGCCAGGAGTGTGTTGGAATAGTCGAGTCTGGAGGTAACAAAAGCCACGGATGAGGGTCACAGCAGTGGGTAAGGGAGGTTGAAAAAGAACACAATGGTGGTGACCAAGGAAGTGCCGAGTGCCTCAACCAGTCTCTCAATGGTGTGCCATCTCATTACCTGTAAATGGCAAATTTAGCCAGTCCTGTGCTCGTAATTTTGGGGGGCAAGGGAGGAATTGAAGAGGTTAGAGAGTTCTCACCCAGGATATAAATCACACAAAGAGAATCACAGCAAAAGGTGGCCGTTACCTTGCACTTTGCTGCTCATTTCTTCCAGAAAGGCATCACAGCGATCGCAGTTCTGAAGGGGATAACTGCAAGAAAGGGAAGCAAGTAGTTAACAACCTCGGAGCGAGTGCGGGAAGGGAATTACTGCCAGTGATGTTGTCATGCAAAGGTTCAATCTGCTCGTATCAGATTCCTCTCCCCATTTATTTAATTGAAACTTGAATCTTTTGTTTCAAGAGTCATTGAGTGTGCGTATTTCACATCCCACTCCAGGGACTTAAGCACATAAATCCAGGCTGACACTCCCAGTGCAGTGCTGAGGGAGTGCTGCACTGTCAGAGGTGCCGTTTTTCAGATGAGACGTTAAACCGAGGCCCCGTCTGCTCTCTCAGGTGGATGTAAAAGATCCCACGGCACTATATCAACGAATAGGAGGGCAGGGGAGTTATCCCCGGAGTTTTGGGACCAATATTTATCCCTCAATCAACATCACTAGAAAGAGATTATCTGGTCATTATATCATTGCTGTTTGTGGGAGCTTGCTGTGCGCAAACAGGCTGCCGCGTTTCCCATATACAAGTCCGTCTTTCCCTAATTAACCCGATTGTGTGAAGTAGAGTTGTACGTAGGCTGGACTGACCAGTTCCCTTTCCTGTAAGTTGGGTTTTTATCCCAACATATCATGGTTATTCTTTGCTATGGTGAGATTTGAACACACAAACTCAGGATTGCTAACCCAGTACCAGAACTAGTCAACCAGTGTGCCCTTCCTGATGTACATGCAAGAGTAGAAATTATTGTTGTTGATGCTACAGTATAAAAAGAAAGAGAGAAAGACTTGCATTTATATAGCGCCTTTCACGGCTACCGAACGTCTCAAAGTGCTTTACAGCCAATGCAGTACTTTTGGAGTGTAGTCACTGTGGGCATGGGATAATGTGGGAAACGCGGCAGCCAATTTGCGCACACAATCAGCAACGTAATAATGTCCTACCTCTGCTTCTCAGGATCTTCACTCGGACTCTTCTGTTGGTGAATTCCTCCCAAAACTTCCACTTCTGCCAACTGCAACAGATCAACAAGGACAGATGAAACACATTGAAGTTCAAGTACCATAATCATCAACAACCGCTTACATTTGTATGGCGCCTTTACGCCTTTAACCTCCCAAGGCGCTTCACAGGAGTCAAAACATTTGACACCGAGCCACGGAAGGAGATATTAGCGCAGGTGACCAAAAGCTTGGTCAATGAGGTAGGTTTTCAGGAGCCTCTTAAATCAGGGGAGAGAAGCGGAGAGGA
This sequence comes from Pristiophorus japonicus, assembly GCF_044704955.1. NCBI lineage: Eukaryota > Metazoa > Chordata > Chondrichthyes > Pristiophoridae > Pristiophorus > Pristiophorus japonicus. The sequence goes on along the minus strand of NC_091997.1, from coordinate 71,767,981 downwards.
TTAGGAAGGGAATTCCAGAGCTTAGTCTGGGCAGCTGAAGGCACGGCCGCCAATGGTGGGTCGAAGGAGATGAGAGATGCGCACAAAGCCAGAAGTGCAGGAGCGCAGAGATTTCGGAGGGTGGTAGGGACACAAAAGAGGCATCAAAAATCTTCCAACTGACCCGCTTTCAATGACGTCGCTGCCCTGATAGGCCATGTCTAACATCAAGTTGACACTCCAAGCTGGAAGCTGACAGAAACCACCATCAATGTGACTCTTTGTAATGTTTCATGCTTTTATAAGGAAATGCAAAATCTATTCATAATTCTGGACGGTGAGCGTGTGTGGGCATGGGGAGGGGGGGGGGGGAAAACCAGGGATCGGACTCGCTTACAATACTCCCCATGGCCAAATAGCCTGCTGTGCCACAATGCCTACGCTTGTGCATGAAAGATGCGCGGTGAGGTCAGGTTCTAGAGAGCTGTGGGGACCCATGGTCCTAAACCCCAGCATGAGTAGGCACCATCAGAGATGGAATGGGACAACAACAACAACTTGCATTTATATAGCGCCTTTAACGTAGTTAAAAAGTCCCAAGGTGCTTCACAGGAGACAAAACCTTTAACACCGAGTCACATAAGGAGAGATTAGGTCAGGTGACCAAAAGCTTGGTCAAAGAGGTAGGTTTTAAGGAGCGTTTGGAAGGAGGAAAGAGAGGTAGAGAGGCGGAGAGGTTTAGGGAGGGAGTTCTAGAGCTTGGGGCCTAGGCACAGAAGGCACGGCCACCGTTGGTGGAGCGATTATAATCAGGGATGCTCAAGAGGGCAGAATTAGAGGAGTGCAGACATCTCGGGGGGGTTGTGGGGCTGGAGGGGATTACAGAGATAGGGAGGGCCATGGAGGGATTTGAAAACAATGATGAGAATTTTGAAATCGAGGCGTTGCTTAACCGGGAGCTAATGTAGGTCAGCGAGCACAGGTGAGCGGGACTTGGTGCAAGTTAGGACACGGGGCAGCTGCGTTTTGGATCACCTCTAGTTTACGTAGGGTAGAATGTGGGAGGCCAGCCAGGAGTGCGTTGCAATAAATCACAGCACGTAGCAAACATTAGGAGAAAGTCAGTCAGTTTTAAGTAACAAACCTTTAATTCCAATGACGAAATCTTAATTTCGAGTTCAGTCTTTTCAGTTTTCCTGAGCCTTTCAAGTTGTCTCAATGCCTGCTCCCTGTGGCCACAGAAAACACATGGTAAGATATTTTCAGGCGATATTCCACCTCGTTAGATCTGCATATGCCACTTGGTATTCATCAGCCAAGCTGACAGGCAGACCACTGCCAAGACTTTAAAAAAATAAACCATTCTGGGGATGTGGGCGTTGCTGGCAAGGCCGGCATTTTATTGCCCGTCCCTAATAAACAACAGCTTGTATTTATATCGCGCCTTTAATGTAGTAAAATGTCCCAAGGCACTGCACAGCAGTGTTATAAGACAAAACAAATGATTTTGACACCAAGTTACTCAATTACGGCAGGTGCTTGGTCAGAGAGGTAGGTTTTAAGGAGCGTCTTGAAGGAGGAAAGAGAGGTAGAGAGGCGGAGAGGTTTCGAGAAGGTGAGCATCCTTCTTGAACCGCTGCAGTCCGTGTGGTGAAGATACTCTCACAGTGCTGTTCGGGAAGGAGTTGCAGGATTTTGACCCAGCCACCATGAAAGAACGGGCTGGAAAGGGGCTTTCAGAGGTGCCCGAAAGCAGTCACTCCATCACTCACATCTGGCAAGAAGCACATCACCCTTGTTGACTCATCCGCCAACATAGCCTACAGACAAGTTATTGTGTATGTAGGCACTCTGTTAATAACTCCACGAGGCAGGGGTATGGCACTTGAACTGTACAGAGTGTAGTACTTTATTGCAGCTCCTAGAGCGAGGACACCAAAAGATGAGCCCCCTTTTATACTGGGTTACCTGCAGTGTGCCGGTGACCCTTAGGTCTCCAGCAGCAGCACCCTCTGGTGTACAGGTAAGGTGTGTACAGGGTGAAGGTACATTCAGTGTGACAGTACATCATAGCATTGTTGGCATGCATACATAACACAAGTGGTCTACCATTCACTGACATCGCACCTTGATACCCCAATGCCCTGCACTCCCAACACAGCTCACACCAAGCGATCTGAATGTTACCAGATAGCGTATGCTCCCCTAGCTCCTCCCAAGCGGCAAGTGTCTTGCACTATTCCCCTTCCATGGATCCTCACCGTTTTGAGAGCAAGCCCCATCAACCACTTGAACTCGTTGTTTCCCAGACCCTCCAAACTGTGGTACCCCTCGGCATCTCCATCTATCCCTTCCTGCTACAGTCAGTCAGGCTTTCAATACCCAAGCTCGATATTACCGAATCCCTGCTTCTTGATTTACCTAATTTTCCGTCCTACTCTTTTCAATCTCGAGGCACTATGGGTCTTTGCCCGTCACCTAGGATTAATAAAATCATTGTTTGGCAGCATTCAGAACATTTAGGTCCACATAGGTTGCTCTTGTAAAAAAAAGACTTGCATTTATATAGCGCCTTTCACGACCACCGGACATCCCAAAGCACTTTACAGCCAATAAAGTACTTTTGGAGTGCAGTTACTGTTGTAATGTGGGAAGCGTGCCAGCCACTTCATGCACAGCAAGCTCCCACAAACAGCGATGTGATAATGACCAGATAATCTGTTTTTTTTTGCTATGTTGATTGAGGGATAAATATTGGCCCAGCACACCGGGGAGAACTCCCCTGTTCTTCTTCGAAATGGGGCCTGCGGGATATTTTACATCCACCTGAGAGAGCGGATGGGGCATCAGTTTAACATCAGCCGAGATTTTTGTGCTCAAGTCTCTGGAGTGGGACTTGAACCCACAATCTTCTGACTCAGGAGGTGAGTGAGCTATCACTGATGCTCGATTTAATTTTACCCATGTCAATACCAACCTCCATTACCCCGTCGAACTAACGGCGGGACTCATTGCATAGGCTCCTTCCAGTAAGAACAAGCCAGTCAGCTAATACTAATCTTACAGCATCGATTCCTCTGATTGAACTTTAGTGATTCACTCGGTGACATTACCAGAGACATCTCCTAAAGTAGGCTATTAGCAAAAAAAATGTTACTTCCCCCTGACCTGTGACAATCTCGGTTCAGATCGGCCTTTTGCAATCCGACAGCACTCAGAGAACAGTCACAGGGCCACAGGGCAGTCATGGAGCATGGCCTTTGCATGAAAACCCCAGCACGCTCCCCATTAGACGACAGCAATATGATTCACTCAACTTACTTTCCTGCAATTTCTTGCTTCAGTGAGGTGACCAGGTGCCCCAGCTTCTGATTCTCTGAGCTGCATTCAGTGTACTGTGGAAAAGATGCATGCACGGTTAGTTTGTGCGAGACTGAACATCATAGAGCCAACGGCAGCATCTAGTTTACAGCTTTCGTCTTGCGGTGCGCATATATAGAAACAATGAAGAAAAGGTTTACATTTATAGAGCGCCTTTCACGACCACCGGACGTCTCAAAGCGCTTTACAGCCAATGAAGTACTTTTGGAGTGTAATCACTGTTGTAATGTGGGAAACGCGGCAGGTAAATTGTTCACAGTAAGCTCCCACAAACAGCAATGTGATGATGACCGGATCATCCTTTTTTTGTTATGTTGAGGGATAGATATTGGCCAGGAAACCGGGGATAATTCCCCATCTCTTCCAAATAATGCCTTGGGATCTTTTACATCCACCCGAGAGGGCAGACGGGGCCTCGGTTTAACGTCTCATCTGAAAGACAGCACCTCCGACAGTGCAGCGCTCCCTCAGCACTGCACTGGGAGTGTCAGCCTGGATTTTTGTGCTCAAGTCCCTGGAGTGGGGCTTGAACCCACAACCTTCTGACTCAGAGGCGAGTGGGCTTCCCACTGAGCCACGGCTGACACTATGTGTGTATAATTTTGGCAAAATAAAAGAGAAGTTGGCTTTCCCCCGATGGTTGAATAGGTAAATACTGAGCGGAGAGGTTCTGGACCGCAGTTCAATCACCAGTAATTATGTTGTGAACTCACTGGTGTGCCAGCAGGTTGGATGAGGTAGTGAGTCCCTTCCCACACTCAAAGCAGGTGAACGGTCTCTCCCCAGTGTGAACTCGTTGGTGTATCAGCAGGCTGGATGACTGAGTGAATCCCTTCCCACGCACGCAGCAGGTGAACGATCTCTCCCCAGTGTGACTGCGCCGATGAACTTCCAGATCAGACGGGTAATTGAATCTCTTCCCACAAGGGAACTCATCCCTTTTTGGTGTGGAAGCAAGTCATCCTCGATACGAGGGACTGCCTAATACTAATTATGTTGGGTTAGTGGAGCTCACTCGAAGCAATGGTGGTGGGGCTCAACATTTTGTTGGCTTGGGAACATGATCAAGCCAGTCCTGATTGATCTGGACAAACCCTGCCGCAAAGTGCAAGGGTGCCAGATGAGAACAGAGCCAAGCTTGGCTGTGAAGCTCTCCGCGGTTGATTGGCCTGCCAGTACTGGCCGTCTCAAGTTCAGGAGACCCCCGTGATAATCGTGGGTTTCTTCAGTCCTTTGGCCTTGGTCTCCCAGCTTACCGTGATTTTCACATCAACCTCGTTAAACTGCATCTACCTCTAGTAATAGAGGAATGGGAGGAGGCCATTCAGCCCCTCGAGCCTGTTCCGCCATTCAATTGGCTGTTCAGACTATTTCAGCCCATATTTTTCTTCTCTTTTTTTTTAATCTCTCTTTTTCTCTCTTTCCCACAGCAGTTGTTGCTGACTCTGCCACTTCCATTTTCACCCTATCTAGACTCATCTTTTGTTACTTAACTTGTCCCATTCCCATCTCCTTTTGCCTTGCACCATCATCCCTTTAGGTCTCTTTAAAGGCTAGATTTTCGCCTTCATTTTTGGCGTTATCTCGGCGGCACAGCTGTTTTTTGATGAAAAGCCACTGGGCGAAAGGATCCCTTAGTTTTTTTTTTATATAAAGAGTTCCGCCCACATTTCGAAACGCCCGCCGGGAGCAAACCGCCCACGTGTCCCGCCGAGAAAACCGCCAGGATCGAAGTTTGGCCTCAACGGGGACCCGTAGGCACCGCCGAGGAAACCGCCCAGCAAACGCTGCCTGAAACAGAGCAGTGGATGAGTACCCTGCAAAGAAAGATAACTTATCGATTTTTTATTATTATTTTTTAAATTCTAAAACGGCGATTACCTTAAAAAACTGTCTTGAGAATGTTTTATAACTTTTTCTTTTAAAAAAAAGTGAAAAAATATTTTTTAAGTTTCCCCCCACCCTCCCTAGGCCCAATCGCAGCCTCGGACTAAATTTTAAATACTTACCGTCCATTCCAGTAAGAACCGCCCGTTTTCCTTAGTTTCGCCTTTAACCGCCGAGAATCCTGGTGCAAGATCCATTTTCTCGCCGGGCGATATGTCTTACCTTTATTGTGGGCGTTTTCGCCGGCGTTAGTTGCAGAACCTTTGCGGTGTTTCTGGACGGCAATCGGGCAGTGAGGGGCTTTGGGGAAAGTCTAGCCCTTTGATTAATCTCTCCTGCCTTCCACCCGATCACAGGCTTTCACTTTTGTTCCCCCTCCCCCTCCCCCCTTTTCCTGCCCTGGTTGCTTCCATTACAACAGTGACTACACTCCAAAAAAAAAAAGGACTTCATTGGCTGTAAAGCACTTTGAGACGTCCGGTGGTCGTGAAAGGCGCTATAATAAATGCAAGTCTTTCTTTCTTTTTAAAAACCTGTTGTTGCATCTCTAACTTTTTCCAGTTCTGACGAAGGGTCATCGACCTGAAACGTTAACTCTGTTTCTCTCTCCACAGATGCTGCCTGACAGATTTTTGGGGGGAGGGAGTTTCAGATTCCCGCCACCCTTTGTGTGAGGAAATGCTTCCTAACATCATCCCTGAACGGCCTGGCTCTAATTTTAAGATTACACCCCCTTGTTCTGGCCTCTCCCGCCAGGGGAACTAGTTTCTCTCTGTCTACCCTAAACGATTCTTGAGCCAACTTCAACACCTCAATTAGATCACTCCTTTATACTCGAGGGAGTGACGCTATTACTTTACAACAGATTAATTCTACACGAGGAACGCTGCTGTATCTAAATTAGTTTGAGTCAACTTAGGCCACAAACTAGAAGCTTCGGAAAACCACAATTGGAGCCCTCCATCTTTAATGAAAGGGTTAAATGCCACTGGCTGGCAGTCAAGACCTTAACATCATCACTTGAAAGGAGAGATGGGATACTTCATGGATGGGTTCCTTAGAGCTTCCTAAAACCATATTTTTTTTATTCATTCCGGATGTGTGCGTCGCTGGCAAGGCCGGCATTTATTGCCCATCCCTAATTGCCCTCGAGAAGGTGGTGGTGAGCCGCCTTCTTGAACCCCTGCAGTCCGTGTGGTGAAGGTGCTCCCACAGTGCTGTTGGGGAGGGAGTTCCTGGATTTTGAGCCAGCAACGATGAAGGAACGGCCGATATACTTCCAAGTCGGGATGGTGTATTCCCATGCGCCTGCTGCCCTTGTCCTTCTAAGTGATAGAGGTCGTAGGTTTGGGAGTTGCTGCAGTGCATCTTGTAGATGGTGCACACTGCAGCCAGGGGGCGCCGGTGGTGGAGGGAGTGAATGTTGAAGGTGGTGGATGGGGTGCCAATCAAGCGGCCTGCTTTGTCCTGGATGGTGTCGAGCTTCTGAGTGTTGTTGAAGCTGCACTCATCCAGGCAAGTGGAGAGTGTTCCATCACACTCCTGACTTGTGCCCTGTAGACGGTGGAAAGGTTTTGGGGAGTCAGGATACCCAGCCTCTGACCTGCTCTTGTTGCCACAGTATTTATGTGGCTGGTCCAGTTAAGTTTCTGGTCAATGGTGACCCCCAGGATGTTGATGGTGGGGGATTCGGCAATGGTAATGCCGCTGAATATCAAGAGGATGGTGGTTAAACTCTCGCTTGTTGGAGATGGTCATTGCCTGGTCATTGTGTGGCGCGAATGTTACTTGCCACTTATCAATCCAAGCCTCATCATCGTGATTTTACATCCTCCAGTGCCCAAACTAGCACAGACTGCCCATTTTCAAACTGCTGGGGCAGAATCATCAATTATTGTGACTTTCAATCTACCAGTCATTGAAATGATTCATTGAATAATCTTCTGTAGTCATCACACTTCAGTCGATTGAGATCTGAATCCACTTCTACACACAAAGGGTGGTAGGGAGAGAGAGAGTGGGGGAGAGAGAGAGAGAGTGGGAGAGAGAGAGAGAGAGAGTGGGGGGAGAGAGAGAGAGAGAGTGGGGGAGAGAGAGAGAGAGAGAGTGGGGGAGAGAGAGAGAGAGAGAGAGTGGGGGAGAGAGAGAGAGAGAGAGAGTGGGGGAGAGAGAGAGAGAGAGAGAGTGGGGGAGAGAGAGAGAGAGTGGGGGAGAGAGAGAGAGAGTGGGGGAGAGAGAGAGAGAGAGTGGGGAGAGAGAGAGAGAGAGTGGGGGAGAGAGAGAGAGAGTGGGGAGAGAGAGAGAGAGTGGGGGAGAGAGAGAGAGAGTGGGGGAGAGAGAGAGAGTGGGGGGAGAGAGAGAGAGTGGGGGGGAGAGAGAGAGAGTGGGGGGAGAGAGAGAGAGAGTGGGAGAGAGAGAGAGAGTGGGGGAGAAGAGAGTGGGGGAGAAGAGAGTGGGGGAGAAGAGAGTGGGGGAGGAGAGAGACAGGGGGGAGGAGAGAGACAGGGGGGGAGAGACAGGGGGGGGAGAGACAGGGGGGGAGAGACAGGGGGGGGAGAGACAGGGGGGGAGAGACAGGGGGGGGAGAGACAGGGGGGGGAGAGACAGGGGGGGGAGAGACAGGGGGGGGAGAGACAGGGGGGGAGAGACAGGGGGGGGAGAGACAGGGGGGGGAGAGACAGGGGGGGGAGAGACAGGGGGGGAGAGACAGGGGGGGAGAGACAGGGGGGGGAGAGACAGGGGGGGGAGAGACAGGGGGGGAGAGACAGGGGGGGGAGAGACAGGGGGGAGAGACAGGGGGGGAGAGACAGGGGGGGGAGAGACAGGGGGGGGAGAGACAGGGGGGGAGAGACAGGGGGGGGAGAGACAGGGGGGGGAGAGACAGGGGGGGAGAGACAGGGGGGGGAGAGACAGGGGGGGAGAGACAGGGGGGGGAGAGACAGGGGGGGAGAGACAGGGGGGGAGAGACAGGGGGGGGAGAGACAGGGGGGGAGAGACAGGGGGGGGAGAGACAGGGGGGGGAGAGACAGGGGGGGGAGAGACAGGGGGGGGAGAGACAGGGGGGGGAGAGACAGGGGGGGAGAGACAGGGGGGGAGAGACAGGGGGGGGAGAGACAGGGGGGGGAGAGACAGGGGGGGAGAGACAGGGGGGGATAGACAGGGGGGAGAGACAGGGGGGGGAGAGACAGGGGGGGGAGAGACAGGGGGGGGAGAGACAGGGGGGGGAGAGACAGGGGGGGAGAGACAGGGGGGGGAGAGACAGGGGGGGGAGAGACAGGGGGGGAGAGACAGGGGGGGGAGAGACAGGGGGGGAGAGACAGGGGGGGGAGAGACAGGGGGGGGAGAGACAGGGGGGGGAGAGACAGGGGGGGAGAGACAGGGGGGGAGAGACAGGGGGGGGGAGAGACAGGGGGGGGAGAGACAGGGGGGGGAGAGAGACGGGGGGGAGAGACAGGGGGGGGGAGAGACAGGGGGGGGGGGAGAGACAGGGGGGGGGAAGAGACAGGGGGGGGGGAGAGACAGGGGGGGGGAGAGACAGGGGGGGGAGAGACAGGGGGGGGAGAGACAGGGGGGGGGGAGAGACAGGGGGGGGGGAGAGACAGGGGGGGGGGAGAGACAGGGGGGGGGGGAGAGACAGGGGGGGGGGGGAGAGACAGGGGGGGGGGGAGAGACAGGGGGGGGAGAGACAGGGGGAGAGAAACAGGGGGAGAGAGACAGGGGGAGAGAGACAGGGGGAGAGAGACAGGGGGAGAGAGACAGGGGGAGAGAGACAGGGGGAGAGAGACAGGGGGAGAGAGACAGGGGGAGAGAGACAGGGGGAGAGAGACAGGGGGTGAGAGACAGGGGGAGAGAGACAGGGGGAGAGAGACAGGGGGAGAGAGACAGGGGGAGAGAGACAGGGGGAGAGAGACAGGGGGAGAGAGACAGGGGGAGAGAGACAGGGGGAGAGAGACAGGGGGAGAGAGACAGGGGGAGAGAGAGAAGGAATAATGGAGAGAAAGAGAATAAGAGATAAAAAGAAAAAGAGAAAGAGAGAAAGAAAGAAAGAAAGAATAAGAGAGAGAGAGAATGAGAGCAAGAGATTGGGGAGAGACAGAGTGAAGGAGAGAGCGGTGGGGGCAGAGAGAACATAAATTAAAATGCATTTTTTCTGCTTTTGTCCTTAGAAATCAGACGAAAATAAATGAGAGGGAGTGGTAATGTTTCCTTAAAGGAGTGCGTCAGCTCGAGTGTTTTGCTCAGTAATGACCAGTCAGAGAAATGACATTAAAATACGTGGCAGGCACTGAACAGGTTAAAGGGCCAAGTGCACGGTGGGTCTGTGTTCCGAAACAGAATTGGAAACATTGATGGATTGCCTTTTTAACGGTGTTTGAGGTACTTTGGAAACAAACTGCTCACGCAGGGCCCCTGGTGATGGGGAATGTGTACAGACCAGGCCAATCCAAGCGGGGATCGCGCGGGAAGTGTAGGAGAGAGAGGGGTCTGGCAAGAGGATAACCAGCTGGGAGATGGGGCGTTTGTTAGTTAGGATTCCATGCAGCATAAACACGGCATGTGACAACAGCAGCAAAATGGCTGCTTCTGAAGTTGTGCCTGTCTAAAGCGGTCAGTAAGAGAGAGAAAGAGAGAGTCAGAGAGAATAATTGCAACATCATCTCACTGTGTACTGGGGCCCATTCGCGGTAGTCATCAGTGGCTTCTTCACCAGCCAATGATCAACCTAACACACAGGAACAACAGACACGAGAGAAAACAAAGAAAAAGCCAGGTTTTTAATCGTTCTTTTTTTTTTCCCTTCTTCCCGTTGATTTGGTCATTTCGCGATACTGGCCAAGCACTCTCAGGGGATCCTGAAAGTCTCCATTGTGGAATACCGGGATAGTCTATCGGCTAAACCGTGATGTCCCGTAAAGTGTCACAGGCCACAAGCCCCAGATTAGGGCGCGCATCTGTTGCGGGTGGAATGCTATCAGCCAGAGGAGCCACAGAGCGGGGAGTGGGGGGGGGGGGGCAACAAGTGGCGACAGAGGGGGAAACCCCTTCCCCCCAAATAGAAAATGGAGGAAGCGCCGCCTCCCCAGAGCAGAATAATACAGCGACGACCAACAGGCCATTCGGCCCCTCGAGCCTGCTCCGCCATTCAATAAGATCATGGCCGATCTGATCTTGGCCTTCGCTCCACTTCCCTGCTCGCTCCCCATAACCCCCGACTCTCACGCACCATTTAGCGAGATGGCCAATCAGCCATTTTAATAACCACGCGCCAGGGATGACTAGTTTTGTCGTCTTGTCGTGTGTGCAATTTGGCGCTTTGCTGATCATTTGCCATCATAAAAAGAAGCAGGCTCTGGTTTTTACTGGGATCCCCTTCATGATGGTTTTCCGTGAAGCTACTTCTGATTGGTGCATCTGAAAACCTTCCCTCTGGTTGGAGATATTATGGCTATGTAAAATAAAATATATTTTTTGGAATAAAAACAGAAAATGCTGGAAAACACTCAGCAGGTCAGGCAGTGTCCGTGGAGAGAGAAACAGAGTTAGCATTTCAGGTCGGTGACCCTTCCTCAAATTCTGATGAAGTTCTGACGAAGGGAACCTGAAACGCTAACTCTGTTTCTCTCTCCACGGACGCTGCCTGACCCGCTGATTGTTTACAGCATTTTTCTGTTTTTAGTTCAGATTTCCAGCATCCGCAGTATTTTGCTTTGTTAATATCTTTTTGGGATGATTTTCATATTGGGCGATTTGCATAGATGCATTTAAGGAGAAGCTCGATAAGCCCGTGAGGGAGAAAGGAATAGAAGGATATGTTGATGGGGTTAGATGAAGAAGAGTTAGAGAGTCAGAGAGAGAGAATTAGAGAGAGAGAGAGAGAGAGAGAGAGAGAAAAAGAGAAAGAGAAAGAGAGAAAATGAGAGAAAGAGAAGGAGAGAAAGAGAAAGAGAGAGAGAGAATGAAAAGAGAGAACGATAAGAGAGAATGAAAGATAGAATGAAAGAGAGAACGAAAGAAAGAAAGAGAGAAAGAGAGAAAGAAAAGACCTGCATTTCTATAGCGCCTTTCACGACCACAGGACGTTTCAAAGCTCTTTACAGCCAATTAAGTAGTTTTGGAGTTGTAATGTGGAAAACGCAGCAGACAATTTGCGCACAGCAAGCTCCCACAAACAGCAATGTGATAATGACCAGATAATCTGTTTTTGTTATGTTGATTGAGGGAAGAATATTGGCCCAGGACACCGGGGAAAACTCCCCTGCTCTTCTTCGAAATACTGCCACGGGATCTTTTATGTCCAGTGCCCAGAATGCCAAGGCAACGTTATTGCTCCCTTGCTCACTGTTCAGGTCACCTTGGGGATATTTGAACCTCCTGTAATTGCTTGGTTATTGTACACCATGCCATTAGAACAAACAAAGTCACGGTGGGCCGGAGCGGTTGTATGGGGGAGTTTGGAGTTGCAACTGCTATGCTATGGGAAGGTCGGACACCAATCTGTGCCCACTATTCACCTCAACCATGCCATCGGAGTGAGAGACTGAATACAGGAATCGGTGCCAATGTCAAATTTACACAAGGCGTCACAGGCACCACACTAAGTCCAGCATACCATGGGGCCATTAATACTGAGGAACATGGCCTGACCCCTCCCCATCTCTGTAACCTCCTCCAGCCCGACAACACCACCCCAGCCCTACACCAGCTCCCCAAGATCTCCGCATTCCGCTAATTCTGCTCTCTTGCGCATCCCCAATTTTAATCGCTCTACCACTGGTGGCCGTGCCTTCAGTTGCCTGAGCCCTGAGCCCTGAAGTGCCCTCACTAAACCTTGCCGCCATTCTCTCTCCTCTTTTAAGATGTTCCTTAAAACCTACCACTTTGACCAAGCTTTTGGTCACCTGCCCTAATATCTCTTTCTGTGGCTCGGTATCAAAGTTTATAGACGTATACGAGGCCATTTCAGCCCATTGTGTCCTCGCCGGTCGACAACGAGCTACCCAGCCTAATCCCACTTTCCAGCTCTGGGTCCGTAGCCCTGCAGGTTACGACACTTCAAGTGCACATCCAAGTACTTTTTAAATGTGGTGAGAGTTTCTGCCTCTACCACCCTTTCAGGCAGGGAGGTCCAGACCCCCACCACCCTCTGGGTGAAGGAATTTCCCCTCAAATCCCCTCTAAACCTCCTACCAATTACTTTAAATCTATGCCCTCTGGTTGTTGACCCCGCTGCCAATGGAAATAGGTCCTTCCTATCCACTCTATCCAGGCCCCTCATAATTTTATACACCTCAATTAAGGTCTCCCCTCAGCCTCCTCTGTCCCAAAGAAAACAACCCCAGCCTATCCAATCTTTCCTCACAGCTAAAAGTCTCCAGTCCAGGCAACACCCTCGTAAATCTCCTCTGTACCCTCTCTCGTGCAATCACATCTTTCCTGTAATGTGGTGACCAGAACTGCACGCAGTACTCCAGCTGTGGCCTAACTAGTGTTTTATACAGTTCAAGCATAATCCCCCTCTATGCCTCGGCTAATAAAGGCAAGCATTCCGTGTGCCTTCTTAACCACCTTATCCACCTGGCCTGCTGTCATGCATGTACATTCTGTTTGTAGCCACCAGATGGCGTCATTGTTGGAGGCCACTGAGCAGCACGCACATCAAGGGGGGTGGAATACAGTAATGTTAGTTATATAACTCTCTGGTTGGACCACATTTTTTAAAAATTCGTTCCTGGGATGTGGGCGTCGCTGGCAAGGCCGGCATTTATTGCCCATCCCCTAATTGCCCCGTGAGAAGGTGGTGGTGAGCCGCCTTCTTGAACCGCTGCAGTCCGTGTGGTGAAGGTGCTCCCACAGTGCTGTTAGGGAGGGAGTTCCAGGATTGTGACCCAGCGACGATGAAGGAACGGCCGGTATATTTCCAAGTCAGGATGGTGTGTGTGACTGGGAGGGGAACGTGGAGGTGGTGGTGTTCCCCATGCGCCTGCTGCCCTTGTCCTTCTAGGCGGTAGAGGTCGCGGGTTTGGGAGGTGCTGCCGAAGAAGCCTTGGCGAGTTGCTCCAGTGCATCTTGTAGATGGTGCACACTGCAGCCACGGAGCGCCGGTGGTGGAGGGAGTGAGTGTTGAAGGGGTGCCAATCACGCAAATTTAAGAACTGCTTTCAGTCTGGGCACAGCCCCTCAGGAAGTGTATATTGGCCTTGATGGGGTGCAGCACAGATTCACCAGAATGATATCAGGACTAAAAGGGTTAAATTATGAGGAGAGGTTGCATAGACTAAGCTTGTATTCAGTAGAAGATTAAGGTGTGATCTACTTGAGGTGATTGAAGGAGTTGATAGGGTAGAGAGAGAGAGAAATTATTTCCTCTGGTGGAGGAGTCCAGAATAAGTGGGTGTAACCTTAAAATTAGAGCCAGGCCTTTCAGGGGTGATGTCAGTAAACACTTCTTCACACAAAGGGGGGGTGGGAATATGGAACTCTCTCCCCAAAAAGCTGTTGAGGCTGGGGGTGAAATATGTCTAGCGCTCCACCCAGTGGACTACTGTGGCACTGCAGCCATTGGTCTTTACAACAATAAAGAGGGAACAGGTCACATGACTGGGCTTCCTAAATTTATCGGCCATCTTGGGAGCCTGCGTGTGTTTGTGATGTCGCACTGAAAACATCACAGGGGGAATAAAATTGAAGATTGAAACCGAGATTTTTTTAATTAGGCAAGGGTAGCGATGGTTACGGAACCACGGTGGGTTGATGGAGTTAAGATACAGATCAGCCATGATCTAACTGAATGGTCGAACTGGCTCCAGGGGCTGAATCGCCGCCTTCTATGTCCCGATGATTGTCCCACTCCAGGGACTTGAGCACACAAATCTAGGCTGACACTCCCAGTGCAGTGCTGAGGGAGCGCTGCACTGTCGGAGGTGCCGTCTTTCGGATGAGACGTTAAACCGAGGCCCCGTCTGCTCTCTCAGGTGGATGTAAAAGATCCCGTGGCACTATTTCGAAGAAGAGCAGGGGAGTTATCCCCGGTGTCCTGGTCAATATTTATCCCTCAATCAACATAACAAAAAAACAGATTATCTGGGTCATTATCACGTTGCTGTTTGTGGGAGCTTGCTGTGCGCAAATTGGCTGCTGCGTTTCCCGCATTACAACGGTGACTACGCTCCAAAAGTACTTCATTGGCTGTAAAGTGCTTTGAGGCGTCCAGTGGTCGTGAAAGGCGCTATATAAGTGCAAGTCTTTCTTTCTTTTACCCCCTGCGCCAGGAGTCGGCTGGAATCCCCTTCCTTGCTGCAAGTGGTACATTCTGACCTGGCCTCGGGCGGACTCCAGCTCTTGGTGTCGCTCCTCCAGCTCGCTATTCCGTACGTGCAGCATGTCCCAGACCTTCTGCAGCTCTTCCCGCACCAGGAAGAGCTCATCGTCCACCTGTTCCAGAGACGCCTGCAGAGACAATACACGGGTTGAAGCCTCACGAGTGGAACATAAATTCGAACAGCCCAGGAGGCCCTTCAGCCCACCGTGCCAATGCCGGTTCTTTGAACGAGCCGTCCAATCAGTCCCACTCCCCCTCCCCCCAGCCCCCGCCCTGCTCTTAATCCCCATGTGTCAGCTGTGGCTCAGTCATCCTCCCTGATAAAGTGCAACATCCCCACCGACACCTGGGAATCCCCGGCCCAAGACCACACAAAGCGGAAGAAGAGCATCCGGGAGGGCACCCAACACCTCGAGTCACTTCGCCGGGAGCACGAGGAAGCCAAGCGCAAACAGCGGAAGGAGCGTACGACAACACAAACCCCCCCCCCACCCACCCCACCCGTCCCTCCAACCACCGTCTGCCCCACAGAGTCTGTAGGTCCCACATTGGACCCATCGGTCACCTGAGAACTCATAGTGTGGAAGCAAGTCATCCTCGACTCCGGGGGACTTCCTAAGAAGGAGAAGAAGCGAGCAGCACTCTCGCCTCTGAGTCAGAAGGTTGTGGGTTCAAGTCTCACTCCAGAGACTTGAGCACAAAAAAATCTAGGCAGACACTCCCAGTGCAGTGCTGAGGGAGGGCTGCACTGTCGGAGGTGCCGCCTTTTGGATGAGACATTAAACTGAATACTTGGATGTGCACTTGAAGTACCATAACCTACAAGGCTATGGACCAAGAGCTGGAAAATGAGATGAGGCTGGGTAGCTCTTTTTTTGGCCGGCACAGACACAATGGGATCTCCTTCCATGCTGTAAATTTCTATGGTGTAATGTATGCACCTGATTATGCTCATAGGTTTGTAGATATGTCGAGTTGTGAGTGGCTTAGCCAGTCACATGATGTGCACAAGACTCAATAAAACCCCAGCCAGTTGGGTCTAGGTCATCCACGATGAGGTATGCAGTTGTGAGCCTGGTGGATGAACTGGTAATGTGTCGTGATTGTTAAACCTTTTGCTAATAAACCAACTGGTTCTTAATAGCAATCTGTGGCTATGGATTCTTAAGCAAAGAACCCATGAAGCAAATACATTACATATGATTTCTATGAAACACGTGGAACTTATCACACAGAAACGACCCATTCGGACCAACAAGTCCATAACTGGAGAGTTACCTTTATTTCTCCTGGTTTGCTCAAGTTGGCTTCTTCCAGTTCCTAGACAGGAGAAAATACAAGATCAGTAAAAAAACTCTCCGTAAATAATTTGGAGCAGTGATTCTCAAACAGCGAGGTCAGAGGGTGAAGTCTTGATTTGCGTCAAGCGCAGTGTAATTCTGGCAGATCAGCGACCAATACTAATGAATGTGGTCTTGTCAGAAGGCTGTGGGTTCAAGTCCCACTCCAGGGACTTGAGCACAAATATCTAGGCTAGCACTCCCAGTGCCAGTGCTGAGGGAGTACTGCACTGTCGGAGGTGCCATCTTTTGGACGGAACGTCAAACTGAGGCCCCGTCTACTCTCTCAGGTGGCCGTAAAAGATCCCGCGGCACTATTTCGAAGAAAAGCAGGGGAGCTTTCTCCGGTGTCCTGGCCCAATATTTATCCCTCAATCAACATAACAAAAAAAAACAGATTTAAAAACAGAAAATGCTAGAAATCTCAGCGGGTCAGGCAGCATCTGTTAAAAGGCAGAGTTAACGTTTCGGGTCGATGACCCTTCCTCAGAACTGGAGAGTGTTCAGAAAGAACGGATTCTTAACAAGCCCCGAAAGGGGGAGGGGAAGAAAGAACAAAAGGGAAGGTCTGTGATAGGGTGGAAGGCAGGAGAGATTAGAGAGACACAAGGGATGATGGGCCAAATTCAAATGGTAATGCTAGGGGTTAGAAAAACATTAGTCAAGATAGGGTGTGAATGGTGGGATAATGACCAACAGCCATTGGAGACAAAGAGAAAAAAACAGGCTCTGGGGGGAGGGGGGTGGAGAGGAGATGGGGTGGGGGGGGAAGGGAGCCAAAGATTGGCAGAGGTTACGTTCTGAAATTGTTGAACGCGATGTTGAGTCCAGAAGGCTGTAAAGTGGCTAAACGAAAGATGAGATGTTGTTCCTCGAGCTTGCGTTGAGCTTCGTTAGAACAGTGTAGGAGGCCGAGGACGGAGAGGTCAGAGGGGGAGTGGAGCGGAGAATTAAAGTGACAGGCGACCGGAAGCTCAGGGTCACACTTGCGGACTGAACGGAGGTGTTCCGCAAAGCGGTCACCCAATCTACGCTTGGTCTCCCCAATGTAGAGGACACCACATCGTGAGCAGCGAATACCGTATACTAAATTGAAGGAATTACAAGTAAATCCCTGTTTCACCTGGAAGGAGTATTTGGGGCCCTGGACAGTGGGAAGGGAGGAGGTAAAAGGGCAGGTGTTGCATCTCCTGCGCTTGCACGGGAAGGTGCCGTGGGAAGGGGAGGGGTTGCTGGGGGTGACTGAGGAATGGACCAGGGTGTCACGGAGGGGGCGGTCCCTCAGGAATGCTGAGAGGGGAGGGGAGGGGAAGATGTGACTGGTGGTGGGATCACGCTGGAGGTGGCGAAAATGGCGGATGATGATTCGTTGAACGTGGAGGCTGGTGGGGTGAAAGGTGAGGACAAGGGGAACCCTGTCGGGGTTCTGAGAGGGAGGGGAAAGGGTCAGAGCAGAGGTGCGGGAAATAGAACGGACACGGTCGAGGGCCATGTTAGCTATGGCGGAAGGGAATCATCGGTTGAGGAAAAAGGAAGACATGTCCGAGGCACTAGTGTGAAAGGTGGCGTCGTCAGAGCAGATGCGACGGAGATGGAGAACCTGGGAGAATGGAATGGAATGCTAAAGCAGATTATCCGGTCATTATCACATTGCTGTTTGTGGGAGCTTGCTGTGCACAAATTGGCTGCTGCGTTTCCTACATTACAACAGTGACACTTCAACAAAGTACTTCATTGGCTGTAAAGCACTTTGGGACGTCCAGTGGTCGTGAAAGGCGCTATATAAATGCAAGTATTTCTTTCATTTGTCCAGAAAGAGCGCCTCTGTGTCAGTGACAGTGTCTGCTGGAAGTATTGGGGTAAGCGGTCAATGGGAAAATGTCCCGCCTGGTTTAGGTTTACAGTGACAACATGCTAACTTCGGGTAATGCCATTGGTTCATTAGAAGTTGAAAAACTTGCTATCGAGGGCCATCCCAAGGGTTCAGAAGCCTTGACTAGTTTTTACCAACAATGGAGAATTTGCCATGGGTTTAGTAACAGGGAATGACTTTTTGAAAAGTTCATTCACTGGATGTGGGTGCCACTGGTAAGGCCGGCATTTACTGCCCATCCCTAATTGCCCCTTGAGAAGGTGGTGGTGAGTCGCCTTCTTGAACCGCTGCAGTCCGTGTGGTGAAGGTGCTCCCTCAGTGCTGTTAGGGAGGAAGTTCCAGGATTGTGACCCAGCGACGATGAAGGAACGGCCGATATATTTCCAAGTCAGGATGGTGTGTGACTCGGAGGGGAACGTGGAGGTGGTGGTGTCCCCTTGCGCCTGCTGCCCTTGTCCTTCTAGGGGGTCGAGGTCGCGGGTTTGGGAGGTGCTGCCGAAGAAGCCTTGGCAAGTTGCTGCAGTGCATCTTGTAGATGGTGCACACTGCAGCCAGGGGGCGCCGGTGGTGGAGGGAGTGAATGTTGAAGGGGGTGGGTAGCGTGTCGATCAAGCGGGCTGCTTTGTCCTGGATGGTGTCGAGCTCCCTGAGTGTTGTTGGAGCTGCACTCATCCAGGCAAGTGGAGAGTATTCCATCACACTCCTGACTTGTGCCTTGTAGATGGTGGAAAGGCTTTGGGGAGTCAGGAGGTGAGACACTCGCCTCGGAATACCCAGCCTCTGACCTGCTCTTGTCAGAGTATTTATGTGGCTGGTCCAATTACATTTCTAGTGAATGGTGACCCCCCCCAAGGTGTTGATGGTGGGGGATTCACCGATGGTAATGCCAAGGGGCGGTGATTAGACTCTCGTTTGTTGGAGATGTCTATTGCCTGGCACTTGTGCAGTGCAAATGTAACTTGTCACTTACCAGCCCAATCAGAGGTGGTCCCTCGGAAGAGGATGACTTGCTTCGACATGAGTTTACAGATGTTTCAATGAGGGACTCGATTTTTCTGTCCTGAACTCCAGTTGAGGGGGTGGAAGATGTCTGTGTGTGGATTTTTTTTAACGTGGGGTGACCGTTGCACACCAACCACCACACGGGCTTGACAGAGCTAGGCCTTTATCCAGTGGCAAGGGTTAACCTGGACAACTGGAGACCAGCTTTATTGCACGGACCTTGTGCGCACACATCTCGCAGTGTGGGCTGCCCCGTGCTGCCCCTGGGCCCTCGGCTCTTCTGGGCCCTGTACCCTCGTTCGCCGCACTTCCGCCACGATCTCCCGCCGCACCTCCGCACAAAACATTCGGCAAAACCTCTGTCCCGATCTCCCGCCAAATCTCAGCCACGATCCCTCATCGCTCCTCCGCCCCGATCACTCGTCGCAAGAGTCCGCTCCGACCATCCCGCTCCTCTGGAATAGGCTGCAGCCCACAAACACCAACAAACCTCCCTCAAGGTTCAGCGAGGGTTTACTCGATCTTTACATGTCAGCCCGCGCTCGCTGGCTCGGCAGAGAAAATCACTGCTGACAGGTAATGAACTGCTCACCGTCCCATGGCTACTGGTCTTTTCAGCTGGCGAAGCACGCAGTGTCCGGATCAATGAGTGCGATTCCACTCAATGTGCGATCGCAATGTCCTGCGGACTGCCGAGCTGATTGATTGGCCTCGGCTTGCAAGTCCCCAGGCTCCACCTGCAAGCTCCACTTGCAGTCTGTCTTCCACTCGGATTCCAGCAGTCCAAACGGCAGAATCGATACGTCAGTGCAGAAATTGTGCCTACGAATTAGCCCTTTCCCCTCCCGAAACAAACTCGACAAAGCCTTTACATTCCAAGTGGCAGGCCAGCACCATGTTCCTGCCAAAGTTTGTTCAATTTATCAACTGCAACAGTGACTCCATCCAGCAGTATAAAAAGGGCTCTCTGATCTCACAGCAGTCGACACCCCTTACAATATCTGCCAGCTGCTAGTGTCAGCTGCAGCTCAGTGGGCAGCACTCTCGTCTCTGAGTCAGAAGGCTGTGGGTTCAAGTCCCACTCCAGGGACTTGAGCACGTAAATCTGGGCTGACACTCCCAGTGCAGTGCTGAGGGAGTGCTGCACTGTTGGAGGGGCAGTACTGAGGGAGTGTCGCACTGTTGGAGGTGTCATCTTTCAGATGAGACATTAAACCAAGGCCCTCTCAGGTCACCAGTACTGAGACTAGCTTTTTAATTCCAGATTTATTTAATTAACTGAATTTAAATTCCCCAGCTGCCGTGGTGGGATTTGAACTCTTGGTTTCCGAATCATCAGTCCAGGCCTCCGGATTATTAGTCCAGGAACATAACCACTGTGCTCCCGCTCCCTAAACAAGTGTGATTTGATTAGCTCGAGGGACAGGAGCTCTGCCAGTCCCTGCGATCACCGTTTTGCTGTGTTTCAGTACCCCTTCACTCACCTCTCTCAGACCCCGGATAATCGCGTTCTGCTGCCTTTGAGAAACCTTTGCAGCCTTGAGGTCTTGCTGAAGTGATGATATCTGAGCGAGTATCTCCGGTGTCAAAAGCACAGCTGGGCTGGGTGAGGCGATACTAAATCAGGAGTTAAATGCAGTGAGTCAGTTTGGAGTCTTGAAAAGATATTACTACAAACCTCATCATGAGACGGTGCTTAAAATCAACATGAAACGATCGGCATACACAGAGTGTTTGCTCTGTTAAAGAAGGTCGTAAAAATTAACTGCATTCAGTCAGAAATCGTGGAACATCACAACGTTTGATTAGTCTGGTGCAAGATGTGGTTTATCAGTGGGATGTGGGGTATATCAGTGTTACAGTGAGGGGTGTGGGGTATATCAGTGTTACAGTGAGGGGTGTGGGGTATAACAGTGTTACAGTGAGGGGTGTGGGGTATATCAGTGTTACAGTGAGGGGTGTGGGGTATATCAGTGTTACAGTGAGGGGTGTGGGGTATATCAGTGTTACAGTGAGGGGTGTGGGGTATAACAGTGTTACAGTGAGGGGTGTGGGGTATATCAGTGTTACAGTGAGGGGTGTGGGGTATATCAGTGTTACAGTGAGGGGTGTGGGGTATATCAGTGTTACAGTGAGAGGTGTGAGGTATATCAGTGTTACAGTGAGGGGTGAGATATTAATATCTGGTATTACCATCTCTCAGTGAAGCCTGGTATACCTGAATCCATGTACACAGTCTGATCAGGGTCATTCTACATACCTGTTTAACGGGAGGGTTTTAAGTCTTTGGTTGGAAAGAGCTGGCACCTCATTGGCTGGGAAAGAAATTGAAGATGCAGACAATACACATTAGACACACAGCGAGAGTACCACTGCGGTAAAAGTGTAACATCCCCACCGACACCTGGGAATCCCCGGCCCAAGACCCGCTCAAAGTGGAGGAGAAGTATCCGGGAAGGCGCCGAACACCTCGAGTCGCTTCGCCGGGAGCACGCGGAAGCCAAGCGCAAACAACGGAAGGAGCGCACGGCAACCCAAGCCCCCCCACCCACCCGTCCCTCCAACCACCGTCTGCCCCACCTGTGACAGACTGTAGGTCCCGCATTGGTCTCATCGGTCACCTGAGAATTAGTGTGGAAGCAAGTCATCCTCGACTCCAGGAAGCTGCCTAAGAATACTGTTATATATGCAGACTATAGATATACTCTCTGTGTAGTCACTGTATAGTTGCATAAGATGGAGACTTGTTACCTGATGTACTATCAATAAGGTTTACACTGTGTATATACTATGCTGGCACCACTAGAGGGTGCATCTCGTGGAGACCGGGGTTTCCTGCCCCTGTGGCAGAGGCTGTCCACCAGAGGGCACTGCGGTGGGAGACCTGAGGGTCACCTGCATAGGTGTGCAGGGCCCGGTATAAAAGGCTGCCCACCATGCCTGTGCCTCACTCTGGAGTTACAAATAAAGGACCAAGGTCACTTCAGTTTGAGTACAACACATTGCCTCGTGGAGTCATTCATAAGTACATTACAGTCATAACAAATACCAGGGTGAGAGGCTGAGAACTGCTGGACAGCGTCCCTAATGGTCATTAACGGGAGAGCTAGGTTAGAAGTTGCCCCGATTAATAGTTAACTTTAAAAAAGCGTTACCTGTCGGGGGCCAATCGATTGTCTCCACAAGACGATGGAGAAAGACCATTTCGATTTGATATTTATTGCTCAGTTCATTCACTGGTTCGGAATAGTAACCGACTTTACGCACAGCTTAGACACAGATCGCAGTAACGCGAGGCCCAACGTGATCTTGTTTCTAACACAAGAGTGAGTCGGTGAGTACAGGTATTGGTCGCTGTGTG
The DNA here is from genome assembly GCF_044704955.1 of Pristiophorus japonicus. Taxonomy (NCBI): domain Eukaryota; kingdom Metazoa; phylum Chordata; class Chondrichthyes; family Pristiophoridae; genus Pristiophorus; species Pristiophorus japonicus. The sequence continues at coordinate 71,745,839 of NC_091997.1, read as the reverse complement.
ACTGAGCCACACACTGCAGGCAGGACCCTGGGTCCATGCTCATTTCATACAGCTCACCCGGGCCACCAGTACAGGTGACTATCCACTCCAGTGCCCCTCGGCAGGACAGGGAAGGAGGAAAATCCACTCGGGCTCCCGCTGCCCAATCCGAGCTCGGGACCTCTTTTAGCTGGAGAAGGGGAGCATGTGGGGGGGGGAGAAGGAGGAAGAGAATAGAAAGAGAGACAGCGAAAGGGAGGGAGGGGAAAGAAAGAAAGAAAGAGAGAGAGGGAAGAAAGAAAGAGAGAGAGGGAAGAAAGAAAGAGAGAGAGGGAAGAAAGAAAGAGAGAGAGGGAAGAAAGAAAGAGAGAGAGGGAAGAAAGAAAGAGAGAGAGGGAAGAAAGAAAGAGAGAGAGGGAAGAAAGAAAGAGAGAGAGGGAAGAAAGAAAGAGAGAGAGGGAAGAAAGAAAGAGAGAGAGGGAAGAAAGAAAGAGAGAGAGGGAAGAAAGAAAGAGAGAGAGGGAAGAAAGAAAGAGAGAGAGGGAAGAAAGAAAGAGAGAGAGGGAAGAAAGAAAGAGAGAGAGGGAAGAAAGAAAGAGAGAGAGGGAAGAAAGAAAGAGAGAGAGGGAAGAAAGAAAGAGAGAGAGGGAAGAAAGAAAGAGAGAGAGGGAAGAAAGAAAGAGAGAGAGGGAAGAAAGAAAGAGAGAGAGGGAAGAAAGAAAGAGAGAGAGGGAAGAAAGAAAGAGAGAGAGGGAAGAAAGAAAGAGAGAGAGGGAAGAAAGAAAGAGAGAGAGGGAAGAAAGAAAGAGAGAGAGGGAAGAAAGAAAGAGAGAGAGGGAAGAAAGAAAGAGAGAGAGGGAAGAAAGAAAGAGAGAGAGGGAAGAAAGAAAGAGAGAGAGGGAAGAAAGAAAGAGAGAGAGGGAAGAAAGAAAGAGAGAGAGGGAAGAAAGAAAGAGAGAGAGGGAAGAAAGAAAGAGAGAGAGGGAAGAAAGAAAGAGAGAGAGGGAAGAAAGAAAGAGAGAGAGGGAAGAAAGAAAGAGAGAGAGGGAAGAAAGAAAGAGAGAGAGGGAAGGGAGAGAGAGAGGGAAGGGGGGGAGAGAGGGAAGGGGGGGAGAGAGAGGGAAGGGGGGGGGGAAGAGAGGGAAGGGGGGAGAGAGGGAGAAGGGGGGGAGAGAGGGAAGGGGGGGAGAGAGGGAAGGGGGGAGAGAGAGAGAGAGAGAGAGAGAGAGGGAAGGGAGAGAGAGAGGGAAGGGAGAGAGAGAGGGAAGGAGAGAGAGAGGGAAGGAGAGAGAGAGGGAAGGGAGAGAGAGAGGGAAGGGAGAGAGAGAGAGAGAGAGAGAGAGGGAAGGGAGAGTGAGAGAAAGGGAAGAGAGAGAGAGAGAAGGGAGAGAGAGAGAGAGAAGGGAGAGAGAGGGGAGGGAGAGAGAGAGAGAGAGAGAGTGAAGGGAGAGAGAGAGAGAGAGAGTGAAGGGAGAGAGAGAGAGTGAAGGGAGAGAGAGAGAGGGAGGGGAGAGAGTGAGAGTGAGAGAGAGCGAGAGTGTGGTGCTCAAGTCTCTGGAGTGGGGCTTCAAATTGAGGAAGGTAAAATAGATTTTTGCAGTACAATTTAACGTTTTCTTCAGATACCTGGACAATGTTTGGACGATGATAAGTTCTCCTGAACTAGAAGCAGAGAACCTGAGACACTGCAGAGATCCTGAGTGAAAGCTGAGACACTGCTGCCACCTACTGGCAGTGTTATACACCAGCAGCCCAGCGCTGCACTGGAAGAGGATTAGTGACTGGGTTTATTGTGACAGACACTGGATCACGCCCAAAGTAACAAGAGAACAGAGGCAATAAGTCGGGGAGGTACATTTAAAAAAAAGTAAACTTTTTAAATCGAAGAAAATTATTCTTTCCAGTCATTTATTTCAAAAAAAAGAATGGCAACTCATTGAAAAAAAAGACTTGCATTTCTATAGCACCTGTCACTACCTCAGGATGTCCCAAAACACTTTACAGCCAATTTAGCACTTTATTTTTTGGAGTGCAGTCACTGTTGTAATGTGGGTAACGCGGCAGCCAATTTGCGCACAGCAAGCTCCCACAAACAGCAATGTGGTAATGACCAGATAATCCTTGCTGCTATAATAATCCTCGCGTTCGTTTGTTTTGGTGGTGTCAATCATTGTGCATCCCCGGAGTGTGACCCCTGCAGGCAGTATGGGAGCGACATCAAACAGGCCAGAGACCCACTGCCCACCTCAGGGACACACACTACAGGCTGGGTCAAGCAGTCACACCAAGTATCAGCTGTGGCTCAGTGAGCAGCACTCTCTCGCCTCTGTGTCAGAAGGCCGTGGGTTCAAGTTCCACTGCAGAGACCTGAGCACATATATCTCGGCTGACACTCCAAGTGCAGTGCTGAGGGAGTGTCGCACTGTCGGAGGCGCCGTCCTTTGGATGAGACATTAAACCGAGGCCCTGTCTGCTCTCTCAGCCGGACGTGAAAGATCCCATGACAGTATTTAAAGAAGAGCAGGGGAGTTATCCCCGGTGTCCTGGGGCCAATATTTATCCCTCAATCAACATCAGTAAAAACAAATTATCTAATCATTTATCTGTCCAAACTCCCATGGCCCCACCCCACTCCTGGCCAAGAACGGGGAAACACTCATCAAGGACACCGAGGCTGTCAGGGCCCGCTGGAAGGAGCATTTTGAAGATCTCCTCAATCAAGACTCTGCCTTTGACTCGAGTGTTCTCGATTCCATCCCGCAGCATGCAACCCGCCACCAACTCCAACGCTGCACGAGGTTGGCAAAGCCATAAAACAGCTGAAGAATAACAAGGCTACGGGTGCAGATGGAATCCCTGCTGAGGCGCTAAAGTATGGCGGAGAGGCGCTGTTGGCGCAGATACATGATCTCATCTCTCTCATCTGGAGGGAGGAGAGCATGCTGGGAGATCTCAGAGTGATCGTGACCACCTTTAAAAAGGGGGGACAAGTCCCACTGCGGCAACTACAGGGGAATCCCCCTGCTATCAGCCACTGGGAAAGTCGTCGCTAGAGTCCTCCTCAATCGTCTTCTCCCTGTGACCGAGGAGCTCCTCCCGGAAGCACAGTGCGGATTTCGTCCCCTACAGGGCACAACGGACATGATCTGTGCAGCGCGACAGCTGCAGGAAAAATACAGGGAGCAGCGGCAGACCTTATACATGGCCTTTTTCGACCTTACAAAAGACCTGATCCACGTTCGGACCGGGGTCAAACAGGGCTGCGTCATCGCTCCAACCCTCTTCTCAATCTTCCTCGCTGCCATGCTCCACCTCAGAGTCAACAAGCTCCCTGCTGGAGTGGAACTAAACTACAGAACCAGTGGGAAGTTGTTTAACCTATGACGCCTCCAGGCCAGGTCCAAGACCACCCCAACCTCTGTTGTTGAGCTGCAGTGCGCGGACGACGCCTGCGTCTGTGCACATTCAGAGGCTGAACTCCAGGATATATAGTCAATGTATTCACTGAGGCATATGAAAGCATGGGCCTTACGCTTAACATCCGTAAGTCAAAGGTGCTTCACCAGCCTGTCATCGCCGCACAGCACTGCCCCCCAGTCATCAAGATCCACGGCGCGGCCCTGGACAATGTGGACTATTTCCCATATCTCGGGAGCCTCATCAACAAAGGTAGACATTGATGCGGAGATTCAGCATCGCCTCCAGTGCGCCAGTGCAGCCTTTGGCCGCCTGAGGAATAGAGTGTTTGAAGACCAGGCCCTCAAATCTACCACCAAACTCATGGTCTACAGGGCTGTTATAATACCCGCCCTCCTGTATGGATCAGAGGCATGGATGATGTATAGAAGGCCCCTCAAGTCGCTGGAGATATATCACCAACGATGTCTCCGCAAGATCCTGCAAATCCCCTGGGAGGACAGGCGCACCAACATCAGTGTCCTCGACCAGGCTAACATCCCCAGCATTGAAGCACTGACCACACTCGATCAGCTCCGCTGGGCAGGCCACATAGTTCAAATGCCTGACACGAGACTCCCTAAGCAATTGCTCTACGCGGAGCTCCTTCATGGCAAACAAGCCAAAGGTGGGCAGCAGAAACGTTATAAGGACACCCTCAAAGCCTCCCTGGTAAAGTGCGACATCACCACTGACACCTGGGAGACCCTGGCCGCAGACCGCCCGAGGTGGAGAAAGTCCATCCGGGAGGGTGCTGAGCTCTTCGAATCTCGATGCAAGGAGCATGGAGAGGCCAGGCTCAGGTAGCGGAAGGAGCGCGCGGCAAACCAGCCCCACCGATCCCTTCCCCCGACGAATGTCTGTCCCACCAGTGTCAGGGTCTGTGGCTCTCGTATCGGACTGTTCAACCACCAGAGAACTCACTTTAGGAGTGGAAGCAAGTCTTCCTCGATTCCGAGGGACTGCCTATGATGATGTGGGAGCTTGCTGTGCGCAAATTGGATGCGTGTTTCCGACATTACAACAGTGACACTTCAAAAAGTACTTCATTGGCTGTAAAGCGCTTTGAGATGAAAGGCGCTATATAAATGCAAGTCTTTCGTAGCAAGTTGTAATTAATTATTTTCAACAGTGTAATTTATTAAAAATGACCAACTCTGATCAATTCTCATTCCAATGGCTACCAGCAGACAATATATATTTTAGAAGGGCAATAAATATATAGAGCAGTTACTCAAATTCCCCCTTACACAATGAACTTTTCATCTAAAATACAAATAATACTTACCTTCTAACTGTACGCAAAGCTGCCCTTCACATGGCATTGAATCTTCGTCATTCTTACAGCTGGCAGGATAAGACAGCAAGGAGAATATATTAGTGAGACTCTAGGGAGAGGAGGAGTGTGACAGAGAAAGAGGGAAACAAAGCTAAAGATAACATGAGTAAGGGAAAGAAAGAGAAACAGACAGACAAACAGTACAAGCATGACATGCAGTCAGAGAGACGGAGAGAGAGAGAGAGAGAGACAGACAGAAGGAGATAGAGAGAGGGAGAGAGAGACAGAGAGAGAGAGAGAGAGAGAGACAGAGACAGAGAGAGGGAGACAGAGAAAGAGGAAGACAGAGAGGGAGAGAGAGAGACAGAAAGATCCAGAAAGAGAGACAGAAAAAGAGAGAGAGAGCACAGAGACAGCGAGAGAGAGAGAGACAGCAAGAGAGAGAGAGACAGAGACAGAGAGAGAGACAGAGAGAGGGAGACATAGAGAGAGAGAGGGAGACATAGAGAGAGAGAGTGAGAGACGGAGAGAGTGAGAGAGGGGGACAGAGAGACTGACAGAAAGAGACAGAGCGAGAGAGACAGAGAGAGAGGGCGACAGCGAGAGAGAGAGGGAGACAGAGACAGAGAGAGGGAGAGAGGGAGACAGAGACATGGGCAAAAACAGATGGAGAGAGAGACAGAAGGAGTAGAAATATCAACAGGAAAAGGGACAGAGAGAGAGATAACAAACAGGAGAGATAAAAAGAGGGAGACAAAGAGAAAGTGAAAAAGCAGGGAGAGACTGACTGTATTTGCTTTAAAAACTTTGATGAAAAGTTGGACACACACCAACGCCTTGAAATGAGACTTGCTGAACATCAGTCGACAAACAATTTGCATGTGTGTCAGAATGTGTCTGCCTGTGATTTTATTGAAGGTGGGAGAGCCAAGCAATGTCTCTGTTAAGGCAACGTCTCTGTTAAGGCAACAGACAGGAATGTCACTCAAAGAGAATCATTTCAAGGCACAGGAGCTGGAAAATCAGCACTTTTCCAACACTTTACACTCGATAATGCAGCCCGACTTTGGCCTGCTCCAGCAATGCACATTGTCATTATAATAATTTAATTAGAATCCATTTTAATCAGAGCGATGATACTGATCAACGCTCACCGGCTATATTCAAATATTTAAAATATAACAAAGTGATGCTTGTGAAAAGAGGCTGCAACTTTTAACACACAATATAAAGGCAAATGAATAGAATGTTTAAATTTAAAGTGTTTTTACTGAACGGACGGGTTGCAGTCTGGATCGCCCTCCGACAGTGCACTCCACCTCCTGCCAGCCTTGGGTGAAGCCCCTACCTATGAGGGAATCCAACAAGCAGTTAATGAATGAAAATTGCACATGTTCAGTTTATTACTGAGAATGTTAAAAGGGTCCTTAGCTTTCCAGCAGGAAAGACTTGCTTTTGTATAGTCGAGAGTGTGATGGAACACTCCCCACTTGCCTGGATGAGTGCAGCTTCAACAACACTCAAGAAGTTCGACACCATCCAGGACAAAGCAGGCCGCTTGATCGACACGCTACCCACCACCTTCAACATTCACTCCCTCCACCACCGGCGCCCCCTGGCTGCAGTGTGCACCGTCTACAAGATGCACTGCAGCAACTCGCCAAGGCTTCTTCGGCAGCACCTCCCAAACCCGCGACCTCTACCACCTAGAAGGACAAGGGCAGCAGGCGCCTGGGGAACACCACCACCTCCACGTTCCCCTCCCAGTCACACACCATCCTGACTTGGAAGTATATCGGCCGTTCCTTCATCGTCGCTGGGTCACAATCCTGGAACTCCCTCCCGAACAGCACTGTGGGAGCACCTTCACCACACGGACTGCAGCGGTTCAAGAAGGCGGCTCACCACCACCTTCTCAAGGGGCAATTAGGGATGGGCAATAAATGCCGGCCTTGCCAGCGATGCCCACATCCCGTGAATGAATTTTTAAAAATATAGCGTCTATCATGACCACCGGACGTCTCAAAGCGCTTGACAGCCAATGAAGTACTTTACTGAAGTGTAGTTACTATTGTAATGTAGGAAACGCGGCAGTATACGCACAGCAAGCTCCCACAAACAGCAATGTGATAATGACCAGATAATTTTGTTTAACGATCTTGATTTAGGGATAAATATTGGCCGGGACCTTTTGAGTCAGAGGTGAGAGTGCTACCCACTGAGCCATATGCTGGCACCGTATAACAATATTACTCAACTGCCCATGAGCCTGAAGAAATCTTTAAACTGTTGTACAGAACTCTACTTGAACACCCTCTGGAGCTGTGGAGCAGTGAGTGTTGGTGCTCTTAACTGTTGAGTAGCATCAGCTGTGGCTCAGTGGGCAGCAACCTCACCTCTGAGCCAGAAGGTTGTGGTGTGGGTTCGAGTCCCACTCCAGAGACTTGAGCACATAAATCTAGGCTGACACTCCCAGTGCAGTGCTGAGGGAGTGCCACACTGTCAGAAGTGCTGTCTTTCAGATGAGACGTTAAACCAAGGCCCCGTCTGCCCTCTCAGGTAGACGTAAAAGATCCCGCAGTATAAAAAGGGCTCTCTGATCTCACAGCAGTAGATACCTCTTACAATATCTGCTAGCTGCTAGTGTCATCCGTGGCTCAGTGGGCAGCACATTTGCCTCTAGGTCAGAAGGTTGTGGGTTCAAGTCCCACTTCAGGGACTTGAGCACATAAATCTAGGCCGACACTCCCAGTGCAGCGCTGAGGGAGCGCGGTGCTGTCTTTTGGGCGAGACGTCAAACCGAGGCCCCGTCTGCCCTCTCAGGTAGACGTAAAAGATCTCGTGGCACTATTTCAAAGACTTGCCATTGGCTGATGTACAGATCAAGTCATTTATTGTTTGCACAGTTTCGATTTTAGCTTGGCGCATCGCGAGAATATAACACAAGGTTGAAAAATACATCTGCCGGCATTTCCCTTGGCAGGGACTCCAAGGGGGCACATACTTGGCTTGGCTGCTTCGGTGTCACCAGGAGCTGAGCGGCCTGTCTGAGGTCGTGAGCCTGGTCTTGTAGCTTTCGGCTCCTGCTCTTCTCCAGCTCCAGCTCCTGTTTGCAAGCATCCAGCTCCACACGCACCAGAGGGGCACTCTCCAGCTGTAAATATCCAGACATGTATTACTTCACCTTGTACGCATGGATCGGGCTAAATCTCACTGGGATATAATTTTGCGCGCCCCCCCCACCCCCTGCCCTTTTGAGCCGAGGGCCACGGGGCACCTGGGACCTCAGCGAACTGCGGAACCGACAGTCTAGCTCCCGAACCAACGAGATTTAAGGATTGAGAAAGAAACAAGAGGAACGACCGAGAAGGAAATTGAGCGAATTAGAGTCAAATCAGGTAGAGAGAGAAATAGAGGGAAAGATTGGATTAAGAGAGAGTAAAAAGAGACAGAAAGAAAAATAAGATTTTTTTTTTTTTACATCTCCAACTACTATTTACTACCTGCAGGAATGAGACGCAATAGTTTTAATTGTTCCCTTTCTGGGCCGCAGCGACGGACTGGCATTGCTCAATTATCAAAGGGTACTTACGCTGTTAATTACCAGCCCTAACTTTCTGCAGCAGGTTTATTGAGTGATTGATGTGCAAATCCAGCAAGTTCTTAAAAATAACGGGCCAGCTGAGGGCCAGGTGCCATTAAAGAACATAAGAACTAGGAGCAGGAATCGGCCATTCGGCCCCTCGAGCCTGCTCCGCCATTCAACAAGATCATGGCTGATCTGATCTTGGCTTCAACTCCACTTCCCTGCCCGCTCCCCATAACTCTTGACTCCCTTATTGCTCAAAAATCTGTCTATCTCCACCTTAAATATATTCGATGACCCAGCCTCCACAGCTCTCTGGGGCAGAGAATTCCAAAGATTCACGACCCTCTGAGAGAAGAAATTCCTCCTCATTTCCATTCTAAATGGGTGGCCCTTTATTCTGAGACTGTGTGCCCCCTAGTTCTAGATTCCCCCACGAGGGGAAACATCCTCTCAGCATCTACCCTGTCCAGCCCCCTCAGAATCTTATACCTTTCAATAAGCTCACCTCTCATTCCAATGAGTATAGGCCCAACCTGCTCAACCTTTCTTCATAAGTCAATCCCTTCACCGCAGGAATCAACCGAGTGAACCTTCTCTGAACTGCCTCCAATGCAGGTTTGTGCCAAGTAATTGGCCCGCAAGTTCTGGCGAGCTCGCCCAATGGAGCAGTAGGTAAACACACAGTGCCTGGTATGGTCCTGAGCCAAGCGTGCCAGGGATTCCCAACCTCAATGCCCAGTCTTTGCAGGTTCTCGGTTAGGATGGCAGGTGGGTGGGTCCCGTGGTTAGCCAAAGTGGGGGGAGGGGGCGGGGGTGAAAGAAAATCAGCCTGTGTACCCCCACACTTTATGGCAATCCACTGACTCCTGTTGGAAAGTGCCCATGTGTGGACACCAGAGAGGCGCGATAGGAACACAGGAACAGGAGGAGGCCATTCAGCCCCTCGAGCCTGTTCCGCCATTCAATGAGATCATGGCTGATCTGCGACCGAACTTAATATACCCGCCTTTGGCCCCTAATCCTTAATCCCTTTTGGTTAACAGAAAGCTAGCAATCTCCAATTTAAAATTAACAATTGATCTAGTATCAATTGCCGTTTGGGAAGGAGAGTTTCAAACTTCCACCACCCTTTGTGTGTAGAAGTGTTTCCTAATTTCACTCATGAAAGGTCTGGCTTTAATTTTTAGACTGTGCCCCAGTCCTAGACTCCCCAACCAGCGGGAATAGTTTCTCTCTATCTACCCTATCGGTTTCCCTTACTATCCTGAAAACGTCGATCAGATCCCCCCTTAACCTTCTAAATTCCAGGGAATACAACCCTAATTTGTGTAAACCCTCCTCGTAACTTAACCCTTGGAGTCCAGGTATCATTCTGGTAAACCTACGCTGCACTCCCTCCGAGGCCAATATCCTCCCTAAGGTGTGGTACCCAGAGCTGCTCACAGTGCTCCAGGTGTGGGTCTAACCAGGGCTTTGTACAGCTGCAGCATGACTTCAACCCCTTTGTATTCTGGTCCTCTAGATATAAAGGCCAGCATCCCATTAGCCTTTTCGGTTATTTTCTGTACCGGTTCGTGACATTTTAACGATGCCCCCCACGGTCCAATAGCCCACTGACTCGGCTCACTCACGTGCCCCGCTCGGCGTGGGAAATTGGCACATGTGAGGCCAACACATTTAGAAAAAAAATTGGAGCGACAAAGTGGTGAGTCACAGTCAGAGAATCATAGACAATTACAGCACGGAAGGAGGCCACTTGGCCCACTGTGTCCGCGCCGGCCGACAAAGAGCTACCCAGCCTAATCCCAGCTTCCATCTCTGGGTCCGTAGCCCTGTAGGTTACGGCACTTCAAGTGCACATCCAAATACTTTAAATGTGGTGAGAGTTTCTGCCTCTATCACCCTTTCAGGCAGCGAGTTCCAGACCCCCACCACCCTCTGGGTGAAGAAAAATCATGCAAATGCATTGTGGGCACGCGAGCCCCCCCCACCCCCCCCCCCCCCCCCCACACACACACACGGGCATGCATGGGCACACAAGCAGTCTCATCATTATATTGCTGAGTCCTCACAAGAACACTTATTCCAAATCTAACTTGAAGGGCAGCAGATTTTTAGGTGTTCGTAATAACACCAGTCACCATTGGAAATACCTTAAACTTCTTCAATTCCATTTCCATCTCACTCTTCTCTTTTTCAAGTTCATGAATTCTGTTGCTGTTAGAAAACGAGAGGAAACAATAAGTGTCTTCACGTCTGCCTCCTTGACTTTTCCATTGCCATGTCCCACCCTTAATTCAAAGTGTACATAAGAGCATAACAATTAGGAGCAGGAGTCGGCCATTCGGCCCCTCGAGCCTGCTCCGCCATTCAATATGATCGCGACTGATCTTCGACCTCAACTCCACTTTCCTGCACTGTCCCCATATACATTCAAAAATATAATCGACCTCAGTCTTGAGTATGCTCAACGGCTGAGCCTCCACAGCCCTCTGGGGCAGAGAATTCCAAAGATTCACCACCCTCTGAGTGAAGAAATTTCTCCTCATCTCAGCCCTAAATGGCCGACCCCTTATTCTGAGACTGTGTGACCTCTGGTTCTAGACTCCCCAGCCAGGGGGAAACATCCTCCCTGCATCTACCCTGTCAAGCCCTGTAAGCATTTTCATCAAGTCATAGAAATTTACAGCACGGAAGGAGGCCATTTCGACCCATCGTGTCTGCGCCGGACGACAAAGAGCTATCCAGCCTAATCCCACTTTCCAGTTCTTGGTCTGTAGCCCTGTAGGTTACGGCACTTCAAGTGCACATTTAAGCACTTTTTAAATGAGGTGAGGGTTTCTGCCTCTACCACCCTTTCAGGCAGTGAGTTATAGACCCCCACCTCTGGGTGAAGAAATGATTCCTTTTCTCCCCTCCAAACCTCCCCCCAATTACTTTAAATCTATGCTCCCTGGTTGTTGACCCCTCTGCTAAGGGAAATAGGTCCGTCCTATCCACTCTATCGAGACCCCTCATAATTGTATATACCTCAATAAGGTCTCCCTTCAGCCTCCTCTGTTCCAAAGAGAACAACCCCAGCCTGTCCAATCTTTCCTCATGGCTTAAATTCTCTAGTCCAGGCAGAAGAGAGACAAAACTGATCACGCAGCACACCCGCGAGATGTGACAACCAAGGGCTCCAGGAACTTACTGGTTGCGCTGCAGCTCGGTGCGGAGATTCTCCAACGTACTGGAGAACTTCGGAGAGCCGCGAGGTGCCTGGGGAATGGAGACAGGCGATGAGCTGGTGACCCGGCGAAACGGTAGCACTGTGTGAACTTCCCGCCGGACTGGGAGCCGGGCACTTACCGTGTCGCCGGCGATGTCCTTCTGCAGCTGCAGGAGGTGAATGACCCGCCCGCTCTCCTCTTGTTGCTTTATCAGCTGCGCCCGTTCCACCGTCATCCTAAACCAGGAGAGGTACGCGGTCAGTCGCAGCCAGAGTCCTGCCCCGCGCGCCAATGCTCGCCGGGTATTGCAGCGGTAAAGGCCGAACATGCCGGTGCAGCAAGCAGTTAGGAAGGCAAATGGTTTGTTGGCCTTCATTGCAAGAGGATTTGAGTACAGGAGCAAGGATGTCTCACTAGAGTTATACAGGGCCTTGGTGAGACCGCAACTGGAGTATTGTGTGCAGTTTTGGTCTCCTTACCCAAGAAAGGATATACTTGCCAGAGAGGGAGTTCAGTGAAGGTTCACCAGACTGATTCCTGGGATGGCAGGACTGTCGTATGAGGAGAGATTGGGTGGACTAGGCCTGTATTCACTAGAGTTTAGAAGAATGAGAGGGGATCTCATTGAAACGTATACAATTCTGACTGGGTTGGATAGACTGGATGCGGGGAGGATGTTTCCCCGGGGCTGGGAAGTCTAGAACAAGGGGTCACGGTCTCAGGATGCGGGGTAGGAAATTTAGGACCGAGGTGAGGAGAAACTTTTTGACTCAGAGAGTGGTGAACCTGTGGAATTCTCGACCACAGAATGCTGTGGAGGCCTAGTCACTGAATATATTTAAGAGGGAGATCGATACATTTCTAGAAACATCAAGGGGTATGGGGAAAAAGCGGGAATATGGTGTTGAGATAGAGGATCAGCCATGATCATATTGAGTGCCGGTGCAGACTCGAAGGGCCGAATGGCCTCCTACTGCTCCTATTTTCTATGTTTTTATGGACAGACGGACAACTCCATCACATCCTCAGGAATTCCAAAGATTCCCAACCCTCTGAGAGAAGAAATTCCTCCTCATCTCAGTCTTAAATGGCCGACCCCTTATCCTGAGACTGTGTCCCCTGGTTCTAGACTCTCCAGCCAGGGGTCACAACCTCTCAGCATCGACCCTGTCAATGCCGCGCATGCGCAGAAATTTAAAGGGACTGCGCATTAAAAGAAACAGGCCCCGCAGAACAAAGGGCAGCTTACAGAGAACATTGAATGGAGGTCTTTAAAAGTATGAACGGGTTTGATTGGGTAGACGTAGAGACGATGTTTCAATTTGTGGGGGGGGGGGGGGGGGGCGGGGGAAGACCAAAACTAGGGGCCATAAATATAAGGTAGACCCTAATAAAAGCCAATAGGGAATTCAGGAGAAACATCTTTACCCTGAGAGAGGTGAGAATGTGGAATTTGCTAGCACAAGGAGGCGAAAAGCATAGATGATTTTAAGGGGAAGCTGGATAAACATATGAGAGAGAAAAGAATAGAAGAATATGACGTTGGATTAGATGAAGTAGGGAATAGAGGGGGTTGTGTGCAGCATAGACCATGGGCCTGTTGGACCGAATGGCCTGCTCCCATGCTGTCAATTCCACCTAATTGCAAATGACCAAAGCCATTATTACCATTGCATAAAAATACTGAGCACTGGACTTGTTAACAGTGATTTAAAACAACAGAGTAACCTTGCCCGATGTTTCAGGCAAGCAACAACACTAACCGAGACAGAAGGTGTTGTTCATAAGCTCGTTAACGGAACACTCGACTGTACCTGGCTAGAGCAGCCCGTAGCTCAATCAGTTCCTCCAGATCAGCCTCAAAGACCTCACAATCTCCCAGCAAGTCAGCCTGCAGAGGGGACAGAGAACCATCACAAAAATAGGCATTGATCCAAAGCAAGTCCATAGCTGGTTTGGTTTAATCTTTTGGTTTAAACGTTAGGGTACGGTAGTGGTTAGGTCAGCGGACTGGTTATCCAGAGGCCTAGACTAATAAGAATAATGTATAGAATGTGAGTTACAAATCCCACCATGGCATGAAAAGTTAGTAACGGTAAAAGTGACCATGAAGCAGTGGGATTGTCGTAAAACAAAACCCCAGCCGGTTCACTAGTGTCCATTCGGTCTGGCCTATACACCAGTGTGGTTGACTCTTAACTGTCCTTTGAAGTTGCCGAGCAAGCCATTCAGTTGTGTCTGGGGCAACAAGGGGCAAAGCAGTAAATGCTGCTTTTCCAGCAATGCCCACATCCAGAGAATGAATTATTATTTTTTTTTAAATCAACCATTTTTCTCTTAATAGGCATGATTCATGCATAGTGTCTCACCTCCTGACTCCCCCTCTACAAGGCACAAGTCAGGAGTGTGATGGAACACTCCACTTGCCTGGATGAGTGCAGCTCCAACAACACTCGAGAAGCTCGACACCATTCAGGACAAAGCAGCCCGCTTGATCGACACGCTACCCACCACCTTCAACATTCACTCCCTCCACCACCGGCGCACCGTGGCTGCAGTGTGCACCATCTACAAGATGCACTGCAGCAACTCGCCAAGGCTTCTTCGACAGCATCTCCCAAACCCGCGACCTCTACCACCTAGAAGGACAAGGGCAGCAGGCGCATGGGAACACCACCACCTCCACGTTCCCCTCCAAGTCACACACCATCCTGACTTGGAAATATATCGGCCGTTCCTTCATCGTCGCTGAGTCACAATCCTGGAACTCCCTCCCTAACAGCACTGTGGGAGCACCTTCACCACACGGACTGCAGCGGTTCAAGGCGGCGGCTCACCACCACCTTCTCAAGGGGCAATTAGGGATGGGCAATAAATGCTGGCCTTGCCAGTGACGCCTATATCCCAGAAATAAATAAAAAGAACCAAATGCTCTTACATTGGAGATGTGGCTATCGTCTAAGACAAGACTCTCCCACCATCGGCAACAAACAAGGATAGGAAGGACCTATTTCCCTTAGCAGAGGGGTCAACAAACAGGGGACATAGATTTAAAGTAATTGGTAGAAGGTTTAGAGGGGCAATGTCTTCACCCAGAGGGCGGTGGGGGTCTGGAACTCACTGCCTGAAAGGGCGGTGGAGGCAGAAACCCTCACATTTAAAAAGTACTTGGATGTGCCCTTGAAGTGCCGTAGCCTACAGGGCTAAGGACCCAGAGCTGGAAAGTGGGGCTAGGCTGGGTAGCTCTTTGTCGGCCGGCGCGGACACGATGGGCCGAAATGGCCTCCTTCCGTGCTGTAAATTTCTCTGATTGTAGGAAAGGATTCGACCTTCTGACAGCAGCATGGACCCAGATGTTGGCCTGGGCTGACCACTGTATTCCCGCATGATTCGCAATCACAGCTGCAGCAGCGCCACGTTAAATAAACAGGGGCGAGCAGTCGGCAGAGGCCTAGTGCGCAAGAACATAAGAAATAGGAGCAGGAGTGGGCCACTCGGCCCCTTGAGCCTGCTCCGCCATTCAATAAGATCATGGCTGATCTGACCATGGCCTCAACTCCACTTCCCCGCCCGCTCCCCATAACCCTCGGCTCCCCCTGTAGTCCAAGTGTTTCAGGGCTCCAAGTGCCACTCCATTTAGATTCCCCTTCTCGAAGTCACAGCATTGTATGGCTCGACAGGCTCTCTGAAAGAACTTAATCCCATTCCCTGCCCTTTCCCCCATTGCCTTGTTACATTTATCATCAGGTATGTGTCCCATTCCCCTTGGGCAGATATGATGGATTCTGGTAAGGCACCCCTCGTCCTAACAAATCTTCTGCATAAAAAGATCCTCCAAATCTCTCCCTTTGGTGATGATCTTAACTCACCAACTAATGGAAATAGTTTTACCCGATTTATCTTACCAAAACCCCTTATAATTCTGAACCCCTCTATCAGAACTTGAACCGCTGTAATAGATCTAAAGCAGGACATCTTATTGAGGTCTATATAACTGCAACACTTACGCAACCCACAGAATCACTGAGTTAAGGTGCTGTCACAGGGCTCGACAGGGTAGATGCAGGGAGGATGTTTCCCCCAGACTGGGGAGTCTAGAACCAGGGGTCACACAGTCTCAGAAAAGGGGTCGGCCATTTAGGACTGAGATGAGGATAAACCTCTTCACTCAGAGGGTGGTGAATCTCAGGAATTCTCTACCCCAGAGGGCTCAGTCTTTGAGTATATTCAAGACAGAGATCGATAGATTTTTGGATATTAAGGGAATCAAGGGACAGTGCAGGAAGGTGGAGTTGAGGTAGAAGATCAGCCATGATCTTATTGAGTGGCAAAGCAGGCTTGAGGGGCCAAAATGGCCTACTCCTGCTCCTAATTCGTATAAGAACGTAAGAACTTAAGAAATAGGAGCAGGATTAGACCATTTGGCCCCTCGAGCCTGCTCCGCCATTCAGTAAGATCATGGCTGATCTGATCATGGACTCAGCTCCACTTCCCCACTCCCCATAACCATTTACTCCCTTATTGCTCAAAAATCTGTCTATCTCCGCCTTAAATACATTCAATAACCCAGCCTCCACAGCTCTCTGGGACAGAGAATTCCACATAGTGTTCTTATGTTCTGTCTGTTGGTTTCCGCAATTGCCCCCGCCTCTGTATCTCCGCATGGTGAGATAACTGAGATCGGTAAGATAGTTCTGGCGGTGGAATCATTAAGATAAATGTCAATTGCTGTTCCCCCTGTAAAAGACTTCCCACCTTCTCACTCCTGGTCTGGTTCTTCGCGGCCGCCAGTTGCAGCTCCTTTTCCTTGGCTTTAAGAGCA
Source organism: Pristiophorus japonicus (assembly GCF_044704955.1). Taxonomy (NCBI): domain Eukaryota; kingdom Metazoa; phylum Chordata; class Chondrichthyes; family Pristiophoridae; genus Pristiophorus; species Pristiophorus japonicus. The sequence continues at coordinate 71,729,502 of NC_091997.1, read as the reverse complement.
ATGGCAGTGTCCTGCCACTTAGCCTGCCAATGTTGAGCCACTTGCTGCTGCTCCACAGTAACTGTAGCAAGCTCCTCCGTCCTCCGCTGTAACTCAGCCTCCAGGCGTTGGCTGCGCTCTCTCAGTTCAGCTTCGGAAACCCTGAGAAGAGAAAGGTCTCAGGGTGAGTGGCACTTTACAGCCTTCTGGACTCAACATGGGATGTTGGCCTTTATTGCAAGGGGCGGGGGGGGGGGGGGGGGGGGGGTGGTGGAGTATAAAAGCAGGGAAGCCCTGCTACAACTGTACAGGGCGTTGGTGAGACCACACCTGGAGTACTGCGTACAGTTTTGGTCTCCTTATTTAAGGAGGGATATACTTCCAATGGAGGCAGTTCAGAGAGGGTTCACGAGGTTGATTCCTGAGATGAGGGGGTTGGCGTATGAAGAAAGGTTGAGCAGGTTGGGCCTGTCCTCATTGGAGTTTAGAAGAATGAGAGGTGATCTTATTGAAACATACAAGATTCTGAGGGGGGGCTCGACAGGGTAGATGCAGAGAGGATGTTTCCCCTCGTGGGGGAATCTAGAACTAGGGGGCATAGTTTCAAAATAAGGGGTCGCCCATTTAAAATGGAAATGAGGAGGAATTTCTTCTCTCAGAGGGTTGTAAATCTTTAGAATTCTCTACCTCAGAGAGCTGTGGAGGCTGGGTCATTGAATATATTCAAGGTGGAGATAGACAGATTTTCGAACGATAAGGGGGTTGAGGGTTATGGGGAGCGGGTGGGGAAGTGGAGTTGAGGCCAAGATCAGATCAGCCGTGATCTTATTAAGTGGCGGAGCAGGCTCGAGGGGCCAGATGGCTGACTCCTGCTCCTATTTCTTATGTTCTTATGTTCCAACATCACGTTCAACAATTTCAGACCATAGCCTCTGCTTTTCGGATGGCAGCCGTCGTTGACTCTACCATTCACATCTTCTAGACCCATCTTTTGTTTAATAAAAACAGAAAATGGCAGAAATACTCAGCGGGTCAGGCAGCATCTGTGGAGAGAGAAACAGAGTTAACGTTTCGGGTCGATGGCCCGTTGCCAGAACTGGAGAAAGTTAGAGATGTAACAGGTCTTTGAGCAGGTGACGGGGGCAGGGAAAAGGGAGATGGGGGAAGGAAAGGACAGAAGGGAAGGCCTGTGATAGGAGGGAAGGCAGGAGAGATTAGAGAGACAAAAAGGATGATGGCGCGAGGCAAAATGAGAGGGTAAGGGGGCAAGCTAAGAAACAAAAGATGAATCTGGAGAGGGTGTAAACGGAGATGGCAGAATCATCAACAGTTGCCATGGGAAAGAGAAAAAAAAAAACTGGAAAAAGAATAGGGTCAGAGGTTATGGTCTGAAATTGTTGAACTCGATGTTGAGTCCAGAAGGCTGTAAAGTGCCTAAACGAAAGAGGAGGTGTTGTTCCTCGAGCTTGCGTTGAGCTTCGTTGGAACAGTGTAAGAGGCCATCTTGTGTTTCTTTACTTTTCCCATTACCATCGCCTTTTGCTTTGCGCCATCAAGCCTTTTGTCTCTCTAATCTCTCCTGCCTTCCTCCCCATCACAGACCTTCCCTTTTGTCTTTTCCTCCCTCCCACCCCGCTCCTTTTCCCTGCCCCTACACTTGCTTAAAGTCTGTTACATCTCTAACGGTTTCCAGTTCTGACGAAGGGTCATCGACCCGAGACGTTAACTCGGTTCCTCTCTCCACAGATGCTGCCTGACCCGCTGAGTGTCTCCAGCATTCTCTATTTCTATTTCAGATTTGCAGCATCCGCAGTATTTTGCTTTTGCCTCAACCTAAACATTAGGACTTTACAGCACGGAAGGAGGCCATTCGGCCCATCGTGTCCGCGCCGGCCGACAAAGAGCTACCCAGCCTAATCCCACTTTCCAGCTCTGGGTCCGTAGCCCTGCAGATTACGGCACTTCAAGTGCACATCCAATTGCTTTTTAAATGTGGTGAGGGTTTCTGCCTCTACCACCCTTTCAGGCCGTGAGTTCCAGACCCCCATCGCCCTCTGGGTGAAGACATTTCCCCTTCAAATCCCCTTAAATGAGCACGGTTCAATATTTAAAGACTTGCATTTAGATAGCACCTTTCACGACCACCGGACATCCCCAAGCGCTTTACAGCCAATGAAGCGCTTTTGGAGTGTGGTCATTACATTTCTCGGTGTGGAGAGAGGCAGGTTAACCAGTTGAGCCACCCTTTCTGCTTTACCTCAGTTCCCTGCAGCTTTTCTTCAGGGCGAGGAGCTCCTCCTGGTGGCTTCTGTCGTCCGCCTGCACAGTGGTCAGCAACATCTCCCTCTCGCTGACCAACTGACCGCGCTCCGTGTCCAACGCCTCGATCTGACGGCTGAAGATCTTCTTCTCGGCCTCCAGCCGGTGGAGCTGACCCTGGCACTGGTCCAACCTCTGCCGGAACTCGCCCAGCTCACAGGTGAGCTTCTCGTTCACCTGGAAAAGCAGAGAGCGGAGGATGGTCAGTGATCCTTAGCCTTGCCCAATGAGCAGCAGCGCCACAGGGGGGCCGTCAGCAACAACAACGTGTATTTATATAGCGCCTTTAACCGAGTAAAACGTCCCAAGGCGCTTCACAGGAGTATTGCAAGACAAAATATTTGACACCGAGTCCACATAAGGAGAAATTCTGCCAGATGACCAAAAGCTGGGTCAAAGATGTAGGTTTGACCCAGCTTTTGGGTCTTAAAGGAGGAGAGGTAGTGAGGTGGCGAGGTTTAGGGAGGGAGTTCCAGAGCTTGGGACCCAGGCAACAGAAGGCACGACCACCAATGGTTGAGCGATTATAATCAGGGAAAATCAGCAGATGTGTCCAGCATGATTTCCCTTTCATGGTGCCACGCTGACTCTGCTTGACTGCATTGTGATTTTCCAAATGTCCTGCTACAGCTTCCTTAATGGTGGTCGGTGATCGGTGCACGGGCAGGTAGAGCAGGAACGGCGAGGTCAGGGTAACGGAGCAGCGAGGCCGGGGCGAAGGAGCGGCCAGAGATTGCAGAGGGACGTGATCGGGGCAGCACGGGCCCAGCCCACACTGCGATATGTGCGCGCACTAGGTCCGTGCAGCAGAGCTGGTCTCCAATCGTCTTGGTTAACCCTTGCCACTGGACCAAGACCGAGCTCTGTCAAGCCTGTGTTGTGGCTGGTGTGCAACGGCCACCCCACGTTAAAAAAATCCACGTACAGGCATCTTCCACCGTTCAAGATGTAGTTCAGGACCTGGAATATTAGGTCCTTCATTGAAACACCTGTGAACTCATCCCTTTTCGGTGTGGAAGCAAGTCATCCTCGCTTTGAGGGACCACCTATGATGATGATAAGACAAAATGTTTGATACCAAGCAGCATAAGGAGAAATTAGGGCAGGTGACCAAAAGCTTGGTCAAAGATGTAGGTTTGAAGGAGTGTCTTAAAGGAGGAAAGAGAGGTAGAGAGGTGGTGAGGTTTAGGGAGGGAGTTCCAGAGCTTGGGGCTCAGGCAACAGAAGGTATGGCCACTGATGGTGGAGCAACTATAATCAGGGATGCTCAAGAGGGCAGAATTAGAGGAGCGCAGACATCTCGGAGGTTGTGGGGCTGGAGGAGATTACAGAGATAGGGAGGGGGCGAGGCAATGGAGGGATTTGTAAACAAGGATAAGAATTTTGAAATCGAAGCGTTGCTTAACTGGGAGCCAATGTAGTTCAGCAAACACAGGGGTGATGGGTGAGCGGGACTTGGTGCGAGTCTGGTGTGATACACGCAGAGAATTGCACAGATTAACAGAGAATTTACAGCACAGAAACAGGTCATTCAGCCCAACTGGTCTATGCTGGTGATTATGTTTCACACACACAGAGAAAGATCATTAATACTGAACCTCCTTCCTACCCGCCCCCCCCCACTCTTCATCACACCCCATCAGACAAACCAGCTATTCCTTTGTCCCTCGTGTTTAACCCGTTTCCCCTTAAAGGCACCTATCCTCTTCTTCTCAACCACTCCCTGTGGTAGCACGTTCCACATTCTAACCACTCTCTGGGTAAAGATGTTTCTCTTGAATTCCCGATTGGATTTATTAGTGGCTGTCTTATATTCATGGCCCCTAGTTTTGGTCTTCCCCACAAGTGGAAACATCTTATTGTTTTATCCACCCTATCAAACTCTTTCATCATTTTAAAGACCTCTAACCAATTGTTCCTGTGAGCGGCGCTTTGTTCTGCGCAGTGTTTCTTTTGACGCGCGCGGTCCCTTTAAATGTCTGCGCATGCACAATGTAAAGGCCGGTGAGCGGCCTGCGCGGGTCCCTGCGGATTACTGCACGGGCGCACCTCAGCAGGATCATTGCTGCTATCCAGCCACCCCTCAGCCTTCTCTTTTCCAGAGCCTGTTCAATTCTTCCTGATGGCTATAACTGTAATGAATGCACTTGTGAGAAGGCTCACAGGTTCTAAAAGAGTTGTAGAGGTGTTGCACTTGGCCTGGAGGGTGTTGCATGGAGCAGTCCCGTGCAATAAGTTTTTAAGTCGGTTCACGGGCTCCCAGGCCGCCTGTAATTTCCGCGGTCTGGAGGAGTCCGTGTTCCACGTTTTTGTCGAATGTGTGAAGTTGCAGCCCCTCTTCCAATATTTGAGGGGGCTGCTCCTCAAATTCTGGCTGCACTTCAGTCCCACACTCCTGATCTTTGGGCACCCTGTGCAGAGCGGAGCGGGCAGGTCGGCAGTCCTCCTTGTAGGACTGCTCCTGGGCCTGGCCAAGGGGGCCATTAGCCAGTCCAGGCAGTGGGCGGTCGAAGGAGTTGTTCAGCCCGACTGCCTGCCTCTCTTCTGTGGTTACATCCGAGCCAGGGTGTCCCTGGAGATGGAGCACGCGGTGTCCACCGGTACGCTCGCGGCCTTCCACGAGAGGCGGGCGCCAGAGGGACTGGAGTGCATCATCACTCCTGGCAACCAAATTATTAATTCGAACCACTTAATGTCTAATGTTTAATTTGTTTATTTGTCGGTTTAGGGCCCCTTTAATAAGAGGGTACTTGTATTAATGTTGAACTAAAAATAGTTGTAGAGCTGTTTCATTGGGAGTGGCTTAGCCAGTCACGTGATGTTCACAAGACTCAATAAAACCCCAGCCAGTTGGGTCGAGGTCATCCACGATGAGGTATGCAGTTGTGAGCCTAGTGGATGAACTGGTAATGTGTAGTGTGATTGTTAAACCTTTGCTAATAAACCAACTAGTTCTTAATAGCAATGTGTTTCTATGAATTCTTAAGCAAAGAACCCATGAAGCAAATACATTACAAGAACTTCTCAGTTCTGGCATCGTTGTAGTCAATGTTTTTTTACACCTTCACCAGGTCTTCTATATCGCCGAGAGCATGCAGAAATCAAGCGCAGGCAGCGGAAAAAGCGTGCGGCAAACCAATCCCACCCTCCCTTACCCTCAACGACTATCTGTCCCACCTGTGACAGGGACTATGGCTCTGTGTACTGGACTGTTCAGCCACCTAAGGACTCATTGTTAAGAGTGGAAGCAAGTCTTCCTCAATTCCAAGGGACTGCCTACGATGATGATGATATATCCTTTTTCCAATATGGCGACCAGGACTGTGCTCAGTACACCAAGCGCGGTCCAGCCAAGCTGAACATACTTTCTGACAAAGGGTCATCGATCTAAAACTTGAACTCTCTCTCTCTCTCCGCAGATGCTGCCTGACCTGATGAGTGTTTCCAGCATTTTCCCTTTTTATTTAAGATAAGCTCTCTGCTTTTCAATTCCATCCCCCCTCGAAATGAACCCCAGTGCTTTCGAAAAAAACGTTTATATTAACCTGCGTTGCTATGTTCAATGTAAAGATAGGGTTGGAGGCAACACCTTATACCTGTTTGATGACCGCAAGCTTTTCCTTCAGTAAGACTTTCTCCTGGTCTTGCCTGTTGGCCCGAGACTTGGTGCTGACCAGTTCCACGTGAAGGTCGGAGACTTGGTCATCGAAGCCTTCTCTCCCTCTCTGAGCTCGCTCCAACTCCAGGGTCAGCTGCTGAACCTGCCCGTGTAACTCCAGCTTCTCCTGCAGTGGGTCAGCCAGGTTAATAAACCTCCGCGACACCGTGTCAACCAACATTTTCCGAGCACTACACTCGCCACACATATTTGTAAGATTTTCAGGTGATAATTCGCCCTTTTTAATCTCGCCTGACTTCTTGTTTGTTTTTCTGGGAATATCAGAGAATCTTACAGCACAGAAGGAGGCCATTCAGCCCATCTTTGAAAGAGCCAACCAATTAATCCCACTCCCCATATCCTGCAAATTTTTCCTTTTCAAGTACATATCCCATTCTCCTTTGAAGGTTGCTATTGAATCTGCTTTCACCCTGTGTAACATATTCACCTGTAAGGATGCTCCCAGGTTTGTAGAGCTGTTGATTTCTGTGGTCTGGAGGAGTCCGTGTTCCATGTGCATATATATATATATATATACACACACAGTGTGTCACGTTGCAGCCCCTCTTCCAATATTTGAAGGGGCTGCTCCTCAAATTCTGGTTGCACTTCAGTCCCACGCTCCTAATCTTTGCGCACCCTGTGCGGAGGGGAGCGGGCAGGTCGGAGGGACGCTTCGTGGGACTGCTCCTGGGCCTGGCCAAGGGGGCCATTAACCGGTCCAGGCAGCGGGCGGTCAAGGGGGGGTCGTTCAGCTCGACTGCCTGCCTCTCTTTCGCGGTTACATCCGAGCCAGGGTGTCGCTGGAGATGGAGCACGCGGTGTCCACCGGTACGCTCGCGGCCTTCCGCGAGAGGTGGGCGCCGGAGGGACTGGAGTGCATCATCACCCCCGGCAACAGAATTTTAATTTGATTTGGAAATTTGTGGGTTCCAGTGCCCTTACCTAAAAGCCCTGATTTAAAAGTTCTATCTAAAATAGTTGTAGAGCTGTTGCATTGAGCGTGGCTTAGCCAGTCACGTGATGTTCACAAGACTCAATAAAACCCCAGCCAGTTGGGTCTGGGTCATCCTCGATGAGGTATGCAGTTGTGAGCCCAGTGGATGAACTGGTAATGTGTAGTGTGATTATTAAACCTCTGTTAATAAACCAACTAGTTCTTAATAGAAATGGTTCTTTTATCAATTATCTTTACTCTGTGTCCTCTGGTTACCCACCCTGGCGTGGGAAGAAGGACTGTAATTTTCATCCTTTTTCCATTGGCTGGCTAAACAGACTGTGATTGGCAATCAGAAAGAACCAATCAAATTCACCACAAGTTCGCTCCCTGCATTCCTCCAGGAGGTACAAGAAGAGCAGACGTTGGAGGATTTTCTCATTCTCTCTCCGAACGGGTGGATTGTGGCGATGTCTGGAAGAGGGAAAAGCATCTCAGGAATTTCCTGCACGACCTCCTCGTCCATGAGGTACCAGGGTACAAGCCACATCGGGTGTACTGGGGGGTGGGTAATGAAGTTTAAGATCAATATTCCCAATTATTTGCAAAAATCTCAAGTTACTGATACAGGTTGAGCGTCCGAAATCCGGAAAACTTGGGGCCGAGACCGTTCCGGATATTTCCGGATTTAGGTAGGGTCTGGAAACCGAGGTAAGGGGTAGAGGGAGGAGAAGGTGGGGGGGGAGCCGGGACCAGGGGGGGGAGCCAGGGCCGGGGGGGGGGGGGCGGAGGTCGGGCCACCGAAGGCCAGAGCGAGGTAGGGCCGAGGCCTGGTCGGGCTGCCGAGGCGGGGGGGGGAGCCCGGATTTCGGAACATTTTCCGGTTTACAGATGACCCCACCACGGATCCGCCCGGTGGCCGGCTTCCGGAACATTCCGAATTTTGGAACTCTGGATTTCGGACGCTCAACCTGTTAATATGAGCTCAATCTTCTGATTTAGGAATTAGCCATCAATGAGGAACATTGGAGCATAGGAACAGGAGGAGGCCATTCGCCCCCTCGAGCCTGTCCCCAACTCAATGAGATCACGGCTGGTCTGTATCCTAACTCCATTCACTCGCTTTGATCTCATATCCCTTAATGCCCGAGGCTAGCAAAGCTCTATCAATCTCAGATTTCAAGTTATTAATTGGTGCAAAACTGGCCTTTGGTCCATGCCTATAAAAGTCAAACTACACGACGGCAAAGAAGAGATGGAGAACTGCAAATGGGATGGAGATTGCCAGAGTTCATATGGTGCACAAATGGTCTATGGGTCAGAGTTTGACCCCTTCTCTCTTAAGCTTCATGGATAATTGGCCCACAGGAGATCCTACCTGGAAGAAGCGATCCTTGTTTGCTGCTGCACCGGCCAGTTTTGTCTTCAGGTTGGTCACAGCCTCTTCCAGTCTCACTGATTTTGACGAGAACAAGTCTCTCTCCTACAAGGACAGGTGGATAGAGGATCGGTAAAAGGGAACTTCTCTTCCAACCATCGTCAACCCGAACAAACCCTTCTATCAGATCACACCTCAGCTCTCTGCATTCGAGAGAAAACAGCCCCTTCAGTCTGTGCTGAGTTAGCTGATCGGGGCTGGCTGGCCGTTAACAATTGGCCTAGGTTTTCCCTGGGTCTAGGACAGCGTATGTGTGGGGGGTGGGTGGTGGGAGGGGGGGGAGGTGTGTGGTGTGTGTATGGGGGGGGGCGATGCATGCGTGCGCACGCGTGCGGTGGGGTGTGTGTGGGCGGGGGAGAGGGGAGTGTGGGAGGGGGGGGGTGGGGGGGGAGAGGGAGGAATGTGGGGGTGGGGGAGGAGCGTGTGAGGTGGGGGCTGTGCATGGGGGGGGGTGCACGGGAAGGGGTCGATCTTCACTCGCCTCTGAGTCAGAAGGTTGTGGGTTCAGGTCCCACTCCAGAGACTTTAGCCCAAAATTTAGGCCGACACTCCCAGTGCAATACTAAGGGAGTGCTGCACTGTTGAAGGTGCCGTCTTTTGGACGAGACGTTAAACCGAGGCCCCGTCTGCCCTTCAGGTAAACGATCCCACGGCACTATTTTGGGGATGATCAGGGGAGTTCTCCCCGGTGTCCTGGGTCAATATTTAATCTTTAATCAATATAACAAAAACTGATTATTTGCAAATTGGCTGCCACATTTCCCACATTCCAACAGTGAGTGCATGCCAGTGGCTGTAAAGCACTTCGAAACATCCGGTGGTCGTGAAAGGCGCTATATAAGCGCACGTCTTTCTTTTTTCTGACAGTAACACGGTGTCAAAATGTAATTACCAGACTGGCCTCGCTGTACTTGAGGCGCAGGTCGTTCAGTTCATCATGCAGGCCCGTCTGCGCTCGCAAGGAGTCGGTCAGCCTTTGATTGGCCTCGCTGGTTTGCAGCAACACCGAATGTTGAGCCTGGAAGAGAAGGAAACTCGGAATATTATTTGGAACAAGTGAACCCTCTCGTTATCCTATGGACGATAATAACAACAACTTGTATTTATATAGCGCCTTTAACGTAGTGAATCCCGAGGCGCTTCACAGGAGTGTTATGCGATAAAAAATTTGACACTGAGCTGCATAAGTAGAAATTAGCGCAGGTGACCAAAAGCTTGGTCAAAGATGTCGGTTTTAAGGAGCGTCTTGCAGGAGGAAAGAGAGGCAGAGAGGCGGAGAGGTTTAGGCAGGGAGTTACAGAGCTTGGGGCCCAGGCAACAGAAGGCACGGCCACCGATGGTTGAGTGATGCTCAAGAGGGCAGAATTAGAGGAGTGTAGACATCGCGGAGGGGTTGTGGGGCTGCAGGAGATTACAGAGATAGGGAGGGGCGAGGGCCACGGAGGGACTTAAAAATAGGGACAAACTGTTTCCACTGGCAGGAGCGTCGGTAACTAGAAGGCACAGATTTAAGATAATTGGCAAAAGAACCAGAGGGGGAGATGGGAATTTATTTTACGCAGCGAGTTATGATGTGGAAAGCACTGCCTGAAGGGATGGTGGAAGCAGATAGTAACTGAAGGGAATTGGATAAATATTTGACTAGGAAATAGGAAATATTTACAGGGTTATGAAAGAAAGAGGATAGAAAGACTTGGATTTATATAGCGCCTTTCACGACCACTGCACGTCTCAAGACGCTTCACAATGAAGTATTTTGCAGTGTAGTCACTGTTGCAATATGGGAAAAGTGGCAGCGTGGGGAAAGAGCGGAGTGGGACTAATTGGATCGCTCTTTCAAAGAGACGGCACAGGCTCGATGGGCCGAATGGCCTCCTTCTGCGCGGTCTGATTGTATGAAACCCCAAGAGGCCCCTAAGAGGGCTGCAGCGTAACGGAAGACCGACCTCTTGAAAGCTCCGCATGTCTTCCCCAGCTTTGTCCCGGTCCTCCTCCAGGCTCCTCACCCGCTCCTGGTAAACCCGGAGGGTGTCCCTCATCGACACCAGCTCCCGCGGCAAGCTGTCTTTCCCCTGGTGACCCCCAGGAAACTAAAAGGTGTGATTGGTGGTGGGGGTGGGGGGGTGGGGGGGGGGAAGAGAAGACAAAGAATTAAGCCAAAACAAAAAAATGCATGAGTGTTATGTACGCAATAAAGGTTCAAACTGAGTACTGTTTAACTAAGCAAGGTACTGTTTAACTTGGCTCTGCTTTATGTAGGCCCAAAGTGCCTGACTCTCAAAATGGCTGGCCTTTTATACCAGAGCAGCACCACGTGCGTGCTGATCCGTGGCCTCCAACAATGGCGCCATCTGGTGGCCACAAACAGAATGGACATACATGACCATGAGTTTATATCAAAATCAGTACAAGTTGGGGATTTGAATGCAGAAGTTCAAAGGGGAAGTGGGTGAGGTTGTCATCGCAAACCAGGCAGCACTGCTCCACCCCCGCCCTCTATAAACTAACGTGCAGCAAGTCAGCTAGTTTGAAAAGGGACGAGTCTCAACATGCCTGACTGTGTACAAGCTTTGCTTTGCAAGGCAGAATCTGCTGGGCACATCAAGGGGAATTGAATCTTAGGGAGGGACTTTGGTATCAAGGCCCCACTCACAATGTGGCTATTGGCCCACTTACTGATTAAAGAAAGACTTGGATTTATATAGCGCCTTTCATGACCATAAGAACACAAGAATTAGGAGGAGTCGGCCATTCGGCCCCTCGAGTCTGCGCCGCCATTCAATAAGAGCATGGCTGATGTGATCTTGGCCTCAACTCCACTTCCCTGCCCGTTCCCCATAACCCTCGACTCCTTTATCGTTCAAAAGCGCGTTACAGCCAATGACGTACGTTTGGAGTGCGGCCACTGTTGTAATGTGCGAATTAGACACGTTTGATCGCCCTCTGGTGGGTCCATTGACAAGTGCGCTTCTCGGCCTGGAATGGAATCTTCCAGAACAGGAAGGTCTCGGGGCTTGACCCTCAGTCTGTCCTGCAGACGGACAAAGGGAGCAGTAGCCCGGTGGTTATGTCACTGGACCAGTAATCCAGAGACCTGGACTAATGATCCAGGGACATGAGTTCAAATCCCACCATGGCAGCTGGGGAATTTAAATTCAATTAATTAAATAAATCTGGAATAAAAAGCTAGTATCAGTAATGGTGACCATGTAACTACCAGATTGTCGTTAAAAACCCACCTGGGTCACTAATGCCCTTTAGGGAAGGAAATCTGCCGTCCTTACCTGGTCTGGCCTATACGTGACTCCAGACCCACAGCAATGTGGTTGAGTTTTAAATGGCCTAGTGAACCACTCAGTGACGAGCAATAAATGCCGGTCTTGCCAGCAACGCCCACATCCCGTGAATTAATAAGTCTGAGTCAGCAGAGAATTAGGGGCGTTAGCCATTGTTTTCGGTCCCCGCCACAAAACTCCGTTCCCTCTCCCCAACTCCTGTCTGAGGCTGAACCAGACTGTTCGCAACCTTGGTGTTATATCTGACCCTGAAATGAGCTTTCGACCGCATATCCACCACATAACTAAAACTGCCTATTTGCACCTCCGTAACATCACTTGTCTCCACCCCAGCCTCAGCTCATCCGCTGCTGAAGCCCTCATCCATGCCTTTGTTACCTCTAGTCTTGACTATTCCAACACACTCCTGGCTGGCCTCCCACATTCTACCCGACGTAAACTAAAGCTGATCCAAAACTCGGCTGCCCGTGTCCTAACTCGCACCGAGTCCCGCTCACCCATCACCCCCTGTGCTCGCTGACCTACATTGGCTCCCGCTTAAGCAATGCCTCGATTTCAAAATTCTCATCATTGTTTTCAAATCCCTCCATGACCCTCGCCCCCTCCCTATCTCTGTAATCTCCTCCAACCCCACAACCCCCCGAGATGTCTGAGTTCCTCTAATTCTGCCCTCGAGCATCCCTGATTATAATCGCTCCACCAGCAATGGCCGTGCCTGCTGTTGCCTACAACAACAACTTGTATTTATATAGCGCTTTTAATGTAGTAAACCGTCCCAAGGTGCTTCACAGCAGTGTGATAAGACAAAACAGATAAATTTGACACTGAGCCGCATAAGAAAAAAATTGGGGCAGATGACCAAAAAGCTTGGTCAAAGATGTCGGTTTTAAGGTGCGTCTTGAAGGAGGAAAGAGAGGTAGAGAGGCGGAGAGGTTTAGGGAGGGAGTTCCAGAGCTTGGGGCCAAGGCAGCCTGGACCCCAAGCTCTGGAATTCCCTGCCTAAACCTCTCCGCCTCTCTTTCCTCCTTCAAGACACTCCTTAAAACCTACCTCTTTGACCAAGTTTTTGGTCACCTGTCATAATTTTTCCTTAGGCAGCTCGGTGTCCAATATTTTATCTCATAATACTCCTGTGAAGCGTTTCACTATGTTAAAGGCGCTATATAAACACAAGTGGTTGCCATTGTTGAGTAAGTGCTTCCCAATTTTGTTCGGCAATCGCCAATGCCGTGCTATCTGTCCCAATCTCCCTTTGCTGGGAGTCCATGAAGATGCAAATAATCACCTTAGTTTGTGAATCTTGGATGGAGGCAGATTCAGTAGCCGCCGGGAGGTGGAACTGCAGCGTGACAAACTGACACAGGTAGTTCCCGTTATAAATGGGGGCCACAGGAATTTATAACGGAAATATAGAAATAAGGGCAGAACTTTAGAGTGGGTTCTGAATGACCTCTGCAGCCCTGGTCCAATAGTGGGTTCTGACTGACCTCTGCAGCCCTGGTCCAATTAACCCTTGCCCTCTAACCCGCCCCCCCCTTCACCCGAAGACGACCCTGGGCCTCGACGCTCCATGCGAAACGCCAAGGGAGATCGGTTACAAAATTCACCCGGATAGTTACAGCGATAACAGACAAGTGCTCACCTGCTTTAGTGCAACTTCTCCCAGGTTAGGCGAGGAGAATGTGTGAGCGGGAGGAGAGGGCACAGACCCACGACTGATTAGGTCCAGCGAGGATTTTGCTTTCGCCATTTCGACCTCCAGATGCAAAATCCTGTGCAGAGCAACAGATTCTTTATTGCACAAAAACAGTACGGTCACTGCTGGACTGGGAACCTATCCCTCCCTTACCAGGTGTCAGCCGTGGCTCAGTGGGTAGTAGCGCACTCTCTCGCCTCCGAGTCAGAAGGTTGTGGGTTGAAGTCCCGCTCCAAAGAGCTGAGATAGAGACCAGCGCACCTTCCGAGGGATGAGTAGATACACATTTGAAACAAGGATGAGGGACTTCAGTTACGCGGAGGAGACGAGAGAAACTATGATTACTCTCCTTAGAGCAGGGAAGGTTAAGGAGAGATTTAATAGGCATTTTGATCGAGTAAATAAGGGAAATAGTGTTTCTAGTGGCAGTGCTACCCACTGAAACATAGAAAATAAGTGCAGGAGTAGGCCATTCGGCCCTTCGAGCCTGCACCGCCATTCAATGAGTTCATGGCTGAACATGCAACTTCAGTACCCCATTCCTGCTTTCTCGCCATACCCCTTGATCCCCCGAGTAGTAAGGACTACATCTAACTCCTTTTTGAATATATTTAGTGAATTGGCCTCAACAACTTCCTGTGGTAGAGAATTCCACAGGTTCACACTCTCTGAGCCAGGGACTGACACCAGATAAGGGAGTGATGAGTTCACAGTAAGCAGAGGACACAGATTTAAGATATAAAGAACCAGAGGGAAGATGAGGAGAAGTTTTTTTTTTAATGCAACGAGTCGCTGTGATTTGGAACGCGCTGCCCGAAAGGGCGGTGGAAACGGATTGTATAGTAACTTTCAAAAGGGAATCGGACATGTGCTAGAAAATAAAAAAAAATGCCAGGACTATGGGGAAAGAGCAGGAGGGAGCGAGACTAATCGGACTAGTCAGATCAGCCATGATCTTATTGAATGGCGGAGCAGGCTCGAGGGGCCGAATGGCCAACTCCTGTTCCTATTTCTTATGTTCTTATGACTGTTCTTTCAAAGAGCCGGCAGAGGATTCAATGGGCCGAATGGCCTCCTCCTGTGCTCTATGGTTCTATGATAGAGCCATGAGCAGAGGGGAGGGGTGTGACTAATTTCGGACCACTCTAGCACAGACACGACAGGCGAAGGTTCTGCACAAACGTAAGCCTACATGCACAACCCATTAAGCAGCAAGGCCACCTTACTTATCTTGCAGCGCTCCACTTTTCTTTTGGTCTTCAAGTCGTGACATTTCCAGCAAGGTCTTCTCTTCTTCCAGTTGGGAAATGGAATTTTCCATTTGCTAAAAAATTTTTTTTTTTTTTTAATTCATTAAATAATAAGTATCAACTTGTATTTATACAGCGGGGCCAAAATTGATCAAAGACACGTTCCACCCATTTACCGTCAAAAAGACCGGCAAGGTCCTGACGGTACTTTGGGTGGATGTTTGGCCAAAAAGGAGGAAAAAAAGCGCCCGGCGGCAAAAATGGGCGTTACACGGTGATTCTGGGCGGCAGGTGGGATTCTGGGCGACAAATGCAATCCTGGAGCAAGTAACGCCAAGGCTGGAGTCGGGGCCAGGGTGGGGGCAACACACAAAAAAATAATGTTCATTAAAGGAACAAAACAAGACATGACGAAACCTTCAGAGGACCCTTTCACACAAAATCGCCGCAAAAGAATGAAAGAAAGAAATCTCTCTAACCTTTTCTTGCAGGTCTTCGTACCGACCATCCGGGTAAGCCCCTGCTCCCATGCGGCAGTCTATTTTCCTGCAGGAGCGGAGGACCGCTCGGTTGAATCTCGGGCGGGAGCGAACAGGAGGACTATTTTCGGAGGTGCACGCCGGTGCACGCCAGCGGTCCTTTCAAACCGCCGTGCGCGTGGGCCTCACCAAAACTCCCACGGAGGGGAGAGCGCCGAGAAAACTCAGCGGCAGCCGGCGTCAATTTCGGGCCCAGTGCCTTTAACGTATTGAAACGTCCCAAGGCGCTTTCACAAGCGCGTTATCTCACAAAACTTGACTCCGAGCCATGGAAGGAAATACTAGGGCAGGTGACCAAAAGCTTGGTCAAAGAGGGAGGTGTAATGTAATTGCTTCATGGGTTCTTTGCTTAAGAATTCATAGCCACAGATTTTTTTTTTTAACCAAGTATTACATGGTATTTACAACACAGAAACAGGCCATTTGGCCCAACAGGTCCATGCTAGTGTTGATGCTACATGCAAACCCCCCCCTCTTCCTCAACCCCATCCCTTATGTAGAAAGTGACTCTGGAATTCCCAGCTCTTACGAAGCTGGTGTGAGTTGAGGCACCCATGAAGGAACCCCCAGGCATCAGGCTTACCAGCAGCTGTAGTTACCAACTAACCCATTGTTATAACATGCTCAGTGTTCAGAAAAAGAAGAAATATCAAGAGTCATAATTTAAGGTGGAGATCATCAATTTAAGATCTCTGGGAATGTGGACAAGTGATTGGCCAGCTCTCGATGCCCTGAGGAGGCGGCAGTGCCCCGTGACCTCGTGTAGCGATTGTTTCTACCACCGAGTGGCTTTCTCGGCCCATGCAGCGGGGGTTAATGGTCAACCGTGTAGATCTTGAAAGAGTAAAATCTGAGGCCTGTACAGAGCCAAAACTAGGCCTTGGGGCCCGAGAAAGCTTGGCGCAAATCAAAGGGGGGTTCCGGCAACATCTGGTCTGCACAGCCCAGACAGTGACTAATAAGTGGCAAGTAACATTTGCGCCACACAAGTGCCAGGCAATGACCATCTCCAACAAGCGAGAGTCTAACCACCTCCCCTTGACATTCAACGGCATTACCATCGCTGAATCCCCCACCATCAACATCCTGGGGGTCACCATTGACCAGAAACTTAACTGGACCAGCCACATAAATACAGTGGGAACAAGAGCAGGTCAGAGGCTGGGTATTCTGCGGCGAGTGTCTCACCTCCTGACTCCCCAAAGCCTTCCCACCATCTACAAGGCACAAGTCAGGAGTGTGATGGAACACTCTCCACTTGCCTGGATGAGTGCAGCTCCAACAACACTCAAGTATCTCGACACCATCCAGGACAAAGCAGCCCGCTTGATCGGCCCCCCATCCACCACCTTAAACATTCCCTCCCTCCACCACCGGCGCCCCCTGGCTGCAGTGTGCACCATCTACAAGATGCACTGCAGCAACTCGCCAAGGCTTCTTCGGCAGCACCTCCCAAACCCGCGACCTCTACCACCTAGAAGGACAAGGGCAGCAGGCGCATGGGAACACCACCACCTCCACGTTCCCCTCCAAATCACACACTATCCTGACTTGGAAATATATCGGCCGTTCCTTCATCGTCGCTGGGTCACAATCCTGGAACTCCCTCCCTAACAGCACTGTGGGAGCACCTTCACCACACGGACTGCAGCGGTTCAAGAAGGCGGCTCACCACCACCTTCTCAAGGGGCAATTAGGGATGGGCAATAAATGCCGGCCTTGCCAGCGGCACCCATATCCCAGGAACTAATTTTTTTTTAAACGCACAGCAAAATAGATTTTCATTCGGCCTCAACCCTAAAGGTGCTGACTCATGTTGCATCAATTCAAGGACAGCAGCATCCCGGGCTATTCGTCCATGCAAGGCATCTCGAACTCGCCCACCCCTCACGTGACATCCACGCCGGTGTGCTACGTAGCGGAGGTCACTGGATGGCCATCTCAAGCAGTAACCCCTGGCTCCTTACCTTAGGGGAAGAGAGTTCGTGGGGGGGGGGGGGGGGGGGGGGGGGGGGGGGGGGGGGGAAATCGCAGCTGGCCAATTGCAGCCCTCCAGCTGCAATAAGGTGGCTCAGCACCAATCAGGGGTCTGTGCCGGGGACATTCTGGTCTGCTGGGCTCGGAAGGAGGCAGCCCTGCTGCTTTTTTCGGCCGGGCACGGTGTCCGACACACGCACACTGAAACCCGTCGGTGCGCTGGTGCATCCTGCAAACCAACCTGCTGAAAAATCCACCCGGGGTCGAGCTTCGGGGAGAAATCCTCGGTAGATTCCGATCAACCTGCTGTGTGTCTCCTGTTCTTGAAACGATTATTCTCCCGTTGCTATAGAAACAGATTTTTTTTTTTACCTTCCTTCCCAGCAAAAAAAAACTTCCAACATTAAAATGGTTCGGCGCCCGGCCGCCATCTCCTCTGCCGCCCCCTCACTGCCCCCTCCTTCAGCCGATCAGCCTCGCTACGCTGCTCCAGTTTAAGCAGCAAAGAGCAGAGCTGAGAGGGTGCAATAATTTGATGGCAGCCTCACCGAACTGGGAGCTGCAAGCATGTCGGGGTACCTGACCCAAGTGCCACGTCGGGAGCCGGCGTGCTAGTCGACTACACGAGGCACCACGGTTGTCCCGGATGCTGTCCTTGCCGAATAGCACGATCACCGAGTAACGATTCGGGGTAGACAGCCTGGGTGATCTTCCCCCGCGCCCCCCCCCCCCACTTCCTCTCCCTAGCCCGAGGGCTTTGTGGCCAATTGCTGTACCCCGTCCCCACTGTAGCGGCTAATCTCATGCAGCTCAACGCAACTTCGGCAACAAGCCAGGGACGTTCACTTGGCTCAGTACCATCTCATTTGCCCAATAAGGAGTTCTTCAGATTTAATTTATTACCTTCACCTGCTTCCTTTACAATTCTCACAACCCTAACATGTTGCACCATTTAAATAGAACTAACTATGATGATGAGAACTAACAGCAGAGAAACAGGCCATTCAGCACAACAGGTCCGTGCCGGTGTTTAGAAACATAGAAACATAGAAAATAGGTGCAGGAGTAGGCCATTCGGCCCTTCTAGCCTGCACCGCCATTCAATGAGTTCATGGCTGAACATGCAACTTCAGTACCCCATTCCTGCTTTCTCGCCACACCCCTTGATCCCCCTAGTAGTAAGGACTTCATCTAACTCCCTTTTGAATATATTTAGTGAATTGGCCTCAACTACTTTCTGTGGTAGAGAATTCCACAGGTTCACCACTCTCTGGGTGAAGAAGTTTCTCCTCATCTCGGTCCTAAATGGCTTACCCCTTATCCTTAGACTGTGACCCCTGGTTCTGGACTTCCCTAACATTGGGAACATTCTTCCTGCATCTAACCTGTCTAAACCCATCAGAATTTTAAACGTTTCTATGAGATCCCCTCTCATTCTTCTGAACTCCAGTGAATACAAGCCCAGTTGATCCCGTCTTTCTTGATATGTCAGTCCCGCCATCCCGGGAATCAGTCTGGTGAACCTTCGCTGCACTCCCTCAATAGCAAGAATGTTTATGCTCCTCACGAACCTCCTCCCACCCTACTTCAGCTAAACCTCACCAACATATCCTTCTATTCCTTTCTCCCTCATACGCTTGTCTAACATCTCCTTAAATGCATCGATACTTTTCACCTCAACCCCTCCCTGTGGCAGCGAGTTCCACATTCTCACCGCTCTCTGGGTAAAGAAGTTTCTCCCGAATTCCTTATTGGATTTATAAGCGACTATCTTTCTTTCTTATTCATTCCTGGGATGTGGGCGTCGCTGGCAAGGCCGGCATTTATTGCCCATCTCTAATTGCCCCTCGAGAAGGTGGTGATGAGCCGCCTTCTTGAACCGCTGCAGTCCGTGTGGTGAAGGTGTCCCCACACAGTGCTGTTAGGGAGGGAGTTCCAGGATTCTGACCCAGCGACGATGAAGGAACGGCCGGTATATTTCCAAGTCAGGATGGTGTGTGTGACTTGGAGGGGAACGTGGAGGTGGTGGTGTTCCCATGCGCCTGCTGCCCTTGACCTTCTAGGGGGCAGAGGTCACGGGTTCGGGACTCCCCCACAGCACTAATTAAATTCGAAAATAACATTTCCGACCAACAAACGCATGCACGCTCGCAGAGTACGTGAGGGTAAAGGACAGGAGGCCAGCCATTTACCTTCTGCTTGAGAGAGAGCAACTCAATCTTGGCCTTGCTTTCCAACAGCTGACCCTCTCGTGTCCGCAGCTGCTCCGACTGCCCCACCAGAAGGTCGTGCGCCTCTTTCAGACGCTCCACCAGATGCACCCTCTTCTTCCCGCTGTCCGACAGGGAGACCTTGAGGTCCACGTCAAAGTGGCCCAAGCCCACCCCTTGGGGGAGCGAGCGGAGGGGCTCCCCAGCCTGGTAGGCGTCCGGTAGGCGAGACAGGGAGTAGCGTCTTCTGGCCATCATCTGGTTATAGGCTCCAAGGTCTGTGGCTCCATTTGTGAGAGGCGGACTAGCAGAGAAACACAAGGTACACCGCGTCAGGAAATAACAAGCAATCACCTTCCGTGACTTAGTGTCGGAACCCCCTCCCCCCGCTCTGTTGGTACAGAAAGGTTTACTTTCTAAGACCGCCTATTCCCACCTCTGTAACATCGCCCGTCTCCACCCTTGCCTCAGCTCATCCGCTGCTGAAGCCCTCATTCATGCCTTTGCTACCTCTAGACTTGACTATTCCAACGCACTCCTGGCTGGCCTCCCACATTCTACCCTACGTAAACTAGAGGTGATCCAAAACTCGGCTGCCCCGTGTTCTAACTCGCACCAAGTCCCGCTCACCCATCACCCCCTGTGCTCGCCGACCTACATTGGCTCCCGGTTAAGCAATGCCTCGATTTCAAAATTCTCATCCTTGTTTTACAAATCCCTCCATGGCCCTTGCCCCCTCCCTATCTCTGTAATCTCCTCCAGCCCCACAACCCCCCCCCCCCCCCCGAGATGTCTTCGCTACTCAAATTCTGCCCTCTTGAGCATCCCTGATTATAATCGCTCAACCATTGGTGGCCATTCCTTCTATTGCCGAGGCCCCAAGCTCTGGAACTCCCTGCTTAAAGCTCTCTGCCTCTCTACCTCTCTTTCCTCCTTCAAGACGCTCCTTAAAACCTACCTCTTTGCCTAATTTCTACTTGTGTGGATCGGTGTCAAATTACAAGGAGAGGTTACACAAACTAGGGTTGTATCCCCTGGAATTCAGAAGGTTAAGGGCTGATCTGATCGAAGTTTTCAGGATATTAAGGGGAACAGAGAGAAACTATTTCTGCTGGTTGGGGATTCTAGGTCTAGAAATTAGAGCCAGATCTTTCAGGAGTGAAATTAGGAAACACGTCTACACGCAAAGGGTGGTAGAAGTGTGGAACTCTCTTCCGCAAACGGCAATTGATGCTAGATCAATTGTTAATTTTAAATCTGAGATTGATAGCTTTCTGTTAACCAAAGGGATTAAGGGATAAGGGCCAAAGGAGTTAGGTCGCAGTTCAGCCATGATCTCATTGAATGGCAGAACAGGCTCGAGGGGCTGAATGGGCTCCTCCTGTTCTTATGTTCCTCTGTCCAGACACGAGACTCCCAAAGCAAGCGCTCTACTCGGAACTCCTTCATGGCAAACGAGCCAAAGGTGGGCAGAGGAAACGTTACAAGGACACCCTCAAAGCCTCCCTGATAAAGTGCGACATCCCCACCGACACCTGGGAATCCCTGGCCAAAGACCGCCCTAAGTGGAGGAAGTGCGTCCGGGAGGGCGCTGAGCACCTCGAGTCTCATCGCCGAGAGCATACAGAAACCAAGCGCAGGCAGCGGAAAGAGCGTGCGGCAAACCAGTCCCACCCACCCCTTTCCTTCAACAATTATCTGTCCCACCTGTGACAGGGACTGTGGCTCTCGTATTGGACTGTTCAGCCACCTAAGGACTCATTTTAAGAGTGGAAGCAAGTCTTCCTCGATTCTGAGGGACTGTCTATGATGATGATGGTTCCTCTGTTCCTAATACTTGCCCCAGCGACCAGTCTTGGAGTGTCAAACTTGAGAATGGCAACCAATGGATTAAGAGGCTCTTGGCCAAGCCAGAGCAGGATCTGACAATGTTGTCCATGCATATGCACGTTACAGCAGAGGTCACTGCAAACAAGCAAAGGAGCCCTGGCTGAATATTCTCTCTAGCCCATGGTCACTGAAGCTAATTATGTCAGCGGCCCTAGTTCCACCCTTGCTAAGGTGAGCTAATTGAGCGTAGAAAAATCTGTTTGGCTGACAGACTAGCTGGTATATTCAAATGCTGATTCTATAGCACTGTCAGTTAATGTCATGTATGTACATGCTGTTTGTAGCCACCAGATGCTGTCATTGCTGGAGGTCACTGAGCAGCACGCACATGGTGTTGCTCTGGTATAAAAGGCCAGCCATTTTGTGAGTCAGACACTTTGGGCCAAAATAAAGCAGATAAAAGGTTGTACCTTGTTTAGCTAAACAGTACTCAGTTTGAACCTTTATTGCATACATAACATTTAAACAATGTCGCTCTTTTTTACATTATTTCATTGCTTAATTCAGATACAGATTATCAAAACAAACATTGCACCTCTATAACATCTTAGCCCGGGGCTAACAGGATTAAATCCCAAGGACAGGTTGCATTGACTAGACTTGTATTCCCTCGAGTATAGAAGATTAAGGGGTGATCTAATCGAGGTGTTTAAGATGATTAAAGGAGTTGATGCAGTAGAGAGAGAGAGAGACTACTTCCTCTGGTGGGGGGGAGTCCAGAACAAGAGGGCATAACCTTAAAATCAGAGCCAGGCCGTTCAGGGGTGATGTCAGGAAGCACTTCTTCACACAAAGGGCCGTGGGACTCTGGAACGTTCTCCTCCTGGAAGATGTTGAGCTTGGGAGTCAATTGAAAATTTCAAAACGGAGACTGATAGATTTTTGTTAGGCATGGGTATTAGGCATTATGGAACCGAGGAGGGTAGATGGAGTTAAAGAAAGAAAGACTTGCATTTATATAGCGCCTTTCACGACCACCAGACATCTCAAAGCGCTTTACAGTTAAAGAAGTACGTTTCGAAGTAAAGTCACTGGTGTAATGTAGGAAAATAGATAAAGACCAGCTGTGATCTAATTGAATAGTGGAACAGGTGTGAGGGGCTGAATGATCTATTCCTGTTCCTATCATCTTGTTGACACGTCTGAAAACAAGTCACAGAATGGAGTTCAGTGACTGTTGTTCTGAAGGTAAAAACATAATTCATCAAGACGGCAGCACAGCGGGACGAACGGTTAGCTCAATCTAGGTCACGTTGGTTTGAGGAAGGAAGATTAGCCAGGGTACCTGGAGAGCTCCCTGCTCCGCTTCAGAAAATGTGGTTAGCCTCCAGCGGAACAGACACAGTGGGGCCTCAGAACAAGATCCAAAGAGCAGCGCCTCCAACAATTCTGCATTCCCTCAGAAATGTACTGGAGTGTGCGACTCGATCATGAACTCAAGTCCCGACACAGGACAACCTTTTAGCCCAGAGGCTGGAGCGCTACCAAGTGACAACCTTGAAACAAGACAGGGCACCCTACAAGTGAAGAGGGGTGGGAGGAGGCTGGTTTGGAGCATAAACACTGGCACGGACACGATGGGCCGAATGGCCTCCTTCTGTGTCGTAATTTTTCTATGATTCTATGAAATGCCATAGAATGAACAGCACACAAACAGGCTATTCGGCCCAACAGGTCCGTGCCGGTGCTTATGATCCACACGAGCCTCCTCCCCCACCCCCCCCTCTTCATCTCACCCCATCAACATCTCCTTCTATTCCTTACTGCTTCGTGTGTTTATCCAGCTTCCCCTTAAATGCATCGACACTATTCGCCTCAACCACTCCCTGTGATAGCGAGTTCCACATTCTCACCGCTCTCTGGGTAAACTCGCAGCAACATCTAATTCCATTAACACAGCCCTGACCTTAACGAACTCACTTCACAATGCGGAATGTGATAAGGGAGAGAGAAGCCATCACATCACCATCACATGTCCCACTTGCAAACAAGTTGGATTACAACCAACATAGCAAGGCATGTGTCATGTGCTGCATACCATGGACTGTGCGGATACTGTTCACTGCCTCCATCTATGGGTTTGCAGGACCGTTCTCCAGCCTACTTACTAGTTCTCAAGCTTAAAGTTATACAGTGTCAGCTGTGGCTCAGTGGGCAGCAGTCTCGCCCCTGAGTCAGAAGGTTGTGGGTTCAAGTCCCACTCCAGCGACTGGAGCACATAAATCTGACGCTCCCAGTGCAGTGCTGAGGGAGCGCCGCACTGTCAGAGGTGCTGTCTTTCGGATGAGACATTAAACCGAGGCCCCGTTTGCCCTCTCAGGTGGACGTAAAAGATCCCATGGCACTATTTCGAAGAAGAGCAGGGAAGGTTATCCCCGGTGTCCTGGGCCAATATTTATCCCTCAATCAACATAACAAAAACAGATTATCCGGTCATTATCACATTGCTGTTTATGGGAGCTTGCTGTGCGCAAATTGGCTGCTGCGTTTCCCACAATACAGCAGTGACTATGCTTCATTGGCTCTAAGGTGCTTTTGAAGTGTAGTCCGGTGGTCGTGAAAGGCGCTATATAAATGCTGGTGAACAAACAAAGCTCATTTTTAAGATACAAGATGTTGGAGCAATTCGAGACCACTGTAATCCAAGTTATAAGTTTCCATATGAAGGCTACACCTTTGAAACCAATTTAAAACTGCGCTGCCCAAGTGGCAGAACTTACACTGGGCATCAATTTAATTCAGAGCCAAGGTGCTCCCGTTACTAAGGTAACAATCTAGGCCTCACCTGCACTACCTCCCATCTATCTCAAGTGGACAGCAATGGCCGTTGAACCTCTGCCAGAACAATTTTTCAAAACCGTGATTCTGAAAAGCACTGTATTTATCATTAAGCCGTGGTGTCAGCAACCTCTCTTACCCCATTCCTCTGTCGGACAGCCTCTCGATTATCGTATCATCAGCTCCTCTGCTGAAATGGGTATGAAACATGGAGCTTACAGTAAACTTGAGCTCACCCAAATGTCTGCTGCCTGCATCCTAATTCATACCAAGTCCCATTCACCCCTGTGTGCGCTGACCTACACTGGCTCTTGGTTCAGCAATTTCCACTTATACAGCACCCTAAACGTAGGAAAGCGTCGCAAGACATTTCACCGGAGCGGTATCAGACATAATTGGACAACGAGCCTGATAAGGAGACATTAGGACAAGTGACCATATATTATAAGCAGTCCCTCGAAATCGAGGAAGACTTGCTTCCACTTTAAAAGTGAGTTGTTGGGTGACTGAACAGTCCAAAATGGAGTTGTCCATGAGAGTCCTGACGTTCCAGGTCCCGAACTTCATATTGAAGGGTGGAAGATGCCTGTGCGCGAGTTGCACACCAGCCACCACACGGGCTTGACAGAGCAAGGTCTTGGTCCAGTGGCAAGGGGGTCCAAGACGACTGGAGACCAAGCTCTGCTGTATGAGCCTAATTGCCTACGGCGGAATGCAAGCCATAAAGCTCAGCACTGAGCAGGGCCCTTCGGTGAGATGGTAAGAGATCCGAGGCCTGGCTGATGGCAGGCATTAGGAAGGTCCAATGACATCCTGGCCTCCCCCCCGGCTACTGGCCCCACTCACCGGCGGAGTATCTGTCCAGCACGTGGTGTGCACAATGGCTGTGGTCACTCTGACCTCTCCTCCACCTACAAAATGGACAGGTGACCAAATGCTTAATCAAAGCGATAGTTATTAAGGCGCGCATAAAGGCAGGAGAGAGAGGCGGAGAGGTTTAGGGAGGGAGTTCCAGGGCTTAGGGCCCAGGCAGCTGAAGGCACGGCCGCCAATGGTGGAGCGATGGAAATCAGGGATGCTCAGGTGGGCAGAATTGGAGGAGCACAGAGATCTCAGGGGTTTGTGGGGCTGGAGGAGATTACAGAGATAGGGAGGAGTATATTCAAAAGGATATATTCAAAAAGGAGTTAGATGTAGTCCTTACTACTAGGGGGATCAAGGGGTATGGCGAGAAAGCAGGAATGGGGTACTGAGGTTGCATGTTCAGCCATGAACTCATTGAATGGCGGTGCAGGCTCCAAGGGCCGAATGGCCTACTCCTGCACCTATTTTCTATGTTTCTATGAGGCCATGGAAGGATTTGTGTCTGTAAGCACTCTAGTAATGACTCCACGAGGTAAGGTATTGTACTTGAACTGTGGTGACCTTAGTCCATTTATTGCAGCTCCTGAGTGAGGGTACAGTATGGTGAGCTCCCTTTTATACCTGGTTACCTGTCATGTACAGGTGACCCCTAGGTCTCCACCAGTTGCACCCTCTGGTGGTACCGGCAAAGTGTATACAGTGTGAAGATACATCCAGTAGTCTTATGTAACTGTACATTGAGTGTACAGGCAGTATATTTACATTATACATACACAACAGAGGGATTTGAAAACAAGGGTGAGAATTTTTTTTTAAAATCGAGATGTTGCCGAATTGGGAGACAATGTATGTCAACGAGCGGGGGGGGGGAGGCGGGGGCAGGTTAATGGGTGAACGGGACTCGGTATGAGTTAGGACACGGGCAGCCGAGCTTTGGATGAGATTAAGTTTACGGAGGGTGCAATGGCAAGAGAATGTTGGAATAGTCTAAGGAGGGGCACTGGAATCAGTCTGGACTCTCCCTATCTTGTGTCAGCCATGGTTCGGTGGGCAGCACACTCGCCTCTGAGTCAGAAGGTCGTGGGTTCAAGTCCCACTCCAGAGACTTGAGCACAAAAAAAATCTAGGCTGACCCTCCAGTGCAGTGCTGAGGGAGTGCCGCACTGTCGGAGGTGCCGTCTTTCGAATGAGACGTTAAACTGAGGCCCCGTCTGCTCTCTCAGGTGGATGTAAAAGATCCCATGGCACTATTTCGAAGAAGAGCAGGGGAGTTATCCCCGGTGTCCTGGCCAATATTTATCCCTCAATCAACATCACTAAAAACAGATTATCTGGGTCATTATCAGCTTGCTCTGTGCAAATTGGCTGCCGCGTTTCCTACATTACAATAGTGACTGCACTTCAAAAAGTACTTTATTGGCTGTAAAGCGCTTTGAGACGTCCAGTGGTTGTGAAAGGCACTATATAAATACAAGTCTTTCTTTGTGAACCAGACTGGAAGATGATGGGCAAAGACAGACATGCTCAGCTCTGATGCCTACCAAGGCTGAATAACTTACCAGCAACTGGCTGCCTGGCTCACCCAGGAAGATTGGCCACATGGGCAAGGGCCTGGCAGGTTGCTGGTGCCGGTGGAAACCACACCTAACTCCAGTCACAATTCTCCAACGAGAAGAATAGAAAGGTCCACAGTTCAGTGCATTTCATTTTGCCCAGGGGCAGCACTGGGTCCGTGCAGCAGAGCTAGTCTCCAGTCGTCCTGGTTAACCCTTGCCACTGGACCGAGGCCTAGCTCTGTCAAGCCCGTGTGGTAGCTGGTGTGCAACGGCCACCCCACGTTAAAAAAATCCACGCACAGGCATCTTCCACCCTTCAGGATGTAGTTCAGGATCTGGAATATTAGGTCCTTCATTGAAACACCTGTGAACTCATCCCTTTTCTGTGTGGAAGCAAGTCATCCTCGATGCGAGGGACAGCCTAAGAATTACTGGTGTTACAGCCGGAAAATCAGCACTAGATTAAACACACATGCTTTTAAAAGCGGTGGTTTAATGTTGAGTACAAAGGTTAACTGAGCTATGTGACTCGGGGCCCCGAGGCTGGTTTCCATTTCCAATTGCAAGTGGGCAGAGACACATCCTCAGCAACATGCAGCTGAGTTGTTGAATCGTTTGCAAGATTTTTTTCATCGAGCATTTCCTCAGGAGGAAGGGCAGATACCAAAGGAAGGCAGGAGAGTGAGCTGACGTTACAACATGAATTGGCTTCAAAATAATCATTACACCAATAGCTCGCAGCGTTCTTTCTTTATTAGCTGTGCCAGCTGTGGCTCAGTGGGCAGCACTCTCGCCTCTGAGTCAGAAAGTCGTGGGTTCAAGTCCCACTCCAGGAACTTGAGCAATAAATCCAGGCTGACACTCCCAGTGCAGTGCTGAGGGAGTGCCGCACTGTTGGAGGTGCCATCTTCCGAATGAGACGTTAAACCGAGGCCCCGTCTGCCCTCTCAGGCGGACGTAAAAGATCCCGTGGCACTATTTTGAAGAAGAGCAGGGGAGTTATCCCCGGTGTCCTGGGCCAATATTTATCCCTCAATCAACAAAACAAAAACAGATTATCTGGTTATCATCACATTGCTGTTTGTGGGAGCTTGCTGTGCGCAAATTGGTGCTGTGTTTCCCACATTACAACAGTGACTGCACTCCAAAAGTACTTCATTGGCTGTAAAGCACATTGAGACGTAAAAGGGGCTATATAAATGCAAGTCTGTCTTTTTCTTTATTCCTACTTGCGCCCGAGAAACAATTGCAAAATACCCAGACCGTGGGTGCCATTGTACAGGATCCCTGTGCAGCTGAAGGATGTTCTACAGATGCTAAATGGTCTCGAGGACTGTTACTTTCTTATTTATCGACCTAAACCAGCTGCTGTTAGTCACATCCCCTCTATCCAACCCAACCAGCCGAATAACCACCTCAACTGATGAACTTGCATTTATATAGCGCCTTTCAGGATCTCAGCACAACCTTAAGCACTTTACAGCCAATGAAGTACTTTTGGAGTCCCTGCACTGGAGTGTCAGCCTAGATTTTGGTGCTCAGGTCTCTGGAATGAGACTTGAACCCACAACCTTCTGACTCACAGGCGAGAGTGCGACTTACTGAGCCACGGCTGACACAGCTAACAAAAAGGAACACTGCAAGCGACGGCTTAATGTCTCATACGAAAGACGGCATCTCTGACAGTGTGGCACTCCCTCAGCACTGCACTGGGAGTGTCAGCTTTGATTATGTGTTCTGCACTGCACTACCCTGGTCCAGTGCAGCCTGTTTATGCCAGCGTTACTTTGCCACCACAGTTCACACCACCTCCTACCCAACCTGGCTTATGCCAAATCCTTACTGGCCCAGCCTGGTTTATCGTGACTGTAAGCGAAAGGCAAGACGGAAGCAGATCAGGCATTTGGCTGCTTCGATTTCCTGGGAAAGGACGAATTAAAGCAAAAATGAAAAAACAACGCCCGTTATTGATAGGGCAAATCATAGAAATTTACAGCACGGAAGGAGGCCATTTCGGCCCATCGTGTCCGCGCCGGCCGACAAAGAGCTCTCCAGCCTAATCCCACTTTCCAGCTCTGGGTCTGTAGCCCTGTGGGTTACGGCACTTCAAGTGCACATCCAAGTACTTTTTAAATGTGGTGAGGGTTTCTGCCTCTACCACCCTTTCAGGCAGTGAGTTCCACCCAGATCTCCACCACCCTCTGGGTGAAGTAATTCCCCCTCAACCTCCGACCAATGATTTCAAATCAATGCCCCCCCCTGGTTGTTGACCCCTCTGTTAAGGGAAATTGGTCCTTCCTATCCACTCTTTCTCGGCCCCTCATAATTTTATACACCTCAATAAGGTCTCCTCTCGGCCTCGTCTGTTCCAAAGAAAGCAACCCCGGCCTATCGCGCTCCATCGAATCCATTCTCCTACCTGCCGGTGTCAAAGGGATGATAATATAGCCTCCGTGCCGGGTTTGCTAGTGGAAGGTGTTCCTCGCGAGCTGGGCTGACAGACCTCAACCCCTTTGCGCTGCGGTGTGGGAAGATCGGATCGAAGCCGTCCAGATCTGTGGGCAGCGAGTCCTGAAAGAAAAGCAATAATTGAAGAGCTCAGACCGGAGACAGTCACCGCTCCCACCTCCATCAGCTTTGAGTCAGAGGCATGTCTTCCGTGCTCGATGCAGGAAGGCAGCTTGCCAGCTGATTAAAGCCGTACTGCACCACAATTCATTTTCAACTGAAAGTCCCCCCGCAATCCCCCCACCCCCAAAAAAATTGCTCTAAATGGCCCCCACAAAAAATGATCAAATTCTTGTCGCTGTTTCGGTTCAGTTCACGCACGCTTGATTTGTGCACTCGCGCTACTGTGTACCACTCATACGATCAGAAATAGGAGCAGGAAGTAGGCCATTCGGCCCCTCGAGCCTGCCCCGCTATTCAGTGAGATCATGGCTGATCTTCTACCTCAACTCCACTTTCCCGCCTGATCCCCATATCTCTTAAGTCGCATCGTTCCCAAAAATTTATCGACCTCCGTCTTGAATATGCGCAAAGGCTGAGTCTCCACAGACCTCTAGGGCAGAGAATTCCAAAGATTCACTACCCTCTGTATTATGTCTGCAATGTACTTATGAATGACTCCACGAGGCAATGTGTTGTACTCAAACTGCAGTGACCTTGGTCCTTTATTTGTAACTCCAGAGTGAGGCAGCAGCATGGTGACTATCCTTTTATACAGCCCCTGACACCAGGGCAGGAAACCCCAGTCTCCGCCAGTTGCACCCTCTAGTGGTGCCAGCATAGTATATACACAGTGTAAACCTTATTGATAGTACATCAGGTAAACAAGTCTCCATCTTATGCAACCACACAGTGACTACACAGAGAGTATATCTATAGTCTGCATATATAACACTCAGTGAAGAAATTTCCCCTCATCTCCGTCCTAAATGGCCGACCCCTTATCCTGAGACTGTGACCCCTGGTTCTAGACTCTCCAGCCAGGAGGAAACATCCTCCCTGCATCTACCCTGTCAATCGCCCTCAGAATCTGATATGTTTTAATGAGATCACCTCTCATTCTTCTAAACTTCAGAGAGCATAGGCCCATTCTATTCAATCTCTCATCATCAGATAACTCTCTCATCCAGGAATCAATCTAACGAACCCTCTTTGCACTGTCTCTAAGGCAGGTATATCCTTCCTCAGATAAGGAGACCAAAATTGTTTATTTACCAAAACTATTAAGCATAGAATATACATGAGAATTCAAATTCCTTTTAACATACTTACACCCGCTAAGATGTTTATTGCTGGATTTCAATGATTGCCAATCTAGCCAGCCACGTCTGACTTCTGTTCAATCAGGCAAACCTATGTGGCTCTCCGGTGTCAAGCATTTTATCGAAGTTGCTCAATGGTTTTGTGGTTCATTGCACCATGTGGTGCTGTGCCGAAGATCATAGGCCCACAAAAACCCCCAGGTTTAGCAGGGTCAGCGGATCTCAGCTGTGACAGCAATGGGACGCTCGCGCCCATCTCAATGCTCCTGGGCAAGGAAGGTCGGACATCAGGTGTCCTGCTCCTAATGGCTCTCCGACAATCCCTGCCGAAAAATAAGTGTGTGGGCACGCCTACGCCTGTCTGTGCGTGTGTACACACCAGAGTAACAACAGGAGTAGGCTTCATAGAAAATTACGACACAGACGGAGGCCATTCAGCCGATCGTGTCCGCGTCGGCCGACAAAGAGCTACCCAGCCTAATCCCACCTTCCAGCTCTTGGTCCGCAGCCCGATGGTACTTTAAGTGCACATCCAAGTACTTTTTAAATGCTATAAGGGTTTCTGCCTCGACCACACTTTCAAGCCGTGAGTTCCAGACCCCCACCACCCTCTGGGTGAAAAGTTATCCTCATCTCCCCTCTAAACCTTGCACCAATTACTTTAAATCTGTGCCCCCTGGTTGTTGACCCCTCTGCTAAGGGAAACAGGTCCTTCCTATCCACTCTATCTAAGTTTCTCATAATTTTATACACCTCAATTAAATCTCCTCTCAGCCTCATCTGTTCCAAAGAAAACAACCCCAGCCTTATCCAATCTTTCCTCGAAGCTAAAATTCTCCAGTCCAGGGGCAGCATCCTGGTAAATCTCCTCTGCACCCTCTCCAGTACAATCACATCTTTCCTGTAATGCGGTGACCAGAACTGCGCGCAGTACTCCAGCTGTGACCTAACGAGTGTTGTATATGGTTCAAGCATAACCTCCCTTCTCTTGTATACTATCCTCATCTGTGATGCCACTCCTCAGTCATACAGCCTGCCAATATTCGCCATCAAGACTCAGACATGAAGATTGGTCAGTAAATTGAGGCAGACCAGGGCAGCTGTTCCTCAGCAACGCACGCCTGGACCTCCGGCTTGTCCTGAAACAGACGATGGGCAAATCGAAGAGGTTGAAGTCACTCGTGGCTAGTTACAAGCGGCCAGCGGTTTACAACAAACTCTACAGGAGAATAAACTAGAGACATGTTTTTTTATATAATATATATATATATAAATAAGCTGGAGTGTTCAATCCTGGCTTTAAAAATCATTTGGGATTTCGTGACACTCTCGTGAATCATCCAACTGGTTGTCATAGTAACTACTGTAACCAGAGCAACACACCTTTCACTCACTCACTGATTTATTTCGGCAAGTCCACAGTTAGTCTCATGGTAGGTGTACGGTTCTTAAAATTCCAGCGTAGAACATCGCACCATGCACCTCCCTCCCTGTCGGTTTTGGGAACTCTCTCAAGCCCTGCCACAATAAGCTCTTCCTCCCGATGATGTCACCCCATCGAAATCAAGGCTCTTCACACAGCGCACCCTTCTAATCATTCGTTCCCAGGGCCTTGAAGGGCTCGGATGGAATAGCTAAGGAGAAGGAGTTCCCACTGATCAGGAGGGACGGTAACCAGAGGACAGAGATTTAAGATAATTGGTAAAAGAACCAGAGGCGAGATGAGGAACATATTTTTACGCAGCGATTTAGGATCTGGAACACACTGACTGAAAGGGCGGTGGAAGTAGACTCAATTGTAACTTTTAAAAGGGAACTGGATGAATACTTAAGAAAATAATTGCAGGACTATTGGGGAAAGAGCAGGGGGAGTGGGACTAATCGGATCGCTCTTTCAAAGAGCCAGCACAGACACGATGGGCCGAATGGCCTCCTCCTGCACTGTATGGTCTCAAAACTGTGGAAATCCTTACCCCCATCTATCCTTCCTTCTTCCCATAATCTTTAATCTCTTAAGACTCAGGCGTCATGTCACCTAGCCACCGTTTCCTGATGTACCCTGTTTTCTGTCGGAGGTCTGTAACGCTGATGGCTCCATGTACCACGAGCTGAAGTTAGACGCGTGCAAGGGGATAGAGATTTCATTGGGGGAAATTGAGAAAAGAATTGAAAGAAACAAAGGCGTGCATTCATAAAGCGCCTTTCACAACCTCAGAACTCCCCAAAGTGCTTTACAACCAATTAAGTACTTTTTGAAGTCATTGTTGTAATGTAGGGAACGCGACAACCAATATGCGCACAGCAAGCTCCCACAAACAGCAATGTATTAATGATCAGATAATCTGTTTCAGTGATGTTCGTTGAGGAATAAATATTGGCCCCAGGACACCGGGGATAATTCCCTGCTCTTCAAAATAGTGCCATGGGACCTTTTATGTTCACCTGAGAGAGCAGACGGGGCCTCGGTTTAACGTAACATTGTGGGTCGCCCCGACCTGTGCGAGAACACCACCACAGGTCGGGGCTATATATAGAGCTGGAGCGCCAGGCCCTGGAACATCGTGGGTGAAGGTGCGGCGAATGAGGGTACGGGGCCCAGAAGAAGCGAGGGCCCAGGGGCAGCACGGGCCAGCCCGCGCTGTGATATTTGTGCGCACTGGGTCCGTGCAGCAGAGCAGGTCGTCCTGGTTCAACCCTTGCCACTGGATAAAGGCCGCCTATGATGATGATAGGTTTAATGTTTCATCCGAAAGACGGCACCTCCGACAGTGCAGCACTCCCTCAGCCCTGCACTGGGAGTGTCAGCCTAGATTTATGTGCTCAAGTCTCTGGAGTGGAACTTGAACCCACAACCTTCTGTCTCAGAGGCGAGAGTGCTGCCCACTGAGCCATGGCCGGTAGCTAATTGAGGGGAGGAGTATTACTGTTGTATTTAAAAGCACGGATGCACACGCTCCATCATAGTGAGTGTATTAAAAACACAGCCCAGTCGGCAGTGCAAGGTTACACCTGGCAGTTCTGATAAAAAGCTCTGTTTCGCCAAAAGATAAAAGGACAATGCTGAATTCGCACCTCAGGTTGGATGGTGAAGTGTTTTGGAAGGAACATTCTGGCCATTGCAACCGTAACCATGCATGGCAATAAAGTGTCACCGTGATATTCCACCACTTACCCTTTGAAGAACTGCAACGTAACTTGTGGCTGAATTATTTGCAAGAACTGCCCATAATTTAGGAGTGGCAGAAGATGGAGATAAGTGGTCCTGGTGATAGGTAACACGTGGAGTTTGACACTCAGCTCAGAACAGGACACCAAGGTTGGGCCAAACAGCACAGCAGAGAAATTAAAGGGGAATCTGAGAGGGGAAAATAACATTGGAGGTGGTTGCACATTTAAATTGCATAAAACGGAGAAGGTACTACAACAAAAACAACTTTCATTTATATAGCCCCCGTAGGAAAACGTCCCATGTCCCAGGAACGTAATCAGACAATCAGACGAGCCACATAAGGAGATATTAGAACAGGTGACCAAAAACTTGGTCAGAGAGGTAAGGGCGCTTTAAGGAGCATCTTAAAGGAAGAGAGAGAGAGGTAGAGAGGCGGAGGTTTAGGGAGGGAGTTCCGGAGCTTGGGGCCCAGGCAACAGAAGACACAGCCACCAATGGCTGAGTGATTTTAATCAGAGATGCTCAAGAGGTCAGAATTAGAGGAGTGCAGACATCTCTGGAGGTTGTGAAGCTGGAGATTACAGAGATAAACAAAGATGAGATATTTTTAAATCGAGGCGTTACCGAACTGAGAGCCAATCTCGGTCGGCCAGCACAGCGGGTGATGGGTGAGTGGGACTTGGTGCGAGTTAGGACACGGGGCAGCCGAGTTTTAGATGGGCTCAAGTTTATGGAGGGTAGAAGATGGCAGACTGGCCAGGAGAGCATTGGAATAGTCAAGCCTGGAGGTAACAAGGGTACGGATGAGGGTTTCAGGAGCAGACGAGCTGATGTGAGGTCAGAGACACTCCTGCACATTTAATGTTCGCGTCATTTAAAAGGGAACATACAGCATGTGGCAAAATTTGGATGACAAAGGACCATCAGTCCATTTCATCTCATCAACTCCAGGATGCCAACCGTAGCATCTCCCCAACACTGAGCTTTTTCTTTACCAAGTCCATATCAACCAGCCTTGTTGGCAACCGAGCCCAGCTGATCACCCTGTGTAAAGGAACACTTCCTGGAGCTCCCCAGTGGCTCAGTTGCTCTGTGTGACACTCCACCGTACACGCCAGAAGCTTGGTACTTAAAAAGGAGGGTCAACAATGACAAGAACAACTTGCATTTATATAGCAGTTGCTTTCGGATCGACATACTTTATCACCATCATCATCATAGGCGGTCCCTCATATCGAGGATGACTTGCTTCCACACCAAAAAGGGATGAGTTCACAGGTGTTTCAATGAGGGACCTGATATTCCAGATCCTGAACTACATTCTGAAGGGTGGAAGATGCCTGTGCGTGGATTTTATTAACGTGGGGTGGCCGTTGCACACCAGCCACCACACGGGCTTGACAGAGCTAGGCCTTGGTCCAATGGCAAGGGTTAACCAGGATGACTGGAGACCTGCTCTGCTGCACGGACCTAGTGCGTGCACATATCGCACAGTGTGAGCTGGGCCCATGCTGCCCCTGGGCCCTCGCCTCTTCTGGGCCCCAGATTCACGCCTCTCCTGGGCCCCGGTCACTTCCCTCTACAGACTCTTGCCGCTCCTTCACCCTTCCTGCTGTGCCTGCCCGCACTGCAATCGGCGACCTGGCTTCGCAGCCGTCGCCCTCCTGCAGCAGCACGCGCTGCTCCCTGCAGTGGTATGCCACCGCACGCGGCTCCCTCCAATGGCCCCGGCCTGCTGATGGTCTTGCAGGCCAGGACCGCGCTGATTTCCGGGCCGGGCCACCGCACGCTGCTCCCTCCACATTATCACCCTTCTTCCCTCACTGCACTCTCAGCCTCACACTCGTCGTCACTCCCATGGTCTTCGCCAACATCGCTTGCCAAAGGTCACTGAGGAGGAGCGGAGAGCTGGGGTATAGCCCAAATTGATTTTCCCTTCACATCACAGATTGGAAACCTGGTCACATCAGTGCTTTACCTTACCGTGAACTTGAGAAGCTGCTGCAATAGGCGTGATACAGAAAGGATCAGGCCCTCAAATCTGGCACCAAGCTTATGGTCCACAGAGCTGTTGTGATACCTGCCCTCCTGTATGTATCAGAGACGTGGACCATATACAGTAGACACCTCAAATCGCTGGAGAAATACCACCAATGATGTCTCCGCAAGATCCTGCAAATCCCTTGGGGAGGACAGACACACCAATGTCAGAGTTCTCAATCAGGCCAACATCCCCAGAATCGAAGCATTGACCACACTCGACCAGCTCCGCTGGGCGAGCCACACTGTCCGCATGCCAGACACAAGACTCCCAAATCAAGCGCTCTACTCAGAACTCCTACACGGCAAGCAAGCCCCAGGTGGGCAGAGGAAACGTTTCAAGGACACCCTCAAAGCCTCCTTGATAAAGTGCAACATCCCCACCGACACCTGGGAGTTCCTGGCCCAAGACCGCCCCAAGTGGAGGAAGTGCATCCGGGAGGGCGCTGAGCACCACGAGTCTCGTCGCCGACAGCATGCAGAAAACAGGTGCAGGTAGCGGAAGGAGCGTGTGGCAAACCAGTCCCACCCACCCCTTTCCTTCAACCACTGTCTGTCCCACCTGTGACAGAGACTGTAATTCCCATATTGGACTGTACAGTCACCTGAGAGCTCACTTTTAGAGTGCAAGCAAGTCTTCCTCGATTTCGAGGGACTGTCTATGATGATGATGATGATGTAGGAAACGCGGCAGCCAATTTGCGCACAGTAAGCTCCCACAAACAGCAATGTGATAATAACCGGATAATCTGTTAACTGCCTGCCCCGAGTTGCCCCTAAGTAAGTCTGAGGACATTACAGTCAAATAAGTATTGTGGGACTGGAGCAAGTCGTTCCCCCTCCCCCTCCCAGCACCAGCTGACAGGTTGGCATTGAACTTGACAACATATTGTGGTGGAGTTTGAACAACTTATCACTAAAGAAGGAAAGACTTGTGACCACATTTTCGAAACTAACAACAACAACACTTATTTATATAGCACCTTTAAGTTATTAAACCATCCCACGACACTTCACAGGAGTGTTGGTCAAAGAGATGGGTTTTAAAGAGCGTCTTAAAGGAGGAAAGAGAGGTAGAGAGGTTTAGGGAGGGAGTTCCAGAGCTTGGGGCCCTGGCAGCTGAAGGCACGGCCACCGATGGTTGAGCGATTATAATCAGGGATGCTCAAGAGGGCATAACTTGAGGAGCGCAGACATCTCGGGGTGTTGTGGGGCTGGAGGAGATTACAGAGATAGGGAGGGGGCGAGGCCAGGGAGGGAATTGTAAACAAGGATGAGAATTTTGAAATCGAGGCGTGGCTTAACGGGGAGCCACTGTAGGTCAGCGAGCACAGAGGGTGATGGGTGAGCGGGACTTGGTGCGAGTTAGGCTGCCGAGTTATGGCTGAGCTCAGGTTTACGGGCGGAAGCACGGCAAAGTAACGAGGACGGCCAATGTAAGTTGTGCAGTGTAGTGAGGCAGGCTTTTTTGGCAGCCTATATCCACTACAAAAACAAAACAAATATGCATATAATTACCGCGGATTCAGACACCGTGTATAAATAATACAATAACACTCTTCAGTCCAGTGACCTGAAACTGATTTGTGTCAAATGGTACAATATGCATATATTCCAATGAATATGGCTCTAGTCCTTTCGGGGACGGGGTTCGTGAACCGGGGCCAGTGTTTGCCCGGGGACCATGCACGGAGAACGGGGACCTCTGGTTACCCTCATTTATATAGCGCCTTTCATGACCTCAGGACATCCCAAAGTGCTTTACAGCCAATGAAGTACTTTTTTTGAAAAAAAGTGTAGTCATTGTTGTAATGTGGGAAACGCGGCAGCCAATTTGCGCACAGCAAGCTCCCTAAACAGCAATGTGATAATGACCAGATAATCTGTTTTAGTTATGTTGATTGAGGGATAAATATTGGCCCCAGGACACCCTGCTCTTCTTCAAAATAGTGCCCGTGGGATCTTTTACATCCACCTGAGAGAGCAAACGGTTTAGCGTCTCATCCGGAAGACGGCACCTCCGACAGTGCTGCACTCCCTCAGCCCTGTACTAGGAGCGCCAGCCTAGATTTAGGTGTTCAAGTCTCTGGAATGGGACTTGAACCGACACAAACTTCTGGCTCAGAGGCTGAAAGAGAGTGTGCTGCCCACTGAGTCACTGGCTTGACATTGTCCAGTGACACGTCCATAGAAACATAGAAAATAGGTGCAGGAGCAGGCCATTCGGCCCTTCGAGCCTGCACCACCATTCAATAAGATCATGGCTGATCATGCAACTTCAGTACCCCATTCCTGCTTTCTCTCCATACCCCTTGATCCCTTTAGCCGTAAGGGCCGCATCTAACTCCCTTTTGAATATATCTAACGAACTGGCCCCAACAACTTTCTGCGGTAGAGAATTCCACAGGTTCACAATTCTCTTAGTGATGAAGTCTCTCCTCATCTCGGTCCTAAATGGCTTACCCCTTATCCTTAGACTGTGACCCCTGGTTCTGGACTTCCCCAACATTGGGAACAGTCTTCCTGCATCTAAACTGTCCAATCCCGTCAGAATCCACCAGGATTTCAAAAGTTTGTCCTCCCCACCACCTAGTTCCAGCACAATACAGCGAAACTCAAAGTTGCAGGCACTGGAGTTTCTCTCTCCCCTCTGAAACACAGTGCCTTAACAATGAACCTCAACAGGAAGGTGCATTACCTGAAATCTGAGCGGAGATGTCTTTGTCCTGCAGAGTTGCTCACAGCTCCTGTTCAGCTGAGCGAGGGTGAGAGGTGGGGACCGCAGGAGACTTTGGCTGTACCAGCTACCGGTCGCCCCCGACTTCTGGGGCCAGTCCTGCTCAGCCAGATAGCGAGGGAAACCTGGGCTGTTGTTGCTGCTGGGGAAATCGGCCATTTGTCAATTATACCTCGTCCCAACCAGGCCGGGAAATACTGGCAGGGAGCACGGGCAGCGGACTGGGAACAATATCTACAACCAGTCCACACACAGTGTTTCCTAACTCCATCGCGGCGAGGCAGACGCTTGCACCGGTCACTGCAAACAGACAACAAAAGAATCCGGGCACTTCCTACACGACAGTGTAAGGAATCACTCTTTCTGTTGTCACATTGGAATAGCCCGCCTTCTGCATCCACAGTAACCAGAAACACACACAAACACCCACCCCGCATCTACAGCCGGTAACCAACCGACCTTATCTCTCCGTCTCGGGTACTTTGTAATAAGTTTCCAAGTGGTTTCACAGTCCCTCCCCTCCCCTCCCCTCCCTCTAGCTCCTCCAGTGAGTTTCAATGTATTCCATGTGCTAGATACTCGCCCCCGCTCCTGACAATGTATCCACTTTCCTGGGGTTCCCCCCTGACAATGTATCCACTTTCCCGGGGTGCCCTCCCCCGACAATGTATCCACTTTCCCGGGTTCCCCCTGACAATGTATCCATTTTCCCGGGGTTCCTCACCCCCCGACAATGTATCCACTTTCCCGGGGTTCCCCCTGACAATGTATACACTTTACTCCCCACCCTCTGACAATGTATACACTTTCCCGGGATCCCCTCTGACAATGTATCCACTTTCCCGGGGTTCCCCCTGACAATGTATCCACTTTCCCGGGGTTCCCCCTGACAATGTATCCACTTTCCCGGGGTTCCCCCCTGACAATGTATACACTTTACTCCCCACCCCCTGACAATGTATCCACTTTCTCGGGGTTCCCCCTGACAATGTATCCACTTTCCCGGGGTCCCCCCTGACAATGTATCCATCTGAAATCAGTCACTTTCAGTTACAATGTATCCAGTCTCTTGTGATTTCAGGCAGATTGCGCTTGCGCGGCCAGCCCTGGCAGCACAGGTTACCTCGGGAACTCCATTTCTGAGTCAAATGGATGAGAGAGACACAGAGTGGAGCAATCAGGAATCACTAACATCACATAATGCCCTCTACATTAGGCTCGATCACCT
Source organism: Pristiophorus japonicus (assembly GCF_044704955.1). Classification (NCBI taxonomy): domain Eukaryota; kingdom Metazoa; phylum Chordata; class Chondrichthyes; family Pristiophoridae; genus Pristiophorus; species Pristiophorus japonicus. The sequence continues at coordinate 71,690,171 of NC_091997.1, read as the reverse complement.
GCATTTTTTAATTTGCATTCTCTATCTCATTACTTAATTTACTGGTAAATGTTGAATTAAATGGAGAGTTTGTGACGATTCAAACCTCTGGGCCTGAAGACTCCCTTTACCGAAAGAGTCTTTACAAGTCCCTGAGAAACGACTCTCAGATTACAACTGCAAATGTCGATGGTGCTTTGTTCTGAAGTCAGGTTAACCCCTGATTCCATACTTACATTACACTTCAGATTTACACCAATGCTACACATTGCTTTCTGTTGCCTGGGCCCCAAGCTCTGGAACTTCCTCCCTAAACCTCTCCGCCTCTCTACCTCTCTTTCCTCCTTTAAGACCTACCTCTTTGACCAAGCTTTTGGTCACCTGTCCTAATATCTTCTATGTAGCTCCGTGTCAAATTTTTCGCCATATAACACTACCGTGAAGCGCATTGGGACGTTTTACTACATTAAAGGCGCTGGATAAATACACGTTGTTGTTGTTGTTGCTGTTTGTGGGAGCTTGCTGTGCGTAAATTGGCTGCCGCGCTTCCGACATTACAACAGTGACTACATTTCAGAAAGTATTTCATTGTCTGTGAAATGCTTTGTGACGTCTGGCGGTTGTGAAAGGCGCTATATAAACACAAGATCCTTTTTTCTTTACATGCCCAGATGAAGGATAACTGCAGTCTTAAATAATAACCTGTTTTCTCTCAACCCCTCCGCTGCCTCTGATTTATCGCACTGCTTGTCCGACATCCAATCCTGGTTGCGAGTAAATTTCCTCCAATTAAACATTGGGAAGATAGAAGCCGTTGTCTTTAGTCCCCGCCACAAACTTTTCTTCCTAGCCACCGATCCCATCCTCCTCCCTGGCCACTGTCTCAGGCTGAATCCGACCCTTCGCAACCTTGGCGTCCTATTTGACCCTGAGCTGAGCTTCCGAACCCATATCCTCTCCTCATAAAGATCACCTACTTCCACCTCCGTAACATCGCCTGTCTCAGCCCCTGCCTCAGCTCATCTGCCGCTGAAACCCTCATCCATGCTTTTGTTACCTCTATCACCAACGATGTCTCCGCAAGACCGTACAAATCCCCTGGGAGGATAGGCGCTCCTTCAGGCTAACATCCCCAGTATTGAAGCACTGACCACACTTGAGAAGCTCCGCTGGGCAGGCCACATAGCCCGCATGCCAGACACGAGATTCCCAAAGCAAGCGCTCTACTCAGAACTCCTTCACGGCAAACGAGCCAGAGATTGACAGCGGAAACGCTACAAGGACACCGTCAAAGCCTCCCTGGTAAAGTGCGACATCACCACTGACACCTGGGAGTCCCTGGCCGAAGACCACCCTAAGTGGAGGAAGTGCATCCGGGAGGGCGCTGAGCACCTCAAGTCTCAACGCCGAGAGCATGCAGAAACCAAGCGCAGGCAGCGGAAGGAGCGTGTGGCAAACCAGTCCCACCCACCCCTTCCCTCAACCACTGTCTGTCCCACCTGTGACAGGGTCTGTGGCTCTCGTATTGGACTGTTAAGCTACCAAAGAACTCACTTCAGGAGTGGAAGCAAGTCTCCCTCGATTCTTAGGGCCTGCCTCTGATCACCTCTCGACTTGACCATTCCAACGCACTCCTGTCCGGTCTCTCATCTGCCACCCTCCATAAACTTGAGCTCATGCAAATCTCTGCTGCCCGCCCAAGTCCTGTTCACCCATCACCTCTGTGCTTGCTGACCTACATTGGCACCCTGTCCAGCAATACCTCAATTTTAAACTTAACATCCTCGTGTTCAAATCTCGCCATAACTTCCCCCCGACCCCCCCTATTTCTGTAACCTCCTCCAGGCCTGCAACCCTCCGAGATCTTTGTGCTCCTCCAATTATGGCCCCTTGCGAATCCCCGATTTTAATCGCACCACACGGATGAGCTTGTCTATTGGGTGTGTAGAACCTCCCAAGGCACTTCACAGGAGCATTATCAGACAAAACTTGACACCGAGCCACTGAAGGAGATATTAGGACGGGTAACTAGAAACATAGAAAATAGGTGCAGGAGTAGGCCATTCCGCCCTTCGAGCCTGCACCACCATTCAATATGATCATGGCTGATCATGCAACCTCAGTATCCTATTCCAGCCTTCTCTTCATACCCCCTGATCCCTTTAGCCGTAAGGGCCACATCTAACTCCCTTTTGAATATATCTAACGAACTGGCCTCAATAACTTTCTGTGGTAGAGAATTCCACAGGTTCACAATTCTCTGAGTGAAGAAGTTTCTCCTCATCTCGGTCCTAAATGGCTTATCCTTAGACTGTGACCCCTGGTTCTGGACTTCCCCAACATTGGGAACATTCTTCCTGCATCTAACCTGTCCAATCCCGTCAGAATTTTATATGTTTCTATGAGATCCCCTTTCATTCTTCTAAATTCCAGTGAATATAAGCCTAGTCGATCCAGTCTTTCTTCATATGTCAGTCCTGCCATCCCGGGAATCAGTCTGGTGAACCTTCGCTGTACTCCCTTAATAGCAAGAATGTCCTTCCTCAGATTAGGAGACCAAAACTCTACACAATATTCAAGGTGTGGCCTCACCAAGACCCTGTACAACTGCTAGTCTGTAACTCATTGAAGTCTTGAATTCAAACTACATGGAGCAACTTTGAAATCCAGAATCATGGTTAACCTAGCTTACTGTCTGCCTGCAACTGATCATCATTTCACTTGCACACTCAATAGACAAGCTCATCCATGTGTATTGAGGCCTCCATTTGGCTCTAGTGGGATACTGGCAGTCATGGGATTCAGCATTTTTCCCCTTCATTCTCTTGCAGTCCGGTCTCAGAAAGTAAGGGGCCTCTATAAGGAAATACAGCAACATATATCAAATAACTGGACACCAATAAAATGATCGAATTTATTGTTTTAACAGAACTATCGTACCTGTAGCTGCACTCCAGGGGAGGTGCCTGGTCTCCATGGTAGCATGTTTAAAATCAAGATCCCATTCCTCCCCACCTCCGCCCCCACTCCGGAGACTTGAGCACACCATCTAGGCTGACACTCCAGTGCAGTGCTGAGGGAGTGCTGCACTGTTAGACATGCCATCATTCTCACGAGATGTTAAATCGAGGCCCCGTCTGCTCTCTCATGTGGATGTAAAAGATCCCGTGGCATTATTTCAAAGAGCAGGTGGTGTGTCCCTGGTGTCCTGGTCAATATTGATCTCTCAACCAACATCACTAAAACAGATTATCTCATTGCTGTGTGCAAATTGGCTGTCACGTTTCCTATATTACGACACTGACTATACTCCAAAAGTACTTCATTGGTTGTGGAGCTATTTGGGACTTCCTGAGGTTGTGAAAGGCACTATATAAATGCAGGTCTTTCTAATTTGAGAACTTAATGAGGCAACAGCACTAAATAGACAGCCCTTCCCAAACCTTCAGGCCCACTGTACTGTATACACCAGTGAGGATGCTCACAGGTTGGTAGAGCTGTTGAGTTGGGAGTGGCTTAACCAGTCATGTGATGTTCACAAGACTCAATAAAACCCCAGCCAGTTGGGTTCGGGGGATCCACGATGAGGCAGGTGGTTGTGACCTGATGGATGAACTGGTAATGTGTGGTGTGATTGTTAAACCTTTTGTTAATAAACCAACTAGTTCTTAACAGCAATGTGTTGCTATGAATTATTAAGCAAAGAATCCATGAAGCAAATACATTAGACATGAATTCAAGCCATGCACACCAACACGCGAGAAATGAAGGGTAAGTTGGACTGAGTCACCTGTACTTTGAGAGCCAGATTGCAGATTGGACTTCCCTCAAAAAAAAATACAAAACAACAAAAAAATGGGGCACTGGAAGTTTTTTGGAGTGTGCTCCCCCTGCCGTTCCCCCCCCCCCCCCCGCTTCAATCAGGGGGCACTTGATTATTTGTTTTCAACAAAAATATTTGCAAATTGGACTTTGTGAAACCAACATGAGATGGACTTGCACTGCACGATAAGATTTATGCATTTTCTCAAAAATAATGGCCATAAGTTTTTAACATTACCTCCTAAAATAGCCAGTGATGCCTTTAAAAAGTTTTAAAATGTGATTTTGGTTGTTGATTTGCATCAACTATCTTTATAACCTCTGGCCAGGACCCTGCAGGGTGCTAACATCAGAGTATGGGTGTGTGTGTGTGATGTGATTATGGGTAAACTCACTGGCTGCAAGCTTGGTCCACAATTCTGAAGGGCTGAGGTTTTTTGTTTTAAATGGCAGCCAAGGGTCATTGCTGAACTGATTAAACGACTTGGAGCGCAGGAGACGTGTTTCTATTTCAATTCGAGCCCCGGACAGAGAGTCACGCATCGAAACAAAGATCACAACCAGATTAGAATGGGTCGTCAGGCATGAGCCGTTTCTGCTCAGTGTGGCGATGGCTGTAAGGAGCGACAGTGTTACTTGGTTGTCACAGAAAACAAAGTGACACAGTATGAGAGCAGCCCGACCAGCCGCTCACACACAAACCAACCGCCACCTGCTGGTGGACTTGCATATAAACCCGAGAAGTTCAGCTTGAATTAATTCCGTGCCCATTCCCCCAAATTGGCTTGTTCATTCCCGCCCGATTACCATTCCAATTCTCCACTCTTTTGAGATAAAGGCAATAATACACTGGAGCTGGGTTTTGAACAGTGCACCTAAACAGCAATATGGTTTCCATATTTACGAAGGGGTATACTTGCTTTGGAGGCAGTTCAGAGAAGGTTCGCCAGGTTGATTCCAGGGATGAGGGGGTTGACTTATGAGGAAAGGTTAAGTAGATTGGGCCTCTACCCATTGGAGTTCAGAATAATGAGAGGTGGTCTTATCGAAACATATAAGATTATAAGGGGGCTTGACAAGGTGGACGCAGAGGTGGGAGACTCGAACTAGGGGGCATGATTTTAGAATAAGGGGCAGCCCATTTAAAACAGATGAGGCGAAATTTCTTCTCTGAAGGTTGTAAATCTGTGGAATTCGCTGCCTCACAGAGCTGTGGAAGCTGGGATATTGAATAAATTTAAGACAGAAATAGACAGTTTCTTAAATGATAAGGGAATAAGGGGTTATGAGGAGCGGGCGGGGAAGTGGAGCTGAGTCCATGATCAGATCAGCCATGATCTTATTTAATGGTGAAACAGGCTTGAGGGGCCGTATGGCCTACTCCTGTTCCTATTTCTTATGTTCTTACATAAGGCCATAAGGCCCCTCAAGCCTGCTCCGCCATTCAATACGATCATGGCTGATCTGATCATGAACTCAGCTCCACTTCCCTGCCTGCTCCCCATAACCCCTTATCGTTTAAGAAACTGTCTATTTCTGTCTTAAATTTATTCAATGTCGCAGCTTCCACAGCTCTCTGAGGCAGCGAATTCCACAGATTTACAACCCTCTGAGAGAAGAAATTTTTCATCTCAGTTTTAAATGGGCAGCCCCTTAGTCTAAGATCGTGCCCTCTAGTTCTAGTGTCCCCCATCAGTGGAAACATCCTCTCTGCGTCCACCTTGTCAAGCCCCCTCATAATCTTATACATTTTGATAAGATCATCTCTCATTCTTCTGAATTCATAGCAACATAGAAAATAGGTGCAGGAGTAGGCCATTCGGCCCTTCTAGCCTGCACCACCAATCAATGAGTTCATGGCTGAACATGCAACTTCAGTACCTCCTTCCTGCTTTCTCGTCATACCCCTTGATCCGCCTAGTAGTAAGGACTTCATCTAACTCCTTTTTGAATATATTTAGTGAATTGGCCTCAACAACTTTCTGTGGTAGAGAATTCCAC